>NC_139940.1:55540826-55960826 GCF_963454915.1 Gymnoscopelus microlampas | reverse complement strand
TAGGGGCGGGCCAGAAAGCCAAACTAACCAATCACATATTGATTCTTTAAAAAAAACGTTGATTGCTGTCATTTTGACCAATCCCTACCCCTCTCATCACAGAGCATGTTGATGTTTCTGTTTATAGATTTCAGGTGAAGTGAGTGTCAGGGGGAAATGTTCTCTGTCAACTGAAGCGCAAACAGAACATGACATAATAAGTAATAGTAAACTGTATGAATATGACAGGTGTAAATATGATCTTGACAGTGAATTAAGATAATAGATATTACATCAATATTCACCTTGACTGTGTCCATAGGAGGAGAGGAAGCTACTCAGCACTGGAAAACATTTGATGAAACAATATAATGTTTTATTAATATCAACTGCTAATGATGCTTGACCAAAATAGACAGGATTGCTGAGCAATATTTTGTTGATTTAAAGCAAAGCAGTGTTTTGAATAAAACATTGAAATACTTTTCATAAAGTATGAGGACTATTATAAAGTTACAATCTGAGCCTACACATTGCCTTGATAGAAGAATGTATGTAAAAAATGAATACAATAATATTCTGATATCCAACACATGTTTTGCAGCTTAAGGTAGATATAATAATTATTTGACATAATAGTTATTCCTTCAATAAAATGGTTCAAATACAGTTTCAATACTAATAATAATAGTGAGATACTTACAGAGCAGAACGCAGAGCCACCCAACGTGACCCATCCTCTCTTGTGATGAACGACTAGAAACTACTTTCTACTTCCTATTCACACTGAACTAATAGATACTGCTGTGAGAAACAAGAGAGAGTGTGCATGCACGATCAAGGGAGAGAGAGAGAGAGAGAGAGAGAGAGAGAGAGAGAGAGAGAGAGAGAGAGAGAGAGAGAGATGTTACAATTGATATGATATGAGCTCAGCATTTATTTTTTAACTTTTTCTTTAGTAAATTCAGATCTTATCTTCCTTCCCCATTTTTGGAACAGAGGTTGAGATAAAGATTTGAGCTCATTCATTGCAGGTCTAAATATGTTGTCTTATTAAGCCTTATCCCCAATGGCAAGGAGTTGCATTGGTGCGGTTGACCTTAAAACGGTTTTGTTGCAAGGAGTTGCGACTATAGTTGCATTGGTGCGGTTTGGCCTTTAAGTTGGCTGTGTTTTTGTCCTTCCCTAAAATGCAATTGGCCACAATTCTGCTCTGACACTAGCCGTGTTTCTGGCTTTCCCCTCCGCTTGCCTCTTTGTTACATCTTGTATGGGTGTATAGGAGTAAAAGTATACTGGTTCCTCAGTGAGTTCTATGTTTTTAAGTATTTTTCAAAGCATGTACTTTTGAATACTTAAGCCTGCAGTACCACCACGGCCCAAGAAACATCACGCAGAATGAAATGTTTGGAACGGGGGGAGTCTAGTGCAACGCTCAGGTCCTAGACCTGGTGAGACGAAGGAGGAGCCCGGCCAGGAGGCCACCCACAGAGCCTAGTCCCTCCACGTGCCAGAGCCTCTCCTCTCCCAGTCCCAGCAGAGAAGGTCTGGAGAAGCGGATTGAGTGGCCCTGTCTTGCACTAAGAGGACTGACCATGGGTAACTACTGAGACGCAAGTCGGGGGCTTGATCAACCCCAGCTGGGTCACCTGGGCGAGGGTGTTTGTTGCGAGACCCGAAATACCCGTTGACCCCAGGCTACAACACTGATGATACGTCAAAGTTGTATCCATGTGATGTTTTTCTTTATTAAAGTATATTTAAAAGCAATGACGTTTTTACTCTTACTTGAGTAACATTTTGACTGAGTTACTTTTACTTGTAGTGGCGCAAATTTGACCAGGAGTATCTGTACTCTTACTCAAGTACTGTTGTCGAGTACTTCGTCCACCTCTGTGTGCGTGTGACCACCCCTGCCACTATTCTTCTACTTTTTTTTGTTGTTTTGTTTTTCATTTTCCACTCTGTCATCAGAACAGCCTGAACAGTGTGGTTGGATGTGCTTCCTGTTGTGGTTTGATCATCTCTCCTCTGACTGGCCTTGTGTTGCTACACTGTGTGTAGAACAGGGGTTCCCAACCACCGGTCCGCGGGACATGTACCACCGGTCCGCGAGAACACGGCCGGGAAGTCCAAGTTTTCCCCGCCGTGAATAACCTTGCATCGCCAGGATTTTCCACAGAGCAGAGAAAAGTTGAGTCGGTCACATGAAGATACCAAGGATTAGTCAGACATCACTGTTGAATCCTTGCTATCTTTATCTTTGCCTTTGTTTCAACGTGTGTTGACGTGCGCCGTCACTACAAGCTGTAGCCAATTTTGTCACGATGATGATCGATCGCGCTAATTAAACACTAAACAGGATTATTATTTCATGTCAACATTCAAGTACATCTATCAGAGATGTAACTCAGGTAAAGTAATGCATCACTCAAGTTTAACCATAGAGTTAGAGTTTAACTAATGTTTTCCACCTGTCCAAAGTCATTTCTGGTACAGACATATCCTTTTTTAATCACCCCATTAAAAAAGGATAAGCCATTTAGGTCAATGATATAACGTCATGTAGTGATATAATATAATATATAAATAGCAGCCAGTAATGTGTCGTTGACTGTAAGTCAACTTGTGTTTTGATACGAGTGATGTGTGTATGTTTTAACAGTTACATGCTGCAGTGTTGCAGAGGAGCAGTGGTTACAATGTAGTGTTTCCGAGATCACACACACACACACACACACACACACACACACACACACACACAAGCAGGCACGCACGCATGCACGCACGCACGCACGCACGCACACACAATTTTTGGCTGTGCTTAGGGAGCAGGAGGCCCTAGGCAAGCCCCAGTATGAGGCTCCTGGGTCGGGACCCATATGTGGGTCGCGGACCAATTTTTAAGGGTTGCGAGTATGCCCTTTATTTTTTGTTATAATAATAATAATAATAGTAATAATAATAATAATAATAATAATAATAAATCGTATTCTAGCTTAGCAATATTTCCCTTTCTTTGAAATAAAACTAGAAATCGGGTGCTCCAGTGGCTCCCCTGTTAGAGGCTCTTTGCTGCAGTCCTTACCCATCTGTCTCCTTGTTTCTCTCTCTCTCTCTCTCTCTCTCTCTCTCTCTCTCTCTCTCTCTCTCTCTCTCTCTCTCTCTGTCTCTCTCTCTCTCTCTCTCTCTCGCAGATAGCAGATCTGCAAGCTCTCAACGCCTCGCGCTGCGAGGCGTTGAGAGCTTGCAGATCGGCTATTTTTGGCAAAGAGGCTATGGGTGTCGAGGGAAAAAAGAACAGTAAATGTAAACAAAAAAAGTTAAATCTAAAACACAACTTTATACTATATAGAGGGGTCCCTGCTACATCTCTCTCTCTCAGCTAGGGGGTCCTTGGGATGAAAACCTTGAAGACCCCTGCTCTACAGTATTACGTAGTAGGTGGGGTCATGGAACCAGGAAGGAGCAGCAGGTCGGGAGAGGCTTATTGTCCCCCCAAGTTCCACTCTCCCTATCCAGGCACAGCTAGGCAGCCTGGCAAATAACGTGAAGACTTCAGGACGTGTGGTTCGACTCTGATTTGTCCTTTGACGGACAAATATCCAAAGTAGTACAGTCATGCTTCTTCCAACTGAGAAACATTTCCAGAATCAAACCATTCCTCACATATTCAGACCTCGAAAAAGTAATAAATGCCTTCATCACCTCACGCCTAGACTATTGTAACTCGCTGTATTCTGGGCTCAACAAAAAAGCTATCTCTCGCCTCCAACTCATTCAGAACTCAGCAGCTAGATTACTGACAAACACTAGGAGGCGTGATCACATCACACCTGTCCTGGCCTCCCTTCACTGGCTGCCAGTGAGATTTAGAATTGATTTTAAAATCCTACTGACAACTTTTAAAGCCCTGCGAGGTCTAGCCTCCTCGTACATTTTAGACATGTTGACACCACATCAACCTGGGCGCAACCTCAGATCGTCAGGTAAGGGTTTCCTGACTCCCTTTCAAACAAACCTAGTCACTATGGGAGGTCGGGCATTTACAGCCCAGGCACCTACTCTCTGGAATGCCTTACCCCAGAACCTGAGGGATGCAGACTCAGTGGCACCCTTTAAATCACTCTTGAAAACCTACCTCTATATCAAGGCTTTCTCTTAGACCATGTGATTGTTGTTTTATTGTATTGTTTTCTTGTCCCTGCCTGTAATGACTTGATCTGACTGTTTTTAAACTGAACTGCCTCACCGTCAACACCAAATATGTTCTTGGTGCACTGTATTTGAATGCCACTGTAAAGCACTTTGTAACCATGTTTTGAAAAGCGCTTTATAAATAAAGTTTATCATTATTATTATTATTATTGTCGGTATCAGACGATAACGCAGGAGTCTGTCCCTGTTGCAATGCACTAGACCCCTGGGAGATGGATTGCGGAGGTGGAGCGCCACACCTACCATCAGCTCCCAGTACTTACCTCAGAACTTGCCGCACCCAAGCCGTGCTACTCATATGCCGAGCTGGAGGTGCCCGGGATTGAACCCATGACCACACACACACACACACACACACACACACACACACACACACACACACACACACACACACACACACACACACACACACACACACACACACTAGCTTAGTGTCGAAGTGTCCTTGAGCAAGACACTGGACCTCCTGATGACCAGATTGGTGCCTTGCATGGTTTCCTCTGCTGCTGTCAGTGTGTGTGTGTGTGTGTGTGTGTGTGTGTGTGTGTGTGTGTGTGTGTGTGTGTGTGTGTGTGTGTGTGTGTGTGTGTGCGCGTGTGCGTGCGTGCACGTGTGCGTGTGCTAGGGCATTCACGAATAGTGATTTTTAGCATTTGACTTATTCGACCTAAAAGTAGTCGAATATTCCATTATTTGCCGGTGAAATATCATATTTTTTTCATCCAATACAAACAAGCCTTTATCATTAAAATGCCGCATTGCAAGCCTTGAAAACAATCAGCGATTAAAGGGTTAATGAAACTCAGCTGTGCGTTCTGATTGGTCTAAACCCAAATCAGCTGGTCCAGGCATAGCAGATCTACAACTGCACATTGCCTCACGGATGGACGCGTTGTGAGCTTGTAGATCTGCTATTTTCGGTACAACACTCTTGTACGACGAAGCCTAGCATAACATGCGTTGCTGCTGCTCTGCTCTGCGATGCCATGCTATGCTGCCACCATAATGTGGAATGAACTATCAAAACCCATAAAAGATGTGGACTCTACCCAAACTCAAAGCTAAACTAAAAGAATGTCTGACCTCAAAATACAAATTGAGCATAGTTTAACTGCTTGAGCACCTTGGTAACAGCATCCTCTGCCCCCCCCCCCCCCCCCACCCCTCCTTCCTCTGTAAATATACATGTTGATGCTACTGAGTTTTATACCAATATGTATTGTATTGTATGTATTATATTATATTGTATTGTATGTATTTGCCCTATATTGTCTCTGTCGAGCTTGTAGATCTGCTACTTTTGATGCTTTTGTGTGACGCTGTACTATGATCAAGTAGGGCGTTAATTTATGAAAAAACACAAAAAGTTAGAACATGGAGATCAGAGGTTTCTGCCCGACAGCAACAATATGTATTACTGATGAATTGAGTACAATGGACCACAATAGAAACAAGCCCCCTGGGGCTTTTTGTGTTTATCCTTTTAGCATAACCTTTGGCTGTACTTGTACTGTTACTGCTAATAAAGTATGAATTCAATCAATCTTTCGCCCCTCCTGTAATCAATCAGTTGTGTGTGGTCCTTATTATTACATTCACGTATAAAGATAGAAGCATTGTGTGTGGTTATTATTATATTAGAGAAGCATTTGCACTCAGTAAAACAAGGTTACTTTATAATGTTTTATTAGAAATCATGTCAAAAATGATGTACACTTTACAAAGGTTACTATAGAGCATTATTTGTGCATGCGTGCGTGTGTGCAGCAGTGTCTCCAGGACACAGGATGTTACTGTACCTAGATCTGACACAGAGACACTGATCCATAGGAGGAATCAGACCACCTCCAGCAGTAGAACCCAGCATAGAGTGGTTCAGTGAAAGTGGACTGGAAGGTGTGTAGGTGTGTCAGTGTGTTAGATACCACTTTGTAGAAAGACAGAGTGCCAGCTGGGCAGTCTACATACACTGCTACTCTGTTGGAGCGACGGAGACGGAGGACAGAGTCAGAGGGACGGACAGAGAGTTCAGTCAGCTCCCCATTGTGACTGACATAGTAATCGTTGTCATCATCATCACATCTCAGACTCCACGACTTGTCATTGTGTCCTAACAGACAGTCAACACCATGTCCTCTCCTGTTGATTCCTCTGTATGTCACTGATATACCAACCAATCCACTCCACTCTACCTCCCAGTAACAGTGTCCAGTCAGACTCTCTCTACACAGAACCTGTCTACAGGTGTCAAATCTGTCTGGGTGGTCTGGATATGGTTGATACTCCTTTACATATGTGACCTTCTTGATGTTCTCAGACAGAGAGAGGTTTCTGTGTGCTGTGTTTGGATCCAGTGTGAGTTCACACACATCTGATGAGAGAACAACACACAACACAACACCAGTTTACAATCACAACTTCATAATAATATGCAAATGTAACTTATTAACTCTTTGCCTGCCACTAACAAGATTTCTCATCAGATTATGCTAAGGCGCAGCCTGCCATTGATGAGTTTGGCGAGATTTTGTGTTTTCAGTGGTTTTCCACTAGTTCTGGTTTTTCCACTAGTTCTGTTTTCTCGCCTATGGTTCAAGCTTGCAATGCGTCTGCGATGCGTTGCAAGCTTGAAGATAACCTTTGAGTGACACACATAATGTGTGCCTCTTTCCTAATTGAGAATGATGGAGTCTGAGTTATAAATCAAAGTGTAAATTGGTGTCATGTGGCTACACAGCATCATGCACAGTAAAATCCTCACTGTTCATGTCAGAGTGTAGGAGAAAGGACTCCTGCACACTGTCTTCTTCACTTGTAATTAAAACTAGAGATTTGGAGAACGATTCACACCTTATATTCAGCTTATCTGATACGTACAAATGGAACCAATTGGATCCTTATTTGTACTCAAATGAACCCTTATGCTTCATGTATACTCTCTGACTTTCAGTGGTGGACAGTAATGAAGTATGTTTACTTGAGTATCTGTACTTTAATTGTGTATTTGTTTTTCTGAATATTTACCATTTTCACTCCACCACATTTTAAAGACAAATATTGTACTTTTGACATTACATTTCAAGGAGGGAAAAACTGCATACATTATTAATTAACCACTTAACCAATTGAACCCCAGCATGCCTACAGTATACTGGGGAGAACATTTGCCAAAAATAGCAGATCTACAAGCTCACGACTTGTAAATTGGCGGGCAAAAAAAAACGGTCCAAGTACAGTTGTAACTAGGGTCTGTTCAACTAATAATGGAGGGTTTAAGGGGTTAAACCCTATTTCAAATATAGTGAATAATTATAGCAGATCGACTATTTTCAATATTCATTGTTTTTCCCGGGGAAATATTTGTTTTTGTTTCAATTTTAAAATAAAAACAACTTTTCAAGTAGTATATTATATTTATATAAGTGAATTTAGTTTACTTTCTCTTTATATTTGTGGGGACTTTTCTGCCTTTATTCCATAGTAGAACAAAGAGAGACAGGATACAGGGAAGAGTTGGGGAGTGACATGCAGTGAAGCCGTCACCGGGCTTAGGAATTGAACTCCAGACTCGCTGTCAGGAATCAGAGCCCATGTGGTACGTGCAATGCCAGCTTAATGGAAGGGCTTTAGGTGCTGAAGCACAGAGCACGAACCTTGGGGGGGCACCAAACGGCGTGGAGAAAGTGAAAGAAGAACTATCGCCGAAAAGCGTAAAAATGTAGGAGCAGCAGCTGCTGAAGGAGAAGTACAGTATGGCACTTGGTGTATAATTCTACAATCCTATATATATATATGGACACCATAGGTAGGCAGGGTTCACATAAAACTAGATTGTGTTATGTAATAAACCCCAGGAAATATAGTGCATGTTTTTTGTTACTATAAAGTGAGTCACCTGCTGCTGTTTATATGAGCTGTTCATCAGCTGCTTTGATGTCATGATTGAAACAGAATAAACACTTACACTTCCTCACACCTGGTTTCAGCCTGCACTCTCCACCATGGTCAGCACTGTGGGTGAAGGAGAGACAAGTCATGCATGTATGTTCTATTTGATAATAGAAACAATGATAGATAATGCACTTATGCCATTAAACATTAAATACTACTATACAGCATCAAAGTATGATTTCACTACTCTTAAACAACTAGGCACATTTGCACTGACTGGCAGCAAGTCTCTCCCTACCTAAGAGTCTGCAGTTGTCCAGCAGAGCGCAGCATCTCTTCGTCTCCTGTGTGATTGTAGTTTAAGTCCAACGCGTTTAGATGGGGGTTGGATCTCAGAGCCGAGACCAGATAAGAACAGCCTTTCTCTGAGACCATACAGCCTGACAACCTACACACACACACACACACATACACACACACACACACACACACACACACACACACACACACACACACACACACACACACACACACACACACACACACACACACACACACACACACACACACACACACACAGAGCCAGGGGCCCAAAGCAGGATTAAAGGGATATTTCACCTTCAAACATGTTTGGGGTCATTTCAATTGTCAAATTTGTATTTGTTAATTTGTCTACTCAGGCTTTTGTGAGCACCCCTGACAGTTCTTAAGTTGATTGATTTAATATATATTGATCAGACACATCCCCTTTCTTTACAAGCCCATTCGTCAAACTCCATTTCAACCATGTTAGACTAATTGAAAACATCCTTGGTTCTAGTGACTGATATTGTCCTTCTAATACGTGAAGTGGCCATGTTTGTTTCAATTACCTTTTTTTTTTTTTTTTTTGGGGGGGGGGTGAAAACAATATAACAAAATAAAAAAGGAAAATGGCTTTAATAAACGAGTCACAATATACTTAGACTAGACTAGACGAAGCTCAAAAATGAAGAAGCAAACCTAAAAGAAAGTCACCCTATAGCCCTGTGACTGAATTAACAACAATATGAACTACTGTAGCTGTAAGAAGCACAATATTAACATTTGTTATTATTGAACGACCCATTTATACAAAAAAACCTAGTTCATTAGGGCAATTGGCATCTCTGCACACTCAAAATTGCACTTACTACATGCACATAAGAAACAGCGTGGGCTCTCTATGTTGGTAGCCAGTATGTAATAGTTAGAATGTTGGTAGTGTTAATAATGTTGGTAGTGTTAAGTATTAGCATTGTTAAGAGTGTTGATAGTTTTGAGTATTGCTAGTGTTGACAGTATTAAGTATTGTTCGTATTAGGTGTATTGAGAGTGTTAAATATTATTAGTGTTGAGGACACTGCAGGAAATTGTTTGGTGTATACTGTTATTATACTGTCATTCATTGCTGATGGTGTTTTTTTCTTTTTTTTCTTTTGACTACTAGCTATTGTGTTGCTACACCTAGTACCTTATGTCGTACATTACTTATTTTTACACTGTATCTGTACTTTAACGTCTGTGCTTCCTCTGGCAATTGAGTGTCCCCACAGGATCAATAAAGGTCTATTTATTAGTTTGTCTGACAAAGCTTTTCCATAAAGGACAAATTTAGGTTAAGTTACCCTAACATTTGTATTGATTTGCAATATATTACATGTTTTATAATTTGTATAGTATTGAGCTCTATTCTATTTGATAATGGCTCTACTCCTATATATATCCTAAAACATCAAAGTTGTGAATAATCTTAAAGACTTCATGAAATGGCTTTTTTGCTCATTTAATTTGGAAGGATCAGTCTGAAACGGAAGCCTGATTGTGTCTCAATCAATCACAGTCCCCCTGGGCTATGGGATTGCCTTTAGCCAGAGAAGGCTAATGTTTGTAGCATTAAATTGTGCAGTCCGAGGGAGAGAGAGGGGGGCTTTGTGAAACATGTTCATGTCACTACATTGCTTATTTCTAACCTAAAATGTTTTCAGATACATATTCTAGAGTACTGTTTAAGTTTAAAACTAGCAATAAACTGCCTGGATGTCATCTTGAATGAGATTAAAAAAGGAGTAGCCCTGTAATTAAAATCATGTGTGTTTGGAGGAACATGCAGCTATGGGAATCACACAGGTGATGAACATTCTTATGTAGTCATAAGTTCTTGCTTATGTCATGATGCAGTATGTTTGGAATTATGGATAATGTCATTTATATAAAAGGTTAAGGAATACTGACCCGAGGGTCTCCAGCCTACAGGTTGGACTTGCCAGTCCAACACAAAGCTGCATTATTCCTAAATCCTGCAGATCATTATTGCTCAAGTCCAATTCTATAAGACTAGAGTTGGAGGTGAGAACTGATGATAACTCCTCACAGCATCTCTCGGAGAGGTTGCAGCTATTCAGCCTAAAGAAAGAATAGCGCCAAAATTAGATGTTTCTTTTTGCCTTTCCTATAAAAGAAAGATGACATAATAAATATAGATCCAGTTGTTAGTTCACCTACAGAACTCTTTTGGAGGCTTTGACCACTGGCAGAAGCCTCAGAAGAGCGTCTTCTGAAGCAGAGTATTTCTTCAGGTCAAACACGTCCAGCTCCTTTCCTGATGACAGCAACATGAAGGCCAAAGCTGACCACTGAGCAGGAGAGAGTTTGTCTGTGGAGATACTTCCCGTGGTCAGGTACTGTTGGATCTCCTCCTCTAGAGAATGATCATTCAGCTCATTCAGACAGTGGAGCAGACCGATTGCTTTCTCTTGAGAGAGATTCTCCCTGATCTTCTTCTTGATGTACTGAACCGTTTCATGGTTGGTCTGTGAAATATTTTCTGGCTGTTTGAACAGAATTTGTAAGAGAGTTTGATTGGTTTCCACTGAGAGGCCCAGCAGGAAACGTAGGAACAAGTCCAGATGTCCATTTGGACTCTTTAAGGCCTCATCTACAGCACTCTGGTAAAGGTTCTTCTTAGATTTGTGTCCAAATAGCTGAGACAACTTGGAGGTTTTTTGTGACATTAGGTTGAGACCATCATTCTTGAATGAGAGAAAGACATAAAGAGCAGCCAGAAACTCCTGAACACTCAGATGAACAAAGCTGAACACCTTGACTTCGTGCAACCCACTCTCCTTTTTAAACATCTGTGTGAACACTCCTGAGTACACTGAGGCATCACTGATATCAATTCCACAGTCTTTCAGGTCTGATTCATAGAAGATGAGGTTCCCTTTCTTCAGCTGTTCAAAAGACAGTTTTCCCAGAGACCGAATAGCCTGAATATTCTTTTCATTCAAGTCCGAATCATTTTGATCTTCGTCCAGCTTGAAATTTTGATGTTTGAACTGAACCACTATGAAGTGGATGTACATCGCAGTCATGGTCTTCGGCAGTGCACCATCCTTCTCTCTTCTCAAGATTTCCTCTAGAACTGTAGCAGCGATCCAACAGAAGACTGGAAGGCAACACATGATGTGGAGGCTTTGTGTTTTTTTGATGTGTGAGGAGATGGTTCTGGCCTGGTACTCATCATCAATAAATCTCTTTTTGAAGTACTCCTCCTTCTGGGGGTCAGTGAACCCTCTCAGCTCTGTCACCCTGTCAACAGAAGGGATCAGATTGGCGGCTGCAGGTCGTGTGGTTATCCATATGCGGGCAGAGGGAAGCAAGTTTCCCTTGATGAGGTTTGTCAGTAGCACGTCCACTGATGTTGGCTTCATGACATCAGTCCAGATGGCATTCTTCCGGAAGTGTAGAGGAAGCCTACACTCATCTAAGCCATCAAAGATTAACACAGTTTGGGTCTCTTTGTTGCAGATTCTTGCTGTGTTAACTTCACCAAAAAAGTGTTGAAGAAGTTCTATCAAACTGTACTTCTTCTTCTTCACCAAATTCAACATTCGGAAAGTGAAGGGAAACACAAAGTGGATATTCTGGTTGGTTTTATCTTCTGCCCAGTCCAGAGTGTACTTCTGAGTTAAGACTGTTTTACCAGTGCCAGCCACTCCCTTCGTCATCACTGTTCTGACTTCATCTTCTCCAGGTAAAGGCTTAAAGATGTCTTCGTATTTGATTGGTGCTTCTGGTCTGAATGGTATCCTAAACGCTGCTTCAATCTGACTGACCTCATGTTCATTGCTGAACTCTTCACTCTCTCCCTTTGTGATATAGACCTCTGTGAAGATCTGATTAAGAGGTTTGTTTGGAGTTTGACCGATTTTTGTCCACCCTTCCAAACACTTCAACTCCTTCTGAAGATTAGACTTGAGTTGTTGAGTTTCTAAATGACAAAAAAAAGACAAAGAAAGATAGCATCAGTAAGGGCATCGTATGGCAAATGTGGTCTTCAAATGAGAGGACTTGATCATTCTGAAGTCAAAAGGGCGATTGTTTGTCTGCTGTTGTTGCCATTTAACTGTCTTCTATTTGAGATCAGATGAATTATTGACATATTTAAACAACAGTTCTAAAACCGATAGTCCTAATCCTTGATTCTGACCGGGCTTTAGATGAGGTTGCTGATCTAAGGTCCCACCACTTTCTGACTCTTCTCACTTTCTCCAATGGTGCACATATAGGCGCAGGTACATTTGGTACTGGGCGTGGAAATGACAACTTTGTCGGATGTAAACTAGCATTGACTCTTTGTGTCAGGTGTAATATAGGGCCACATACTGTAACACTACCTGTTGCCTGTTAAGGCAGTACCTGTCACATTTGGAAATAAGCATATACAGTATGTGTATGTGTTTAGTTCATGCAATATCCAGTGTTGTGTTAGAACTTGTATAAAGTTAATATAACGTACAGCCCACAATTACATTGCATGTACAGTATGTGATGAATTTAACCACATTGTTCAAAGGTTACAAATGACCGATATACAACCTCACAATAAAATGAATGAATGAATGAACAAATAAATACAATTTAATTGAGATTGAGGGTATTGGGGTGCTCCTTCCATTCCGACATCTCACCACTCCGACTAGTGGCTTCCGCGTGCGGTTAAGGTTAGGGTTAGGGTTAGGTATAGGGTTCGTCAACGTCGGAAAGGCGACATGTCGGAAAGGAGAAATGCACCCGAGGGTATTAGATTATAATGGTAAAAATGTTCCTTTGGGGGTATTTTTAAAGGTCTGTACTACATCGGATCAAGTCTGCATCCATCGCTTCTTTTCATCAGAATGCTTTGAATGCTTTAAGACAAAGTGTTGGTGTACGTTCCAGACTATTTTCAGTTCACTAAATCAGTAAACAGTCAGGAATGCTTCCATTTAGACCCTAGATGGCCAGAGTCCCTCAGGGGGTCTACACTTGTTCTGCCCCTTTTAACTCTACATCAAATCTCTTTGCTGAAAATAGTCAATAAACAAGCTTACAAGGCACAACATATTGTGAGCTTGTAAAAGTAGTTTTGCTGAATGTTTGCCTATGATATACCCAAAATAGAGTGCATGTGGTTAATCCTCTCCATCATGTTAAAGCTGTGACTTTCAGACTGCTCTCTAGAGTGTTGGCAGTTAAATCAAATGTTTCATAACTCACCACTGTTAGCCGAGTCTTCTGATGGAAGCAAAGGTCCTGCATATGAAGAGGAGTAATGAAGTGAACTCAGTAAGTTGACATAACATTCATTTAATGGGATTATTTTCATTATCTAGGGAGAAAGACATTCATATCTTGCCAGTAGAACTATCATACGTTCCTGGTAACCAATATACAATTGGGGAAATACGTATTGAATGTGTCAACCTTTTCCCCATTGAATATATTTCCAATTATGCTAATTATATGAAGAAATCACGATATGAAAGTCCACACATAATAATGATATTGAATGGCACAGGGATTTTTTTAATGGCGCTTCTAGTATGAAGAAACTAATCATCGACTTAAAATGTTGACCTATTCCTATTGTTGATACCAGGTGTGTCTACTGTCTAGTAATGTACCTAATAATAGCTGAAGAAGGCCACTTAGGCCGAAACGTGGGAGTGCTGCTATGAATAATATTGAGGTTTTTGTAAAAACAAACAGAAAGGGGGGTGGGGGGTATAGTAATTTAGTTACATCTGTTCTTACCAAGGGTCTCCAACAGGTGGGGTTCATGTTGTTCAAGGGCACTGTAAAATGCTGCTCTGGTATCAGTTCCCCCGTGATCTAGCCTGGCTGTATACAGTTCCCTCATTTGGTCCATGCTTGTCTTCTCAGCTTTAATCCTGGCATAGAGCTCAGGAGGGACAATGGCTCTGTCTACTAAACAGTCTACTATAGCCATGACCATGGAAATCTTTTGAATCAACAGTGCCCTGTGCTGGATCACAAAACGTGCTGTTTGCAAGAGACAATGATAGTTGAGTTAAATGCACCACAGGCAATTATGTCATATCAATCAAACATAAAGTTATCTGCATTGTACATCCCCACATGCATAGCAGTGTAACTACTGGTATATTCATATTTGGTATATATGTGAATATATATGTCGGAATAAGATATTGATGTACACGAAAAAGCTCACCTTTTTCTGCATCCTTTTTTTCTGAAGTCAAGATGTCAACAGCATCCTGTTGTACACAGTCATGTTATTTCAATGATATCATGCCTGAAGCACTATTAAACTGCAAATATGTCTTAAATGGTATTGACTGCATTTATGGTTTCACACCTAAAACCAACCACCTGGGATGTTTTGATGTTATAGTTTATGTAGAATAAAACTTTTTAGAAATAGTTCATCTTTTACCCAAGGGGGACAACGCCTGTTGAAGGTTGAAGCTGTTTACCTGCTCTGAGGAACCTTGTATTTCTCCACAATCACCATCATCCACTCTGGACTCCATCTCACTGCTGTTGAAAGAGGTGTCAATTTCATTATTGAAGAAACTGTGTGTGTGTGTGTGTGTGTGTGTGTGTGTGTGTGTGTGTGTGTGTGTGTGTGTGTGTGTGTGTGTGTGTGTGTGTGTGTGTGCGTGCGTGCGTGCGTGCGTGCGTGCGTGCGTGCGTGCGTGCGTGCGTGCGCGCGTGCATATGTGTGTGTGTGTGTGTGTGTGTGTGTGTGTGTGTGTGTGTGTGTGTGTGTGTGTGTGTGTGTGTGTGTGTGTGTGTGTGTGTGTGTTTAAAGTATACAATAGGGCATAAGTGTCCCACAGGGATTGTAAGACTGTGGGGAAGGAGTGGGCTGAAAACACGTTAGATGTCGGCCTCACCATGATGCAACTGTTGAAGGTTGCTGTTTTCCACTCTGTTTTTGTACAATTACACCCAGTGTCTCCTCAGCTGTGAACACCATCCACAGCTACCGTACAGCAGCCGACCAATCAGCACAAGCTTATCACAGTCTCCATCCATAAAAACACATAGAGGGTGATAGCTGATAAGCCCATAGACTGATACCTAACAAGTAACTACTGATGAGGGCTGATAGGAATCAGTGCAAGATAAAATACCAGAGTGACAACATGCTGGCCAAGGTTACTAAAAAGCATAAAACTGCAAATCCCCATTTTCAGTAGTCTGTTGTCCTAATGATAAACTGCTGATTGAATACGAATTGGTTATTTGATAATTTGATGATTTGTTGTCCTGTATTAAATCCCCAATCATCGGTTTGAACTCTATTTCTGGCTGGCTTTCTGCATTTGCGTTGAATAAGGAATAGACACATTGTTTGTGTTTAATTAGTGTAACTGGTTGCATATTTGTGTTGCAATCAGCTGCAGCTGTTGAGGCCGTGCTCAAACACCCGGACATAGATGCATGGCAGAGGTTTTTCCTTGACCTCTAGGAGGTATGTGCATGCAAAGTTTCACACCGATCGGTGCAGATATAGGTAAAAATGCGAACGGGCCTGTTATAGCGCCACCATGAGACTGATTTAAAAAAATGTAAGGTGGCATTTCTTCCTCGGCCTAGTGGGAATGTCCGTGTCATTTTGTAAGATTTGAGGCATTTTGTTCAAAACGGACCACGTACTGCTGCAAGTTTTGGAAGCCAATCTTAGCCAATCAGAATGGAATATAAAAAATCGGACAGATCTGTCTTGATCACATGACCATGATAGACCATGACTAGATGAAATCTGTAGGAGTAATACAATATATACAAAAACGACAGGGGGCAAAACATAGCCTCGACCAAGCCTTCGGCCTGGTGGAGACAAAAAGGCTGGTCAAATATTACCTAAGAAAGAGGCGTAAATTGTAAAAAAAAATAGCCTATGGCATGTATGTCATGCTTAGTGAGCTTGTAGATCTGCTATTTTCACAATTTATCGGTGGAACCAAGTCAAACAAAATCAAATGCATCAACTCCTATAATTCCAAGTGCTTGTCAGGGTCGGGGTCCGCAGAACAAATATATATATATATATATATATATATATATATATTATTTTGGTGGGTCGCGACTTGAAAAGTACAATACTCTGCAGACATACGTAACTTCGACATGGCATCAACCTGAGGTGTCAGACAACCACAACCACTAACTAAGTCATGCAGTCATTTGAAGCAGAGCTTCCCCTTCAGACAATAATCTACACGCTACTGAGACACACAGCTCCACAAACATCATGCAAGACTGGAGCCTTGTTTTGATGGAATGTGATAAAACTTAACGTGTTCATCTGGTCGAAGTATTAAATATGGATTTTAAAATGACATAGCCATTATCTTAGCAGTTCAGTATTTCATACTTTCATACATGTTATACAATGTGACCATGCAAACCACGCAAACATCTCATCAAACATTTGTAATATTTCATGCTATAGGATGATCAATTGACATCCAGATTAAATTGAGACAATTTACCTTCACAGAGGAGAAGTTGAAAGACAGTATTCACCAGGGTGTTTAGTTTAGTTTAGTTTATTACGGATCCCCATTAGTCCTCACCACAGTGAAGACTATTCTTCCTGGGGTCCAAGGGTGTCTGAATTCATCTGAGGGTGTTGTCACTAACATCCTCAAAATCAAACGAACTCTGTGACGTCAATGTGGTTTAAACAGTAACTAATTGTCAGGCAGAGACAAAAGTAATAAATGTATTTATGGTGTCGGTCAACATGTGTACACTGCAATAGTAATGGATGTTCCACATGTATAAAAAGTTCTTACATTTGCAGTCTAGCCTGCAGTTTATCAGCAATCTGTTTTACTGCAGTGCAGACATCACAAGTCTGATCAAAAGTCAACATGTCATATTATGATTGAACATCATTAACTGCTATTTATTTGACCTGATACGTTCTTCTGCCCTCCCCAACCTGAGAATAATATGTTGCTGAAATTACGTTTCTCAATAAAGCAAAGAGTGTGAAAAGACATTAAATTACTGATTGTTTTTATGACATTACTTCACGTTGTACTCCAGATATGATCATTTTCATTATGTTCAGAATATGAAAACGTTCTCACCATGAAAAAATGTGTGTTGGAGAGAGTTTATGTATTGGTATATATGCACATTATGGGATATGTGAGTAATTTATACTTTTCTTTTATACTGTTCTTTCACAATTTAAGACTTTTCATGGCCAGTTTTATGAATAATTTCAATTAGCGATACCTTTGTGCCATACATCACTGTTTATGGCAGTACACACATAAACAAGACTTACTTACTTACTTATCCCAATTATGCCATCTGTCTTTCACCATCTTCTCTATGGTCCCCCAGCTCTGATGGTGTTGCTGGAGCTCCTTCACTATCGTCCTGACCTACACCATGTCATTTTAGGCCTCCCTTTCTTTCTTTTGCCTTCTGGGTCCAGTGTACTGCGACTCTTGGGATTGCGCTGATTCTAATTCTGCAGGACATGGCCAATACAGGTCCATCCACCTGCATGTCTATTGAATATGCAGTGCATGTCATCTTTTTCTTTGTTATCGTTCTTCTAAATTTAGAGTAACCATTATTTTTATTTTTTTATTTTTTTATGATGTTTCTCCCCAATGTAGTTGTTATGCCAATTCATTCCTCCCCACACCTGGCATAGATCTGTGCTCAGAGGTTTTGTTTTTCAGTTAATGTGTGTCCCATATGATACTGTCAACAGCATCATAAATGTTATGTTAATGTGTGTCCCATGCTGCAGTGGTTTTCAAACTTTATCATGTCAAGGAACCCCAAATTGACACTGAAGAGGAGGACAAAGTACTCAACCCCAGTACTTGAGTAAGAGTACAGATACTCCTGGTCAAATTTACTCCACTACAAGTAAAAGTAGCTCAGTCAAAATGTTACTCCAGTAAGAGTAAAAAAGACATTGATTTTAAATATTGTAAATTTCAGTAAAATTCAAAAGTACAACTTTGAAAAATACTTAAAAGTACAAGTAAAAGTACATGCTTTTAAAAATAAGTGTGCTTCTTAATTTTTATATCAATGAATTGCAGTAATGTTTTCACAATGAATTTATAGGACCTTGTCAGTAACTCTCCGAAACCACCTGCACTGCACTGATGTGCTTGTGTTATACAACCACTATGTTATACAAAGCCTGCAGAAACACCTATAAAAACATAGAAATGACTGAGGAACCAGAACTAGATACTTTTACTCCTATACACCCATACAACATGTAACAAAGAGGTGAGCGGAGGGGGAAGCCTCCGCTCACCTCAGCAGAAGTGTGGCCTTCCCTAAAATTGCATTTTAGGGAAGAAAAAAATAAACGGTCAACCTTAAAGTACTCAGTACTTTACAGCCTCCCCAGAAATGTACTTGAGTAAAAGTACAATATTTGCCTTGGAAATGTACTCAAGTAAGAGTAATAAGTATCAAAAAAATCGAATACTCAAGTAAAGTACAGATCCTCAGAATATGTATTTAAGTACAGTACTCAAGTACATTTACTCTGTTACTGTCAGCCACTGCTTATTAGTCCGCGGGCCCCCATCTGAAAAGATATGCCAGGGACCCCCATAAGAGAAGATCTTTACGGCTCTAACAGTGATTCTCAACCATTTTAATTTCAAGGACTCCCAGTTTGACATGCAATTTTATATTGTAAAATCAATGATAATTTAACGGGTCCAATTGTACACTCTCTGAGTTACAGACCCATAAGGGTCCATTTGGTTCCTAACTATCTATCATTTAGCTGGGGACCCCCTGGAACTTACTGTCAACAGCAACATAAATGTTAAAAAAGTAGTTCACCCAAAACAAATTGTATTTTTGTGTGAACTACTCCTCTAATGCCATTAATGGGGTTTTCATTTACTTATTATGTCAGTACTGATGATCTGGAAAATCACATCAACTTCTATTTCAGTTTATTGTCACATAAGATATGAAAGGTTTATTTGACTGTGCTGAAGTTATACTTCTCAGAGACTTATTTTTCGTCATTATCTCGCCATTTCTTGGGCATGTGCCAAAGTCTTTGCAAATGGCACACAAATCTGCCATTACAGTATAGTGTTTGGGGGGCGTTACCAATGCTAATAACAAACAAACAGCCAAAGTGGAATTCATCATTAAGAACACCAGTGTAAGAGTAGATTTGTATGAAGGTTTAGTGCATCAGTTGATTTCTCTTAACAGAATATAAAGAGAAACTCTGAGACATCTAAGAGAATGTTACTGCATGATCCCATTGTCACTTTGAAATCTAATTGGTTCTCAAGAATGACCATAAAAACAGAAAACTATGACTTTTCACACACAAATAAATATAAAAAATAAATTTACAGCTCTAATGAGATCAAAATGACCTGTTGGAGTTAATGGTTATGATCTGTCAATGCAATCTGTATTTGTGTACTCAGAAAACCGAAAGACAAAATAATGCAAGGGACAACCCTGTCTGACTTAAGGTGCGGCCAGTCTCATTACACCGCTATATATTACTTTACACAACAAACGTATGTCAATGCTTTCTGTATGTGGTTAAAAAGTGAACGCAAACCCTACGTGTTAACTTGCTTTGACATTCATCTGTATTGACGAGAACACATGGTAGCATGTTTTAGTGGTCTAGGTCACATATCACTTTTGGAAATAACTACACACACTGGTTACACAGTGTAATTTCATCATTATTATAACTCTGTACTCTGTACACAGCTCCATGCTTGTTTGAACAGACCATCATCAAAAATAATTTCAGATACATTTACTGTAGGTAGTTTTGGTCTCGGTGTCTGTTCTTTATTGGGTTTCTCACTCTATGGTTCCATTTTAATGCAATTACAAATACCATAAATAATGTTTTATTCCCCCCATGTTCTCCATCCCGGTTTTAATTATAGTTATACTGTAGATTGTAAGATGTTAAATTACATCATTATATGACTTACAGTAAGCTTGTTAAAACATGTTTATCAACACAATGACACAGAGCATGAGTTTGGCTGTTGATTAACTATTATGATCCACAGAGACTCTCACATGTTTACAACCTGTAAGAGGAAATGTTCAACGTTCATAATTTAACCCCTTAAAGCACTGTTTCCCAAACACCGGGTCGGGAAGCAATTTGTATGGGTCGCGAGTAAATATCCTCTTTTCCTTTTTTCAAACAATTTTAAAAAGTTTAAAACACTAAATCACCACTTTTCATCAATTAAAAACAATTCCAAAATTGTTTAAAAAAAACAAAACAACAACTAATAATTTCCATTGAAAAAAAAAAGAAAAGGTTTAAGAAGTAGTGAAAATAGCAGATCTACAAGCTCACAACATATAGGCCTAGAACCCACCTGTACTGTAAGTGTTTTATAGACCACTGTCATGGTGTACTGGAACAACCTTCCTCTTCCTCTTAGATCTTCCTCTTTTGGCCGCTTCAGGACTTCCGTATACATTCAGATGTTGAAACAACCTGTTGTTTCAACATCAACAACCTGTCACACACACACCCATATTAACAATTCATTCATGTCCACATAAAGGAGAGCATACAAGGACACACATATTAAAGGTGCAGTACAGTTACATTCACAACATCTATAGGCTTATGTCTTCTTGATAAGCATATCACTCAGTACTCTATGGGTATAAGCGACAGCCTCTCCACCACAATTATAGCAGAGACAGCACAATACTTTGCCAGCCCTTTTTGCCTCCTTTTTGGGCATCCCAAGTTGTTGAAACCCTATAACAACCAGTCTGTGGGTGTGTCCTAGGCTGCCAAAAATAAAAAACTAATAGTTTGCACCGATAGCCCACCTCTAGGCTAGGGTCAAAGGTGCAGGCTATCTTTAATACAGACACGCACGTGCGTGCGTGCGTGCATGCATGCGTGCATGCATCATCATCAGACTGATATCAAGGTGGTGTGACCTTTAGACAGAGATATTAGTTTCACTGTTGATTAACTATTATTTATGATCCACAGTGAACTGCAGAAAGACTCTTTCACATGTTTACAACCTGTTAGAGGAAATACATTCATTTATGTTCAAGCTTCATAGTTTAACCCCTTAAACCCTATTTTACTTTGTTGACCGGAGCGCCCCAGGGGTGTATACTAGGCCCCCTCAATTTCCCACCCTCGACATGAAACCTCTTTGACAGAAATAGCCGATCTACAAGCTCACAACACGTTGTCACAATGTGACGCGTTGTGAGCTTGTAGATCGGCTATTTTTGCCAAATATTCGCCCCCAGAAAAGGAGCGCTATAGGGTTCATGTGGTTAAATGTGTTTAGTTGTAGGAGATGTCCGTGAGAATTACATTTTGTGTTGAAATGTCTGTTTAGAGACAATTTACCTGTGCAGAAGTTCCTATCTGCTGTGTTTCTGTACACTTATAGTAGGTCTTGATCCTACATTAAAAGTGCAATGGATCCTATACATTACATGTTCCGGTCCTGTTGTAGGCCTGTATCTACGCCTCACCTGTCCTATCGTTGTGTTGGTTAGGGTTAGAGGTGGGGTTGTATAGACCAGTCCAGGGGTGCCACAGAATACTTTCATACTATTTGGAATGTATCATTATCACTTCAGTTTAACCACTTCAACCCTATAACCCTATAGTGAAACTGACCTGAGATGTTTAGTGTGTTCCATTTTCAATCTACACAAAATCTAATAGCAGATCTACAAGCTTAAAACGCGTTGCACGCAAATATTTGAAAGTATGAAATAGGGCTTAAGCGGTTAATTAAGTGGGAGCTTTTGTCAAAGTGGGGTATTGGTACCCCGGGGGTGCGTGGATCAGTCTAGGGGTACGCAAAATAACGTGTGGATTCATAATTTCATTGATTATTGTTAACCTCAATTTGCAAAGTAACTACGGTAGTAACTGAAGTTTTCAAATAATTGTAGTGGAGTAAAAAGTACTGTATTATTCTCAGAGATGCAGTGGAGTAGAAGTATGAAATATCGAAAAATGGAAATGCCGAAGTTAAGTGGTGTGTTGATTGTCAATGTAACTGCATGCTTCCTGCGCACTGAAATGCATGAGCTTACACCTTTTGTTTATTCATGAAAAATGTATAGCCTACAGCAGTAGTCCGGGACCCCTCGGGGGTCCTCAGAGTTACGACAGGGGGGCCACCAAATCTTTGTGATAGGAAACTTTTTTTTTTACATTAACTT
Source organism: Gymnoscopelus microlampas (assembly GCF_963454915.1). NCBI lineage: Eukaryota > Metazoa > Chordata > Actinopteri > Myctophiformes > Myctophidae > Gymnoscopelus > Gymnoscopelus microlampas. Next base: position 55,938,170 of record NC_139940.1, on the reverse strand, counting down.
CTTGAACCCTACCATCCCAGCCCATTCTGAGGGGAACAATAGCTGAAAATAGCCGATCTACAACGTCACAACGATGTGAGCTTGTAGATCGGCTATTTTCGGCAAGGTTTGGTGTAGGGGGAAAAGAGCAGACCAAGCACAAGTTTGCTATGTATTGAGGGTTTAAGTGTCTGAAAATACACATTAACACATCGTCCGCCAAGCCCGTAGTTCTACGGCCGATAAATCCAACTCTTAAGCGCCGAGCCCGTAGTCCTACGGGCTAGGGTCTTTTTAATGGTCCACGTTAGATTAGCCCGTCAGGCACATTGTGGTACATATAAGTTGGAAAAAAAGTGATCTGGACACGTGATCACACAAAACACATTATTACAAAACACTAAAGCCGCGATATAATGTCAATCAGGGGGTCCGCCATCAAACCGTAAGTTTAATCCGAGCAGCGAGGGGCTGCCTGTGATCAGTGAGAGGGGAGCATCCGGGGGAAGCATGCAGCACTCGGGGGAAGCGTCCGTGTGCACGTCACATGCTTGCGCTTGTAATGTGCACGAGCATGCTCTACACGCAGGGAGGGGGAAAATGTGCAATTTGCAAAAGATATGAGAAAGGTGTGAATGTAAAAACCTTCAGATGACATGTAGGGTGTTGGCTTGTGTGAACACTAACCACATGCTGCTTGTGACGTGTGACAATGACTTGGTTGTTTGGTCACAGTGTTCTGGTTATTCAGCTGCTGTTGTTGATAAGACAAAAAAAAAGGAAGTTCTTGAGCAAATATACAAATTGTAATCTGTGTTATGATCAGTTGTGTAATGTAGGAAAACTAAAAAGGCAAACATACATCAATATTGTAATCTAAAATGGAGGTGTGAAACATCCATGTTGTTAGGTGATGGAGGTCTGCTGTGTCTTTCAGTGTAGTGACAGCAGCAGGTGGTGTAGATACAGTCTCTGGATGCTGCTCTATAAAAGATACATTTTAGATGATAAATATGACATACGGTTGTTCTATCTTGATAACATCCACATCTAAACTTACTGTAGCAGTTTAAAACTTGTTGTTCTATAGAGCAGTGGTTCTCAAACATGTCAAGGACCCCCAAGTTAATATGTATTAGGCCGTATAGACCCCCATCTGAAAAGTTTTTGTTGCCAGGAAGGTTAAACAGATGTTGATGCTAAACCAGTAAGACTCCCTAATCGGGAGATAAGCGACCGTAGGTCACATGTATACAGAAGAGGGCTGTAACGGCGATTGGTTCCTAGTTGTGTGGGCAATGGATAGTTAAGTTACGGCATTTTATGTGAGCTGCAGTGGCAGGGGGTCCTCCACTGGGGGCGCCACCACTTTTGCATCCGTTCTGGAGCACCAGGAGTGGGTGGTCCCCGGGAATGCCCCGTGAGCAGCCCCGTCGGGGTGGTCATTTGGTAATTAGTCCACATGTGCTCATTTTTTACACTTGGGGGTCCCCGAGGCAGCTGGGGGTCCCTGGAGCTCCGGGGGTCCTTGGAGGGTGTAGTTTGGCAGGTAAGGAGTGTGTGTGCAAAATCTGGCATGGATCGGGGCAACGGGTGCGGAGATATGAGCAGGGCAAAAGTGTGACGGGACGTGTGTGACGGAGTGACGTGACGGACGGACACCTGGAGCAGGTTTCTATAGTAAATGCGACCTACGGTCGCAATTAACAAATTTAGCTTGGGACTCCCGTGTTTGTGGGTCTGTCCGTTTGAGCACGGCCTCAACAGCTGCAGCTGATTGCAATAAAAGGATGCAACCAGTTACACTAATTCAAAGGCACCACTCTCTTCACACTGGGTGTGATTTTTAAGTTCCTACCTGCCGGTTGCTCAGTGTTGGTTTGTACATTTCTGCCACAACGCGAGTCTCCTTGTTTGAGTGCTGTTCCTGTTTTACTCCTCGTGTCGTGTGTTACGTTTAGTTCCCTCTTGTAGAGGAGTACCTGAGTTTCTGTATTTACTGTATATTCCTAAGTAAAGTATTGTTAATTGTAACCCTGCCCTGTGTCCGTCTCCTGTGTTTGGGTCTTCTCCCCGGGTGCATTTCGCCTTTCCGACATGTCGCCTTTCCGACGTTAACGAACCCTATACCTAACCCTAACCCTAACCCTAACCGCACGCGGAAGCCACTAGTCGGAGTGGCGAGATGTCGGAATGGAAGGAGCACCCCCTTCTCCCCGTGTTTGCCAAGTCACACCGTGACACAGAAAACAACAACTGGTTTTAAAAGAAATACTCTGCCTAAATTATGTCAACTACAGAAAGTGATACAATTAAATCTTGGAGTCATCTTTTTCTATTTATTTTTTATTGGTAGTAAAAGGCAGAATAGAAAAGATACAACTGAATTATTTCCATAAAAATGTAAAATTGCTATAAAAAAAAAACTGCCCATTCAATGGCTAAATAAAGTGCAATGCTAAAGGCAATATTATTAAAATTGTAATGTGAAAATGAAATGAAATCAAATGCATCTCCTGCAGAAAGGCAATTCTACATTATCAGAGTCTTAGGCTAAATGAGTTATAGGCTACATCTGATATGACTCGTCTCTCAAGACAGAAATATTTGTATTATTTCTTTACCAACAACAATATCAAAAAGAATTGAGAGGAAAACTACCGCTACAGTACACTATCCCTCTCTACAGCATCAATCTAGCATTTCTTATAGTAACAACCCTGACAAATACATCCATAATCCAAGCTGGTAACTTCTAATGGGCCAATACCACCAATTCTCTCTGTCATACAGTAGGTACCAAGAATATATACATTACATTTACACTGACAAGAACAGAATAGACTAAAATACAGCTGTCATTTCTGCTCTATATTCAAGAGTTGTGTGTGATCAGTTTCTGCCAGTAGAGTGAATGTATCAAACAAAAAAATGTGTTTAGCCAATGGAAAAATAGCACAAACAATATACATAGATACTGGTTCTATGTTGTGATTGGTCGGGGCAGTATCCATATTGCATGTGTGAGTTATTGTTCTATAATGAAGGGCTGACAGTCCCAATCCAAAATATTCAAATGAATGTGTGGGAAAGAGAAAATGTCCGATCCCACCCCTGTACCTTTAACACTGTTAGTACATTGATTTAAATTAGATCCAGTGTGTAGGACTCATACTATCAGTGTGGATATAAACACAACTCTGCTTCTTCCATGTTGTCTTGTCTTCACCATGTTCTACTGACATCTTCATTTATCATCCTGGAACAAAACAACATCATATAACTTTAAAAACTTAAACCCAGATACACTGACTGTCATTTAATAAGATAGGAAGAAAGAATCTTACCAAGGGATGTTCCAGGTTTGACCTGAGAATAAATGGTGTCTTCAGTTTTCTCTGGAGCTGCTGATTCAGTGAATGGAAAACAGTTACACAGAAAATGTTAACAGACATTATAAGTAATGAATTCACAGTATGTTGGTTCTTAATCTGATTACTTGAACCATACAAATCTGTCTGCCTGTTTTTTTCAATGCTGGTGTTAGGCTACTATATCATTACATTACAATGCAACAGATGCATTATTGAGGATAAACTCCTATCAATACATTTCACCTACCTTTCTTATTCTGGTCTTTGTTTTGGTGGTTAACCTGGGTGTAGGTCACATCTGGTTCTACAACACAATGCAACACAACACACAAGTCAGAGCATTATTCATGTAAGACCAGTCTACAACTTTTAGTTGATTGAAGTCACTATTACAAACAAAAAGAGCCTTATAAATACAAATGTAACAATGTTGAATCCTACAAAGTGTGAAGGATGACCAGTTGACCAAGCTATACAGAACACAGTGATGAGTCCTGTATTTGGAGTTTCTAATTGTATTGTGTAACTTATTCATGTGTAAAACTGACACCATTACACACACACACACACACACACACACACACACACACACACACACACACACACACACACACACACACACACACACACACACACACACACACACACACACACACACACACACAAACCCACTTGTATACACCCAGTGTGAGCTATGTTAAAATCCACCACTACTGCAGTCCATAACATCCACCTTAATCATAATTGTCTCCGCCAGGCCAAAAGGCATGGCGAGAGAGTATGTTTTGCCCGCTGTCCGTCTGTCCGTGTGTCCGTCCGTCCGTGTGTCCGTCCGGGTGTGTGTGTGTGTGTGTGTGTCCGTCCTTCTGTCTGCGACCAGCTAATCTCCGCCAAAACGTTCACATCAGCCTCATGGTGGCGCTATAACAGGCCAATTCACGTTTTTAGCTATAACTGCACCGATCTGCGTGAAACTTTGCACGCCACACTCCCTAGAGGCCAAGGAAAAACCTTTTCCCTGCATTTTTCACATATGCCTTTTAGAGTGCCACCAGGAGGCTGAGTTTTGTAAAACACATTTTTTGCCCTTACTCCTTCAGATTCTGTCCAAAAATCACGCAAATCGGTACATTGTATCTCTACAGTCATGTGATCAAGATGGATGTGTCCGATATTTCATATCATTCCATCCTACTTGGCTAACATTGGCTTCCAAAGTTTGCAGGATAGGTCCCTTTTGAACAAAATTCTTCAAATCATGAACGCAGTGGGCGATTTCCGTGAAATTTTGCACGCACATTCCCACTAGGCAGAGGAAGAAATGGCACCCTTTTCACATTGGCCTGTTATAGCGCCACCAGCAGGTCTAATTTAGCAAACCACATTTTTGGAACAAAATGCCTCAAATCATGAATGCAGTGTCCGATTGTCGTGCAAGGCCTAAGAAGAAATGGCACCCTTTTCACATTGGCCTATTATATCGCCACCATACAGGCCACAATAATCTACCTGACCTGGCGGAGACTTGTGCTCCGGGGAGCACTTTTTCTAGTTCATATTAATTTCATGTTGCTTGTGTGCTCACCATTCTTTTCCTTGTCCATATATTTGAGTTCAAGCCGTGAATATGTCTCATCAGTGGACTCAGCTGCAGGCTCATCTGAAATACAGAACCATAGACATGCATATATTAAATTACAAATTCAAATAATCTCCACCTAATTCATCTCTATGAGTCTGTAAAATCTAACAGTTCCCTGTATGAAAATCAACATTCAAATAAGCACCAGTATCATGAAGTACGGTATGCTACTGTAGGCTTGAGATCCTTTGATTGTTAGAACACTTGCATTTATGATTCACTACAAATGATTGTACACTGTTAGGATGACAGCTGTCCTACTGTAGGCTTCATGTGATGAACAGTGTGGTAGTTAGTAGATCTACATTATGTCTGTTGTGAAGAATGACAAAGGTAGGCTACTGTAGGTGAAATGCTGCTTACAATGTGTCAATGTGTTATTTCATCATGTGTATGAGTGACACCATCACATCACACACACACATGGGACTCATTTTGTATCCCCATACTGTGGTCTGTGTTCAAATCAGCCAATACTAATACACTTATATTTCATGTTAATGTCATGTATTTTGTTTGCTTACCCTTCTTTTCCTTGTCCATATATTTGAGTTCAATCGTTGAATATGTTGCATCACTGGACTCAGCTGCAGGCTCATCTGAAAGACAGAATCACAGACATCCATACATTTTCGATTAAAATCATCTCCACCTAAATAATCTATATAATTCTGCAGAATCTATAAGCTCTCTTTTCAAATCCACATTTAAATAAGCATAGCCTATCATAAAGTGCATTATGCTACTGTAACATGTTCAGGCCCTTGAAAGCCTTTGATTGCTTCATAGATGTTGGTGCCCCCTCCTGGTAGACTTGATCAGTTCAGTTCATGTTGGATTCATGTTTATCTATTGTTACCTTTACAAATGGCTGTACACTGTTATGAAGACTACTGTAGGCTTCATGTGATGAACAGTGTGAGTTCATAGACTGACACTGTGTTTGTGTGCTCACCCTTCTTTTCCTTGCCCATATATTTGAGTTCAATCTGTGAATATGTTGCATCACTGGACTCAGCTGCAGGTTCATCTGAAAGAAAGAACCATAGACATCAATAAATTACTGATTCACATAATTCATCTCTATAATTCTGTAAAACAGCTCCCTCTTTGAAAATCCACATTTTAAATAACAATGTGTTACATAAACATCACAAAAGAAAGGATAGGATTTAAAAAATCATATTTTAAACATATGTGGCAGTGCTACATTGTGAACGATTGATTGGTTGAAAGGCTGACCATGCTGACGTGAGGTGTGTCCGTCATCTGAACTTCCTCTCCGGTTGGTCCTCTGGTCTGCTGCTGGGTTCTGATTGGTTCCCTGGGACTTGGTGGATCTATTTCAAGATAAACATTTAGGAGGAGAACTGGATATACCACCTGTGTCACATGTCCAGTCCACACTCACACTCACACTCTCACTCACTCACTCTCACTCTCTCTCACACACACACACACACACACACACACACACACACACACACACACACACACACACACACACACACACACACACACACACACACACACACACACACACACACACACACTGTCCACATGTAGAAGTCCTGCCTCTCACTAACAGTGCTGCTCTCCTCACTCAACTCATTGAGACTAACTGGAAGCCCCGCCCCTTATATCCCATATAAGTGAACGGGGAAGCTGCTACTTCTAATGCAGATTTGTGACTTGCTAAAAGTTGCTAAAGATTGCAAAAAGTGTGCAGAGCCTTCACAACCTGTTTCGAGTAAAACATAAAAAATATGAAAAAACTCTATGTTTAAAAAAGGTTTGTTTACATGCATAGACCTGTATAATAAAAGTCATAATGTTGCACGTTTTAAACCAGCTTAAGTTGAAGGTTGCTATAATGTCTAGCAAAGCATTTAACACATCCAAGTCCAGTGTTTTACATCCACGTCCAGTGCTTTTGCTCAATGTCTGTCAAAGCTGAGCACAGCAGTTCATTATTATTGAAGTGATATTTTACAAGCTTTAAGGTTGAGACGCTGCACTCACACCCAGCACTAGGCCATACTTACTGGCAAAATGAGTGCAATCTTGCACAGGTAAAACTAAATCTAAAAGAAGACCTTAAAAGGATCCAGAAACGTGATAATGTCAGATGACACTGGCGTATAGGCAACCACAATCTCCTCTAAAATTCAAGGAGTCACCAGCTAGTTATTTTAAACTGGCAGTGAGTTTCACCAGGAGGATGTAACACATGCAGAGAAACTCTATCCTTCCCACCTCCACTCCCTGCTGAACAGATGCCTTGAACAACCTGTAGGAGGCGCTAGTGCAAGCACGGATGACATAAAGCAGGTGAGCCATCAGCAGACAGTGGAAACAGAGCTGTACCTACCTGACACAACATGGATCTGTAATAAAATGAGTAAAGCATGTTAAATAGTGTTTTACACTGTATGACAGTTCTCTGCTGTTCAGTGGAACAATATACTGATGGAGGATACTTTCGCTACATGTTTTTTTTTTTCTTTAGATATAATCTTTTACATTTTCTCACCTTTAGATGTTCTGTATCGACACAGCAGGAGCAGCAGGATGGTCAGTAGAATCACAACAACAAGTCCAACAATCAACCCCACTGGAGAACTCTGTTCCACAGGTACACTCACTGAAGGTGGAGGAGATCCACTCACTGAAGGTGGAGGAGATCCACTCACTGAAGGTGGAGGAGATCCACTCACTGAAGGGGGAGGAGATCCACTCACTGCAGGTGGAGGAGATTCACTCACTGCAGGTGACAATGAAAATGAAAATAGCATTTGAAATGAATAGACAACACATTTTAGCGGATTATCCCCTTATGCGATCTACTTTGTTGTGTGGATCTACCATGTGGATTGTTACCTGTGAAGTATTTGTTTCATGCAGATACCTTCTTATGTGGACGTGCCATGCTGCTACCTTTTACAACTCATGTCTAACCTCATGTACATACAGTACCTCCCGCTAATTATGCTATTATGCTATGTGTATGTAGATATCTTTATTTAGATTTTCCTCCTTGCTCTCCCTTTCTCTGCCCCCACTCCCTTTTATATCTTTCCTGGAAAACAACAAATGATGGAGCTCACACAAAAACACATTTCACTGATTTACATGTAAACATGTGGGTGTGATATGACAAATAAAACTGTAATAAATAGAGAGTAAAACTGGATAGTATATGCCTCAAAAGATTGTGATTTATTTACTGTTTTAAACCTCACTGTCGGGAGTACTTCCGGGGCAGCGCCATGTGAGCACGCGTTTTGGTTGAGCTCCGTGCCAGTATTGTGCATATTGTAAATATTTTACCAGTCTGACCACAAATCTACTACAAAGTGTGTGAGAACACTCAACAGAGACATTGAGATCTTTTTGTTTTGCCTTCGTTGTAAAAACTGCAGCCTACAATGCCTAAATATCCTACAGCCGGTTCCAGTGCTAAGGCTACACCGGCTAGAGCTAGCTCGAATGCTAATGATACACCGACTGTGGCTAGCTCGGATGCTAATGTTACACCGACTGGTGGCATGGAGGTTATCCTCCAGGCTATCGCTAAGCTGAGGACGGAATTGCTCGACAAGGGGGCGGCCCAGTCGGTCGAGATCAAGACCCAGGTTGATAATCTCAGGGCGGAAATTAAACAGGCTAACGATAACGCCAACGCTAAGTTTGTGGCCTTGGACACACGTTTCGCAGGTCTGGAAACTGCCGTTAACGACCAGTCCGATAGGATCACTGCATTGGAGCGAGAGTTGGTCGTGGTTCTGAAAGAGCTGGCAACCCAGAAAGCCCGGGCCGAGGAGCTGGAATCGAGGGGGCGCCGTTTTAATCTGAGGGTCACAGGGGTCAAAGAAGGTAGAGAAGATGGCAAGCGAATGACCGATTTCGTATCCCAGTGCCTGAAGGACGCGTTTGGCCTCTCCAAGCTACCCACCTTGGATATTGCCCATCGTACGTTACGCAAGAAGTCGAGTGATGGAGACCGCGGTACACCGAGAGCGTTCGTCGTCAGGTGCCACTACTTCCAAGAGAAAGAGGAAATCTTGAAGCTAGCCAGACAGGGTAATCAAGATTGCACCGCCGACGGCGACGCAATCCGAGTGCACCAAGATTTTACGCAGGAGGTGGCCAAGCAGCGGGCTAAATTCAACGAGGTACGGGGCCTACTCAGGTCCTGTGAAGGGGTCCGCTTTGGCCTGTGGTATCCTGCGGAATTAAAAATAACAACAAAGGAAGGCGAATTCAATTTCAAGGATCCTGCAAAGGCGAAGGAATATATACAGAAGAATTTGAATCCCAAGGAGACGGAGTGACGACGGGACGAGGAATAATGGTTATTTTGTTACGATGATTTAGCGTCTTTCTTTTTCAAAAAAGCCCAATGGATTTTATGCTCAGCGGACGGTACAGAAGGACTTAAGCTCCATGGACACTTTTTTTTTTCCCTTTTTTTTTTCTCCCCGGCAGCTAAAGGTGTGTATCTATATGCTTGTTTTACTTTCTATTTTTGGGAATAAACGCCAGCAAGAGGCATTTGGGAGCGCACTTTATCTATTTTGTTTTACATTTGCTCTTTGTGTCCAATTGAGAGCTGGCGAGATTTTCTCTAAACACTACGGTGACTCTGGTCCGCTGTGCTTTGTATCCGTGTTGTTTGATGTTGTATTTTCTGGGCTGGGTTAGAGATTTCACGGAAATTATACAATGAAAGTGACGCTAACAAGGGGTGTTGTTTTATTATTTAATTAACTTTCAGTAGCTGCTAACAAATAGTTTTTTCACGCCCCAATTTCTATTTTATCTCTGCTTTTACGCTCTGCTGTTATTACGCAGGGAGCGACGCTAACGAGGGGGTGCTGCTTTAATTTTAAATACTGGTCAGTAGCTGCTAAAAGAAAAAGAGAGGTATTTTCATGCCCCAGTTTTTGTTTTTATTTCTATGCTCTGTTGTTACACGACAGTGTCGTTTGTCTTGTGGGATGTAAAGTAAACATCTGAATAATATGACGTGCTGTGAATGAGGCTGGTGGTGCCCATCCTGTATGGACGCGGTCAGCCCATAATAATGTAATAATGTTGTTGCATTTAGCTATATATGGTATCACTTTGCTCTGAAGGCTGTAGTTTTATTTAATTATTTTTGTGTGAGAAACGGTCTATTTGTACGGTGTTAAACAGAGCGGATCGTGTCTGTTATGTAGACGCGGTCGGCTCGTATGTTGTCGTTGCATTCACATGCAGCGTTTTATTTTGAAGGACGTTTCCTTACACCTTTGACTTCCGGGGTCAGGCTGAAGAGAGTCTTTGCAAGAGGGCACCTATGGAGGGCACCCACGGTGTTGGGAGTGCCCTCTGCTGGGGTATTCATTTATTTAGATAATTTGCTTTGGCGTCGGGGGTCAGGCCAAAGAGACTCTTGCCAAGGGGGCGTCTCAGACACCACTGGAGCGCCCCCTGCTGGAATATTCAGTATTATTTTTTTGGGGAAAAAAAAAAATATATATATATATATATATATATGCAATAACATGCACGTCAGGCTGCTGGTAATTCAGTGGTTGAATTTGAACAAGAAGTGTTTTCAGTTCACTATAGAAGTCAATAATTGATTGTGGTTAGACTGGTTTGTGTTATTTTTGTTTTAATATTGCATGGTTCTGGTGGGGCTCAGCCCCACAGGGTAAGCTTTAAATATGTTTTGTTAGTTGAGGAAAGACCAGGAGGGGTCTATGCAGTCTCTCATTTGGGGAGGGGCCGGCAGAGGGGTTTTGCGATGTTTTGTGTTTTGTGGTTGTTTTGTTGTTTTCCTTATGTTTATCGTTCATATCTTTAATGATGCATTGTTCTTGCTGAGAGTTACTGTCCTCCAAGGGGTCCTGTGCTTGAGTTGTCTTTGCCCAGGAGGTAATTTTATTATGCTCTTTACCAAGCTATGGCTGTACCTAATCCTATCAAAATTGGGGGGGCAATTACAAAATGTATGACTTGGAACGCCAGAGGGATTAATCATCCAGTGAAACGCAGTAAAATATTTGCACACCTATCACAGTTGCAAACGGATATAGCCCTTTTTGACTGAAACACATTTGCTTAATAGGAATCATAATATGCTGAAGAGGGGGGGCTTCTCTCAGGTCTTCCATTCCAAATTCAATGCCAAGTTCCGCGGTACAGCCATTCTAATGAAGAGTTTGTTGATTTTATCAACTCCCAAATAGTTTTTTTTTTTGTGGAGACAAATAGAAATCCGGATCCCGGCTGGGGACACTTTAGGTATAGGACGGTGAATTAATAATTTGACAACTCTTGTATGGCAAGTGACAATCTGCATGAGAACGACGTGTTTTTATTTTTATCTTTATTTATTTGTAAATTTATTTTGAGTTTATTTTTGATTTTTGCATTACTGTCTGTTTACTTAAGGTATTGTTAATGTATGGTTTATGTTCCGTCCTGTGATGTATGTATGTATGTATTTATTGTTGGTGTAAAAAATCAATAAAAACAATTTAATAATAATAATAAACCTCACTGTCATAACAAAATGACAGCGTGTGTGTGTGTGTGTGTGTGTGTGTGTGTGTGTGTGTGTGTGTGTGTGTGTGTGTGTGTGTGTGTGTGTGTGTGTGTGTGTGCGCGCGTGTGCGTGCGCGTGCGCGTGCGTGTGCGTTTGTGTGTGCGTGCGTGTGTGTACCCTACATGTAGCACAGAATTATGGCAAAGAAAAGTAGTACATAAATGTGTAGGATACTCACAAAATGTTCCATATTGTTTATATTTATAAAATAATAAAAACTGTTTTCAGTATACTCACATGTCACTGCCATCCAGCTCTGTGGTGATTCTTTTCCAGCATGTTTACACTTGTAGAATCCCTCATCAGACTTAGATACAGCAGGTATGATCATCTCTCCATTGGGTTCATCTTGGACCAGTTCTTCATTTCTATAAAATTCCACGTTGGAGAGAGACGAGTCTGTTCTGTGTTTGCATTGAAGAGTGACAGAATGTCCCTCAGTCACAGGGTGAACAGGACTCACCAGGATGACAGAACCACCTGTAAAACAGTTAAGTAAAAAAAAAAAAAGAACAGGGATTTGGTCACATGAATTAAAGATCTGGTTGAGGGGGCGACAAGCAAAACATTAACCTAGTTTTGAACATTCTATCAAACATGTAAAGGTACTCCTGGTATCCAGATGTCTGTATAGTTTCGACGCTGTTGTAAATTTAAACAATGGGTTGAAACAACCTTTCATATCAGACATTTAACATAGAGGCACATTCCTGATCAGCAGTTATGGAACACGCCTCCATGTTAAATTCAAAGCTGAATTGGAGCTACATCAGATATGGAGGTTACAGATGGGGCTAAAAAGATTTAAAAAAGACTAAATAAATCTAATAATTCCTATTAATCATAAATGAATTAAATAAAACATTTAATAAGTAGTGCAAATAGCAGATCTACAAGCTCACAACTCTGAAAAGCTTGTAGATCTGCTATTTTCTCTGTTTGGGTCCGGGGCAAATTTCTCTTTTGGGTCTTGAGCTAAAATGTTTGGGAACCACTGGGCTAGAAAGAATACTGTATTATGAGTTTGTGGAATGCTGCAGTGTTAGGTAGAGAATTAAGTAACTGAACTCACTATGTACTGTGATGTTGACAGCATTGCTGTACTCTCCAAATCCAGACTCACACCAGTACACACCACTGATGAGTTTATCACGGTCAATTTTCCATGTATGTCTGGTCTTTAATCCATAGCTAGGTGAAGACACTTTAAATCGATCAGTGTTGCTCTTCACATTCCAGAAGGTGTATTTTCCCTCACAGCTCAGTGAGACAGACTCAGTGTTGAAGTGCTGAATTCTGTTAGAACTCACTGTGAGAGAAGCTGAAGAATGACAATCTAAAACACAACACAGGATCAGAGGTCAAACAAAGAGCAGAGATATAATGACATAGTAAAGAAAAGATACAGAATGGAATGGAAATACAAAATACACAGAACAAACTAACAAACAAAGGAAGTTTGAAGAGAGAGTGAATCAAACAGTCAGTCAATGGATGTAGGTTGTGTAATGATGAATTATGAGTCACACTCACCACCAGACCACACATACTGAGGTTCACTGATCAAAGTGTAATAAACTGGGTCTCCTCTCCCAGCGTTACACACATATCCTCCTGTGCCTGTAGGACCATGAATGATGTAGGAACCTTCTACAGTCCCATGGAGGCTACCAGGTAAGAGCTCATAAGTGTAGGGGTGTAGGGGTGATGGTTTAGGAACAGCCCTGAACCAGTAGAACCTCCAGTCTGCAGATGATTCTTTAACTTCACAGCTCAGAGTCACTGAGGCTCCAGGACTCAACCATGGAGGAGACACAGTCAGAACAGGCTTGGGTTTAGCTGTTGGAAAGAAGATTTATCTGGATTAAAAATGTGTTTGCTATTTAACATGACATGTCAGGTGTACCAAATATGTTGTCAATTACTTTTCTAAGGATAGTGATGTACACATATATTGTCACCAGGGGGAGCTCCACAGACTTTGGTACCTATAGTATTCAAAAGCTACATGGGAAAGGACTAATGTTGATACTCTGTAGCAGTTATTTGTAAAGGGTTAATTACAAGTCTTAAGTTATTTAGCTCCATTGATGTCAAGTCCTCCATAAACAGCTGACTGAATAGATTAAGCAATTAGCCACATTCTAACCAGTTGTCAACTTGTCTAGCATGTTGACATTGTATGAATGTAATTATTACTGATTTACACACAGTTCACACACACACACACACACACACACACACACACACACACACACACACACACACACACACACACACACACACACACACACACACACACACACACACACACAAACATTTGCCCTCAAAAGATGATACTACTTTATGGTCGTGTGAATCAATTAATTAATCAATCAATCAATCAATCAATCAATCAGTCAGTCTGTTGACGATGTTGATGTTTCATGCAATACCTGGAGGCCGCACACATGACAGTTTTGTGGAAGATCCCTCTCCAATTAACAACATTGAATTTGTTTATATAAGATGTATTGTGACTTACCAGACACAGTCAGTTTAACAGCATCACTCCACAATGATGAAGACTGCAGGTCATTTTTGGGACGGCCTTTACAGCTGTAGTTTCCACTGACAACCTTAAGGACATAGTCGATCCTGAATTCAGCTTGGTTTTTGGGTTTGTGGTAAGATGAGCTGGTTGTCTTCCATTCATAAATCCAGTCAGTGTCTCCTCTCCCCTGTATCTCACACTTGAGAGTGATGGTTTCTCCAACAAAGAAGTGAGACCCACTGGGCTGCAGGACCACAACAGACCTAGTGGGCACTGTTGCTTCTAAACAGAACAAAACAAGACATAAGAGACATCATGGCCTCCCTGTCCAATATTTAGCTATCAATAGCAACTTATTAGATGAGCAGTTCTTGAACAAAGTTGCATGAATCACAGTGTAGTGTTAAGTGTTTAGTGTGACAAAGTCACACTAAACGAAAAAATCCAGATGACATTGTCCTCACATTCTGTCTTGTATCCTATGGCCTAATTGGAAAAGCGATCTACATGATATATACCTAACCTTAAAATACATCTATAAATAATTGCTACGCAAGAACAATGTAAGTAAGAGATGTGCTGATTCAAATAAAAGTAAAGAAAATGTTTTTTTTCCTTATATGTCTCTCTAGGTGGTCCTCAGACGTACAGTATACAAATTCAATGACTGTATATAAACAAATAGGTAGGGTGTATCTGGGTATATGGTGGATATGACTCATGTGGCCATGCAGCCTTTAGAGGCGACCACAGCTTAGTGGGTAGAGAGGCTGCTCTTGTAATCAGAAGGACACCGGTACACGTCCCTGAACAAGATAGCAGCCTCTATACACTCCATGCATACATTAATGCTATGCCATATTATGTAATAATACATATGATACGTATATATATGCTTATTATCATCAAATAAATATGATAATGATTAATAGATGAACCCTAAGAAAGTTCGTACTTTAGGGTGTGATGATGTACATGAGATAGAGATTTTAACCATGGACTCAAAGCAGACTTCACTCCTCTCACACTCACCCAATATGACTGATAGAAATGATATTAATCATAATGGCAGTGAAGAGAAAGTATAATTATATGACTTACCTGATACAATCAAAGTGACTTTATTGCTGTGTTTTCTAACCGTGATATTTGTTTTAAGAACACCAGTACACTGGTATTCACCACTGTACTGTGGCCATGCGACAAATGGATATGTATTCTTATGGTATTTGCTGATAAAGTCCTTGCCATCTTGGTATATGTAATACCACCAATCACTCTCCTCTCCTTCTCTCATGTCACATGTGAATGTAACAGATTCTTCATTACATATGTGGGATCTGTTGGGTTCCATGGTCAGAACAGCTGGTGGTGTCTCTACACAAACACATAGAACACAAACACACAGTAGAATCAAACCAAATGATACAAACTGTCTTATTGTCGCCCGAACTGGACTCAAAATCAGGCCAGGAGTCATACACCCACCCAGGCCACTCAACCCACACAAACGCATGCTGCACATACACTCACACGTGCACGTGCGCATGAACACACATACAGGCTAAGTAATCACCAAAGCTTGTTATTCCATATAGATTGACAGTCACACAACAACACTCTATTAAACTGACAGTCACACAACAACACTCTATTAAACTGACAGTCACACAACAACACTCTATTAAACACAACAACCATGACGAAAGCCCCACACAGTCCTCCGTTATAATCTATTATGCATCTAAACTGCTCACAAAAAGTTCAGAAACGTAACTTTGGTCAATTATTTCCTCCCTTTACCAATTGGTATTGTGTTTTATATAATTTTTATCGTTGACACTATTACAATGAGGTACAGCTAAGGATCGGGCATTCGTGGAATGAGCAACACATCTAAACGTGTGGGTAGGGCCCCCCAAAGAATTGCCCAAATCACAAAAGATGCCACGTCTGTCACTTCAGGATAAGGCCCATGCAATACGGCAAGTGGAAGCTGGTGTTCCGTTATGCAGAGTGGCAGCATTATTTGGTGTCAGCCGTGGTACCATTTCAAAACTTAGGACCAAGTTCTGTGAGACTGGTGAAGTCAAAGGAAGACAACAACCCAAGGTTCCTCACCCTTGCTTCACTGAGGAACCATAGGTTCACACACCTGTGACTGGCACACACCTCTCAGCAGTTGTGTGCTGGCAGGTCGCTCAAAACAAGAGTGATTACCAACAGAAGCATATTGGGCGATTTTGGAGGCACTACTCACACGTTTAGCTGTGTTACTCATTCCACGATTGCAAGATCCTTACCTCGTTGTAAAGGCGACTAATCAACGATAAAAATGATATAAAAAACAATACCAATTGGTATTATTGAAGGGGAGAAATAATCAACCGAAGTTCAGTTTCCAAACTTTTTGTGGGCAGTTTATAATCCATAATCATATCATGCCATGATACCAATTATTTGTTTTCCTACTTTACAATGGTTCACATACCTGTCATTTCCTTTGAGCTATCACTGTCACTGGGTAGAATGGGCTTTGCTTGCACCTCTCCCCCGGAATCATCACTACCTGCTGGTGGTGCAACTGAATAGGAAGAAATTGTGGAATCATTACATCAACTAGAACTAACAAGAGCCAACAAGAACTAAAATGCACCATTTAAATTATTATGAAAGAACATACATATATATATATATATAATACTATTGTCATCAAATGTTTGTATTCATTGTTTCATGTTATAGCCTATTGTAAATCTCACACATACATTACTCAATCTTATACAATTCAATGACTTGTCCTACTGTAGAGTCTTTGCTCTGTACCTGCCAGTTCCTCTGAGCTAGCACTGGGCTCTCCCTCTGAATTCCCAGCACTGGTATTATTATATCCACCTTTACATAGGAAACATGGCAACATAGTGTAAAACTTACTCCATTTTACATTGTCTGCTGGGCTGGCTATTGAAACAAACACACGCACGCACGCACGCGCGCGCGCGCACACACACACAGACACACACACACACACACACACACACACACACACACACACACACACACACACACACACACACACACACACACACACACACACACACACACACACACACACACTGAACCATAACTACAAGCATATAAATCGCTGCAACCACATATAGTCAAAAAGTATCAGTACGAGTCAAAAAGTTCATATGACCAGTGAAAGCAATTCTTATTATAATTGCTTCAATTTACTTCTAAGTGCTTTAATATACATACAGCAGAGTACATAGAAAATGTATCATTCATCAATGTATTCATCATCGAGCAATTGTGTACAGTATATGTATGTGTGCACTGTATAGCCTAGCAACCTATAGTCTATTAACCAATTGCAACAATTGTCATATTAAAATAGCAGCTGCACATAAATAATATATTTTATCTAGCCATCTCTATGCCTCTGATGATCATACCATGGGATCCCTATAATCCAAGGTTGGAATATGCAGTAGCTTTTATGTGGACTAGTGGGAGACAAACAGTACCACAACAAACCACAGCACTGCAGCAGACAGCAACATACATCTACAAGCTTTCTGAAAACCTGTAAAGGTTGTTATTGTTGCAACTATAAGAAAAGCCATGTCAACTGGTGTTCATGTTATTAAAATGGTCTAACTCTAGGGTACAAAATGGAACAAAGTGTTCTTATAGCCTATCAATAATATCAATCATTTATCTGGCCTTCTCAAGCTCCCCTGTGGATGTCCCTGACTACCCCAACCTATGTTGAGAAGAACCAGTTAAGTGTTATAATTTATAAACATCATTCTTAGACTGCACACTGGTGACTCTGAACATTTCAGTCAGTTTTTAACATGTTGCCCCCTCCTCCTCATGGGCCTTTTTTCCCCTTTTATCTCTCCCTTTCAGCTCCATCTTTCCTATTTTTAGCGGCGCTGGCGCCGTATAGAGCGGTCCTGCTCTATACCTGGCTTTTCCGTCAACGTTCTGATTGGTCAGGTCTGTCAACGTTCTGATTGGTCAGGCCCGGCAAGGTTCTGATTGGTCAGGTCCGTCAACGTTCTGATTGGTCAGACCCGTCAACGCTCTGATTGGTCAGACCCGTCAACGCTCTGATTGGTCAGACCCGTCAATGCTCTGATTGGTCAGACCCGTCAACGCTCTGATTGGTCAGACCCGTCAACGCTCTGACTGGTCAGACCCGTCAACGCTCTGACTGGTCAGACCCGTCAACGCTCTGATTGGTCAGACCCGTCAACAAAGTGATTGGTCAAGCTTCACGTGACACATGGCTATAAACACATTATAAACACATATCGATGACAAAATGTATCAAAGGCGCCGCTACCTTCACACAGGGTGTGATTTTTCTTTGTGGGAATGGGGTTGGATCCATAACATAAAGTTCAGTTCATTTATTTTGTCGAATCAATCTGCTCTACTCTGCTCCACTCTCTCCTTCGCTCCGCCTCTCCTCACAGACAATGTGCAGCTTTCTGTTGTGTGTTGTTTCCTTGTGTGTTGTGTCAGTGTGCTGGTGTAGGGGCGGGCCAGAAAGCCAAACCAAGCAATCACGTATGGATTCTTCTAAAAAAATCCCTACCCCTCTCATCACAGAGCACGTTGATTTTTCTGTTTATAGATTTCAAGTGAAGTGAGTGTCAGGGGGGCGTGTTCTCTGTCAGCCCAGCTAGACTGCAGTGCCTGGAGCCAGCAGGCCAGCTGTAGCACTGAAGCGCTGCAAGCCTCTATCACTGGCTGTAGCCAGTGATGTAAAGTAACTAAGTTCACATTTTCAGTTATTTTACTTCTGCTCCACTACATCTCAGAGGCAAATATTATACTTTTACTTCTCTACAATTATTTGAAAACTTAAGTAGTTACTTTGTATATTTGATTATTATTACAAAACATACATTAAACAGCCCTATATGAGCCCCATTTGAAAATAGCCGATCTACAAAATCATTGTGAGCTTGTAGATCTGTTATTTTCATATTTGAAAACATGTGAAATGGCCAGGACAGGAGTACTTTTACTTAAAGTACTTACTGTATTTTAAGTATATTTTGATACCACTGGCTGTAGCTGGCCTGAGGCTATGAGAGATTATAATGTTTGTGTTGCTGCAGCACTGAGGCGCTGTGCTGGCGCTGTGCTGGCCTGAGGCTATTGTCTTTTTTAGTTTTATTTAAAAAGGCCCTCCTGACAGCCAATCCGGGCCTGATTGTAACAAAATCACATTAACAAGCAAGCTGAGTAGATAAACAAAACATGACATAATAAGTAATAGTAAACTAAACTGAGATAAATACATATCTCAGAGTATGAATGTGACAGGTGTAAATATGATCTTGACTGAGTGAATAAAGAGAATAGATATTAAGCACATCTTCACCTTGACTGTGTCCATAGGAGAGGAAGTTACTCAGCACTGAAAAACCTTTAATGAAACAATATAATATTTTATTAATATCAACGGCTAATGATGCTTGACCAAAACAGACAGGATTGCTGAGTAATATTATGTTGATTTAAAGCAAAACAGTGGTTTGAATAAAACATTGAAACACTTTTCATAAAGGACTGTTATAAGGTTACAATCTGAGCCTATACATTGACTTTAGTTTTAGGCTTAATATTGTAGAAGAATGCATGTCAAAATTATTTAAAATAATATTCTGATATCCAACAAATGTTTTGCAGCTTCTAGGTAGATATAACAATTATTTGTATGTATATATATATATATATATATATATATATATATATATATATATATATATATATATATATATAGTGAGATACTTACAGAGGAGAACGCAGAGCCACCCAACGTGACCCATCCTCTCTGTGATGAATGACTCTGAAAACACTTTCTACTTCCTATTCACAACTAATATATACTGTTGTGAGAAACAAGAGAGAGAGCGCATGTGCACGTGCGGGAAGAGAGAGAGAGAGAGAGAGAGAGAGAGAGAGAGAGAGAGAGAGAGAGAGAGATGTTACACTTCATGATGATACAGTATGAGATCAGCATTTATTTTGTAACTTCTTCTTTAGTAAATTCAGATCTTGTTCAGATCTTATCTCTTCCATTTTGGAACAGAAGGTCCAAATGCATGTTGTCTTATGATGCAATACAGCCACTGCCTCGACCTTTTGGAAGCCAATTGTATGGAATGGATTATGAAAAATCTAACAGATTCGTCTTGATGTAGGAGTAGTGTCCAAATTTGTTTTTGGCAATCATTGCCCTGAAGGTGATGCTATAAGTGACCAATTCGAAGAGTCAAGACGGACGGACGGACGGACGGTCGGTCGGTCGGTCGGTCGGTCAGTCAGTCAGTCAGTCAATTATCTTTGCTCAGGAAGCTCTCAGAAGGCTCCCCAACCCTGACTTTTTCTAAATATTCCAAAGAAAAACACTCACATTTTTGTTTTTATCTGAAACATTTTCTAAAAACTAAATATGGCACCTTGATACCATTATGTGTGTTCATTTACGTTGGGTCGACCGGTCTCACTTACTCTTCCCCAAGAAGGCATATCTTCACACCTGAGACTACATGGAGGTGTGTCTTTGTAATAATTAATGTGAACATTTGCATCCATCGTGTGCAGCTGCTTTGTCAGACATGATGTGTGTGTAAAGTAATAAGGTTGTAGAGATTCACTGTTTCACTGTCAACTCAAATGCTAAGCAGAGTGTACAGTATCTCGTTGTGCAATTCTAATGACAGCCCAATCTCATGCTCGATCCTACTTGGTTAATCACTGCATGAGGTGGACTGAAAATCGCACACTCTCTATATATAAATACAAATGAAAACTAAACGCTGTTTAAAATAACGCCAACTCCAACCCCACAAGGAGGGTTCGATCCCGGCCACCGCCAACTCAGCATATGAGTAGCATGGCTGTATACTGGGAGCTGATGGTAGGTGTTGCGCTCCATCTCAACAATCCATCTCCCATGGGGTCTAGTGCATTGAAACAGGGATAGAGAGCCTCATTCTCAGCTGATACCAGTAGTACCAGTAGACAGTAAGCCCCTCCAACCTATTTACTTACTTAATGTGGTTGTGGGGTGGCTCAGTCGGTAGCACTGTCACCTCACAGCAGAAGGTCCTGGGTTCGATTCCCAGGGACGCTGTGAGCGCTGGGGGGCGTGTTCTCTCCTCCGCGTCATCAGCGCCCATACCCTAGGTAGGGTTGGCGAAAGGGCCTTTCTGTGTGGAGTTTGCATGTTCTCCCCAAGTCTCCTAGGGTAGTTAATACCCTCACAAAAACATATAGTTATCCTGGTCGCTATACCGCCTCCCGCTTGATGGAGGGGAAAGGAACTGGTTGGAATAACGTGTTCCTTCCACACGCCACGTCCTACCAGGGAAACTCCCCCGTCAGGTGATAAGAAGGTCAGTTGGCTCTCATGCATTGAAGGAGGCATGAGCTCGGCCCTGGGCTCCCTAGGCTGGCAGAGGGAGTGTAGCACCCACGATCACTTAGATACTGTAATTGGCACCAGGTGAAAAATCACAAAATCACAAAATGTTGGCATCCTGGTGGAGCTATAATAGGCCAATGTGAAAGGGGTGCCATTTCTTCCTAGGCCGTGCACAGCAATCGGACACTGCATTCATGATTTGAGGCATTTTGTTCTAAAAATGTGTTTTGCTAAATTTTACCTGCTGGTGACGCCATAACAGGCCAATATTAAAAGGGTGACATTTGTTCCTCAACATAGTGTGAATGTGCGTGGAAAGTTTCACCGCAATCAGATGCTGCACTGCGTTCATGATTTGCGGCATTTTGTTCAAGACAAGCCACTACTGAAAAATGTAGATGTCAATCTTAGCCAATCTGGATGGAATATGAAAAATCAAACAGATCCGTCTTGATCACATGACTATAGAGATCATGTGTACTGATTTGCGTGAACTTTGGATAAAATGTGTAATATAAAAAAAATGTTTTACATAAGTCGGCCTCTTGGTGGCGCTATAAAAGGCAGATGTGAAAAGGTTTTTCCTTGGCCTCTAGGGAGTGCGTATGCAAAGTTTTATACAGATCGGTGCAGTTATAGGTAAAAACACGAATCGGCCTGTTATAGCGCCACCATGAGGCTGATTAGAATTTTTTTAGTGGCATTTCTTCCTCGGCATAGTGGGAATGTGCGTGCAGAATTTCAGGGAAATTGCATGCTGTGATCATGATTTGAGGCATTTTGTTCAAAACGGAGCACTCCTGCGAACTTTGGAAGCCATTTTTAGCCAATCAGGATGGAATATGAAAAATCTGAAATATTTAATATTTAATGACTATAAAGATACTGTGTACCGATTTGCGTGATGTTTGGACAAAATCTGTAGGAGTACTGTCAAAACATGTGTTTTGGAAAAAGCGGCCTCCTGGTGGCGCTATAACAGGCCCATGTGAAATATTTGGGGCAGAGATTCTGAATTGGCATCCAGGGAGTGTGTGTGCACAGTTTCGCTGCGATCAAGCCAACGGTGCCGGAGATTAGCTGTTCACAGATGGACACACACACACACACACACACACACACACACACACACACACACACACACACACACACACACACACACGGACACATACTCTCTCGCCATGCCTTTCGGCCTGGCGGAGACAAAAAGATGCCTCTGGTAATAGTTTTATCACCAGAAGCATGTTTGCATGTCTCTGCTACTCCCCATAAATATCACATGGCACTCAGTTTACACACACACACACACACGCACACGCACACGCACACACACACACACACACACACACACACACACACACACACACACACACACACACACACACACACACACACACACCACCAGCATCTCTCCTCCTCTTAATTCTGCCTAAAAAAACAGTACATTAAACATACCCACTCAAAAGACTCCACTTTGAGAACCACGTCCATAGAGTAGTGCATTTTGTTTCAGTCGTTTGCACAATCGCCCCCGGCCCTCCACCCCCTCTTCCTCTTCTTTTTTCTTCTTTTTTCATCAGAAAAAGAACAGAGTTTTTTTCTTCATAAAAGGCGGTTCATGTGAACACAGCCTGAGAGGACGTACGTGTGGTTGGATGTGCTTCCTGTGTGCGTAGGCCTACCCAGGGCAGTTTAAGTCATTGGTTGCAGCTTTTTTCCTACTTAATATATTGATCCCAAATGACTGGCCATGGGGTCTATTTGCAGTATTGCCGCTGTTGTCCAATTTCCCCAGCAGCCCCCATAGAGTCATGTTATGCTATGTGTTGCGGTCAAAAGTGATTAATTTTTTAAATCAATCTGTTATTAGTTGTCATTAGACACACATCCATGCCTTGGTTGTCCCACACGAGCGACGTACTGTAGTCTGCTAACAGACCAACAGCTGTTATGCGTTTGCCAAGTCCCGGAAAAGATGTGCTGCGATTGGCCAGTAACACCCCAAAACATGATTTACGAGACTGTGACGGCTCGTGTGGGACAACCAAGGCATGGATGTGTATGTAATGACAACTAATAATAGATTCATGAAAAAAAATACTTTTGACCCAGGGGCGTCAATTGGGTATTACCCAGGGGGCAAAACCCTGTTTTTTGGAAATAGTGCACCCGAGCGTTGTAAAAGGTTGTTCACCAGAAATGATAAGGGAAAAGTAGTTCCCATTCCATCTACACAGCCAGCCTGGCCTGTGTCAATGGACAAACTTATATCATGTAGATGTGTCAAAGGCTGCCAGAGGAACTGCTCATGCTCAAAGAAGGCCGTCCCATGCTACATAGGATGCCGTTGTCAGGGACTGGCAACCAAATGCAACAGGATACAAACTGCCACATTTGAGAGTAGTGACAGCAGCAGTGACTCTGAATAAAACCCCCAAAATCTTTAAAATAGCTACAAGGACATAATGCAGAAGGAAAAAGCCAATTTATTGTGAAATATGTGTTTTTTCTGCCAATATTGTATGTCTGAAGAAATCCGATTTGCAAATAAACTGTAATAGTTATATCCTCACAACTACTTGTTATTGTTTAATAGCATCCTAGGCAATGCAGTAACAGCTTATTTGACATAAATGTATATATTTCTTTGTAAATTAGAGAAAGTAAAGGAGTCCTAATCACAAAAATATTCGGATTTTGCCTTTTCAGAGTGGGGGTGGCATATGTTTAAACCCACCCTGTGACTTTCCAGCAGCTAGTTGACCGGGTTGTCCATCCTGGTTGTGATCAGTGAAGGTCCTAGATATCATTTCTGGTGAACAACCTTTTACAACGCTCGGGTGCACTATTTCCACTTTGCCCCCTGGGTATATGGTAAGGTATGGCAGGTGCCATACCTTGGCTCAAAAAAAAAGAAAGATTTCTTTTTTTTTCTTTTGTAAAAAAAATCATGAATGGTAGCCTCATGCAGGTGTTAAACCATTGTGTTCGTATTGTGTTGGGAGTTGGCCACCCTAACCCTGCCATATCTCAGCTTTTGCTGAACTGACGCCACTGTTTTGACCGCAATAAATAGCGTAAGTAACGATATGCTTATGGGCTCTGCTCTGCTATGGGGGCTGCTGGGGAAACTAGACGACAGGGGCAATTCTGCAAATAGACCCCATGGCCAGTCATTTGGGATCAATATAAGTAGGAAAAAAAGTTGTGTTATGTTATTTTAGTCCGGACTTGTCATTTAAGACAACTCAGCCTAAATCAAGCGAGCTACAAAAAAGTAATAGAATTACATATTGGAGTCATCTTTTTTTTATATTACGGTAGATACAACTTAATCACTTCCATAAGCATGCAAACATGCTAACTCTGCTCATTCAATGTATATTTAACTTGCAATGAAGGCAATATGAAAATAAAGTGCTCCTCGTAGCACAGGTCTCCGCCAGGTCAGGTAGGTTATTGTGGCCTCCTGTTGGCGCTATAATAGGCCAATGTGAAAAGGGTGCCATTTCTTCTTAGGCCTTGCACTTGCATCAGACACTGCATTCATGATTTGAGGCATTTTGTTAAAAAAAAATGTTTTGCTAAATTAGACCTGCTGGTGGCGCTATAACAGGCAAATATTTCAACATAGTGTGAATGTGCTTGCAAAGTTTGACCACAATCGGACGCTGCGTTCATGATTTGCGGCATTTTGTTCAAAACGGGCCACTCCTGCAAACTTTAGATGTGAATTTTAGCCAATCGGGATGGAATATGAAAAATGAAACAGATCCATCTTGATCACATGACTATAGAGATCATGTGTACTGATTTGCGTGAAATTTGGATAAAATCAGAAGGAGTAATGTAAAGAAATATGTTTTACATAAGTCTGCCTCCTGGTGGCGCTATAAAAGGCAGATAAATGCAGGGCAAAGGTTTTTCCTTGACCTTTAGGGAGTGCGCATACAAAGTTTTACACAGAGGACAAACCTGAGGTCCAGAGGCGACCGAGCCTTTTCTGCCGTAGCACCCACATTGTGGAATGCGCTCCCCTCCCATGTCCAACTGGCCCCCACTATCGAGACTTTTAAATCTCGCCTTAAGACCCACCTTTATGCCCTGGCTTTTAATTCCGTTTGAGTTTCTGTGTTTTCTCTGTTTTTTGCATTGCATTGTTTTCTATGTCTGCTGACGCTGCTGCGTCATGTATTTTCTTTGTTTTGTTTTTATCTCTGTACAGCACTTTGTAGGCCTTGAGTTTTAAAATGTGCTATATAAATAAAGTGGATTGGAATAAAGTGGACAGATTGGTGCAGTTATAGGTAAAAACACGAATCGGGCTGTTATAGCGCCACCATGAGGCTGATTAGAAAAATCAAAGTTTCACGGAAATTACATGCTGTGTTCATAATTTGAGGCATTTTGCAAGGAAAAACTGGAGCCGTAAGTGACGGAGGGAGAGAAAAAAACGACAACGCAAGGAGCGCCGGCGCTCGTTACGTTTCCTTACGTCCGACTATGAATGATACTTAAGTGGCGCTATAACAGGGCCATGTGAAAAAATTGGGGCAGAGGTTCTGAATTGGCATCCAGGGAGTGTGTGCACAGTTTCAAGCCAACGGTGCGGGAGATTAGCTGTCCACGGACGGACGGACGGACGGGCGGGCGGTTACTCTCTCGCCATGTCTTTCGGCCTGGCGGAGACAAAAACGTAGTTTGTGTACGTGCATTTAGTGTGTATGTGCATGTGTGTTCATGCATGTTGTGTACACTACTAGCATACAGACACATCAGAGGGAAAATGCAGTTAAAAGACTAACAACCATGTAGGCCTCTGAATGGAGGTTTGGCTTCAGATCACACTTTGTATCTCTTCCTTTGTGTTATATTTAGTACAAAAGAGACAAATAAATAATCAATATGCAATTATTCTTATGATTAATACAATGTATTATGTTTTATATATGAATGTGCTTTAAACACCATTGTGACTCAGTTCTCTCTAAATACATGCCAGTAACACCTGCATTTGTGGTTGGAAACTATAGCTATCTGTTCTAAACATGTTGTCATGACGCATGTGTGAGAGGCTTGTGCTTTACTTGAGCACCGTTGTCACAAAGTGTTAACCACAGTGCATTCACCAAATGAGGCAAGAGGGTATATTTGTTAGGGTATTTCCTGTTAACTTGAATGCCTACTTATTTCCTGCTCTACTTTAATAAGACAACTTATTTCCTTCTCTACTTCAACAGTGCAGAGTACAGTAACATCATGGCTTCCATGTCCAATATTTAGTTATATAGTTACCTACGTGTGCACTTTGTGAACAAAAAAACTGTATGTGCAGGTTGTGAACAAAGCTGCTCTGTATTAACATTAATAATAATACAAATAATAATAATACACACATTATTCAAATAGTATTCTAGTTTAGCAATATTTCCCTTCCTTTGAAATAAAATTAGGAACAGGGTGCTCTAGTGGCTCCCCTGGTAGAGCACACCATTACGGCTCAGTCTTTGAGCAGGCGGCCCATGGGTTTGAATCTGACCTGAGGCTCTTTGCTGCAGTCCTTACGCATCTGTCTCCTTGTTTCCTGGTTTGATCCCCGGCTCCCGCTAGCTTAATGTCCTTGAGCAAGGCACTGAACCCCTGTCATGAACTGGCTCACATCATGACAAAAAGGGAGACGACACACAGAATTAAACTTAACATTCTTCTATTTAAAAATACCATAAAGGTGCATAAGGTATGAGATGGGAATAGTCAGTGATATCAGTAGTGTAAAGTGTGTATGGATGTATGAGCATGTACTGTATGTGCGGGTGCAAAAGCAACTGAACTGAAACCAAACCAAACAAATCCAAGCACTGTTGCCTGTGTAGGAGAGAGAGAGTGAATGTGTGTGTGTGTGTGTGTGTGTGTGTGTGTGTGTGTGTGTGTGTGTGTGTGTGTGTGTGTGTGTGTGTGTGTGTGTGTGTGTGTGTGTGTGTGTGTGTGTGTGTGTGTGTGCGCCCGCGCGTGAATGGGTGAATGCAATGCATATTATAAAGTACTATGTATAAAGTTGCTATGTAATGCACCATTTACCATTCCTTGCCACCAGCAAGGAGACTGTTTCATGTACGTACAGTAGGTCAGGTGTCCAAATGGATCTGTAAGTGCAGAGATAAAAGATTGTATCAAATGAGGGTCCGCGGTCTAATGCCTATCACTCAACGGACCTGAAAATGTAGGCTCGGCCCTAACTGGGCCCTACTGGGCCGGCCCGAGGCTCGGCCCGGCCGGAACAATTACCATGCTTTTAGGCCCCGAAAAAACCCAAAATGTGTCATTATGTGCTTAATGTACTCAAAGTCACACATCCAACAAGCTTTGAACTGAGCAGATTGGACCTTCAATTCCAGAGATA
Source organism: Gymnoscopelus microlampas (assembly GCF_963454915.1). NCBI lineage: Eukaryota > Metazoa > Chordata > Actinopteri > Myctophiformes > Myctophidae > Gymnoscopelus > Gymnoscopelus microlampas. Next base: position 55,910,188 of record NC_139940.1, on the reverse strand, counting down.
ATGGCCAAAACATCTTGAAAACGGCCACTTTTTTCCCCACCATTTTTAGGGGCATGTTGCATCATTCATGCATCCCTGAACATTGGATTCAATGTATTTATGACTGTATAGTAAGTATGTTGTAGAAACTACAAGCACATGATATCATGCATAAAACATGATTTTAGTTAGGGAATTTTAGCAATATGTGTGGACCATCTGTGAAAAAATTTACTACCAATAGCTATCTTCACCAACGTGTTCTTATAGGTGTCTAGAATCACCTCTCAATTAATGCAAACCCAAATCCTCGTGGAAAATCCTGGAGAGCCAATCAAAGTTAAGGAGCCCAGAGGGCTTTGGTGAAAAATATTTTAAAAAATAAAAGTCTAAAATGAACTTGTGAGGTGTCTAACTGGGGGTTTTCAGGGGTGCTGAATCCATTCCAACCATTATTTTTGAGTAAAGGTGTCTCCCTGGCCATCTAATATTGGTATATTGGTTATTGTTAGTGTATAATCAGTTTATAATCAATGGTAGGGGATTGGGGTGTTGTTGAATTGATTCTATTCTGAAAAATAAAATAAGAGAATATTGCTAAACACTTGATAAGAGTGTACACCTACTGTGCACATGCTCAGTGGGATACACTGTCTGAATGTGGGGAAGGAGAGGGAGTGTTGCATCCTGGCAAATATGTCTGGACGATTTTAAGGTACGGTAGTTTATCTACTTTTTGGCATTTATTTTCCTCTGCTGGCAAAACTTTTGATTACTGTGAATTTAGATGTCAATTTTCTCTAGCCTATTGCTTACATTGAACAACCATTAGTTAAACAATCATGACACTTGTCTTTTAGTAGACAACATGGAAGAGGATTCTGTAGCTTGTGGCTTAAGGTGCTTCATCTGTGGTGGTCCTGAGACTGAGATTCAAAAGTCACCCAAAAAGGCTATGCACATTTTTTTGTCTTATTCTGAGAGTGTGGATGATGCAGCATTAATCAGAAGACTTCATGAGGACTGGAAAAACTGAGATGACCCCAAACTAAGATACCATTTGGAATGCAAAACCAAGCTATACTGTACAGTCGTGCAAGAAGTACAGTATATCCACTGGATATCGTACGTTTTTTTTCATTGTGATGAAAGTTGCCACTTGCAGATTTCAATCCTATTCTATGTTGTGAGTGACATCATAATTTAATAAAAAACTTTAAACATAATCTATTCTTTAGAGCAAGATGAGCAACTCCAACGGCCAGATAGGAAGAAAAGACGCAGGGCATTGTCTGGGTCAAGTAGTTCAAGTGCTATCTGGCACACTTGATCTACCATAATACTTGCATCCTTTGCAATGAAGGTATCAATGTTGGCACATTGAAAAGAAACACTGGTAAGTCTTTTGTATCTGAGATTCAAATGAATTTTGATAATTGTTTTTCTTGCTCCTCATTGTAGGCTTCCACTCAAAGTCAAATAATTTAATCATGCACATACTGTATGTGGCTACCTTTTATCCAGACAGAGCTTGGCAGTTGTATCGTGCACCTGATAATGTCTACCAGGACCGACTGAAAAGGAGTTTGATGCAGAGAGCAAAGCGACGAGGTGATGACTGGGGACTTCGCTGGAAGTCGCTGGTCGCCTGGTGGCAGAAGAGGCAGTATATCATATTCGATGCAGAAGAGACTTTGAGAACTCTGTTACAAAGTCTGACGTAACATTATATGGATACACAATACAGCTGTACAATACAACTCACATTTCTTATCCTTTATTAGTCCCCCTCATTCCTGGACCCATATCAATCTTGCAGAATACATTATTTTGAAGTCAAAAGTTTCACTATTAAAAATTATATTTCTTCCCTCAGGATAAGAAATGTGAGTTGTATTGTACAGCTGTATTGTGTATCCATATAATGTTACCTCAGACTTTGTAACAGGGTTCTCAAAGTCTCTTCTGCATCGAATATGATATACTGCCTCTTCTGCCACCAGGCGACCAGCGACTTCAAGTCCCCAGTCATCACCTCGTCGCTTTGCTCTCTGCATCAAACTCCTTTTCAGTCGGTCCTGGTAGACATTATCAGGTGCACGATACAACTGCCAAGCTCTGTCTGGATAAAAGGTAGCCACATACAGTGTGTGCATGATTAAATTATTTGACTTTGAGTGGAAGCCTACAATGAGGAGCAAGAAAAACAATTATCAAAATCATTTGAATCTTACATACAAAAGACTTACCAGGGTTTCTTTTCAATGTGCCAACATTGATACCTTCATTGCAAAGGATGCAAGTATTATGGTAGATCAAGTGTGCCAGCTAGCACTTGAACTACTTGACCCAGACAATGCCCTACGTCTTTTCTTCCTGTCTGGCCGTTGGACTTGCTCATCTTGCTCTAAAGAAGAGATTATGTTTAAAGTTTTTATGAAATTATGATGTCACTAACAACATAGAATAGGATTGAAATCTGCAAGTGGCAACTTTCATCACAATGAAAAAAAACGTACGATATCCAGTGGATATACTGTACTTCTTGCACGACTGTATAGCTCGGTTTTGCATTCCAAATGGTATCTTAGTTTGGGGTCATCTCAGTTTTTCCAGTCCTCATGAAGTCTTATGATTAATGCTGCATCATCCACACTCTCAGAATAAGACAAAAAATGTGCATAGCCTTTTTGGGTGACTTTTGAATCTCACGTCTCAGGACCACCACAGATGAAGCACCTTAAGCCACAAGCTACAGAATCTTCTTCCATGTTGTCTACTAAAAGACAAGTGTCATGATTGTTTAACTAATGGTTGTTCAATGTAAGCAATAGGCTAGAGAAAATTGACATCTAAATTCACAGTAATCAAAAGTTTTGCCAGCAGAGGAAAACAAATGCCAAAAAGTAGATAAACTACCGTACCTTAAAATCGTCCAGACATATTTGCCAGGATGCAACACTCCCGCTCCTTCCCCACATGCAGACAGTGTATCCCACTGAGCATGTGCACAGTAGGTGTACACTCTTATCAAGTGTTTAGCAATATTTTCTTTATTTTTCAGAATAGAATCAATTCAACAAAACCCCAATCCCCTACCATTGATTATACACAGAGTATACACTAACAATAACCAATATACCAATATCAGATGTCCAGGGAGACAATTTTACTAAAAAATAATGGTTGGAATGGATTCAGCACCCCTGAAAACCCCTAGTTAGACACCTCACAACTTCATTTTAGACTTTTATTTGTTTTAATATCTTTCACCCAAGCCCTCTGGGCTCCTTAACTTTGATTGGCTCTCCAGGATTTTCCACGAGGATTTGGGTTTGCATTAATTGAGAGGTGATTCTAGACACCTACTGTATAAGAATACATTGGTGAAGAAAGCTATTGGTAGTAAATTTTTTCACAGATGGTCCACACATATTGCTAAAATTCCCTAACTATTTATTGAAATCAAATGGTAATATGTCAATGTTGACACCTCAATATCAATTTCAAACTAATTATGCTACTTGTCTTTGAAATTACATATTTAAATAGCGCATAAAGCTATCATTTGATATAATGTATAGCTAAATTAAAACAAATGGTGTATGTACCACATATGTGTTAATTTTAGCACCAAAATTACTTTTGTTTGAAACTAAATTAAACATAACTATAACTCATAAACAAACTATCCTAATAATGTGTCAGCCAACCACAAACATGTTATGAATGTTGGTGGAATTTAATTTGTCTCTGCCAGTGCACCTCATGTCAAAAGTGTGTGGTTTGGTTGTGAGGGGAAAACGGGCGTACAGGAATAATAAATTAAACGTCAATCACATGCACCTTTTCAATCAGTGATCTGATTCGGTGTAGAGCCCGCCTATGTGTCCAGTAATTTGCACACACACATACACACAAAGGCTGTTTCCGTATCCGTTCTAGACCAGATCTGCAACCTTCAAAGCGAACTGAGTCCTAACTGAGTCCAGTCTAGAAGCGCACACATGCTCACCTCAAACATTGACGCTCACAAGTCAACAAAACCTATTACAAAATCTCTATCCGTGGAGTAAATAAACACCGAAAACAGCACGGATTACGTTGACACAAACATACTGGAGCGATTTATAAGGGCTTTATAAGAAAACAAACATATGTTGATCTAACGTTAGTACATGTGTTTTCTTGTCGGACATGCATTCGTGGCAGGTAATATGGACTTATGAAAGGACGGCGTGCCGGCCTGGAATCTTTTAGCGGAACGCTGTGCCTTGCTGTTGAAAATTGCCTTGCCTTCTTGCCTTGCCTATGTCTTCATTGTCATGTATTTGTGCGCCAATCAGTGCATTGCAATTACATTGTACATAGGACTGCTTCAAGTTATCAGTGTGTTTGTACTGTGTTGTGTTCTTAACAGCTGTGACCTCCAATAAACAGTGCAGTTGTGTGGGCTGTGCAAGTAGGTAGAAGTAGATGACAATACACAGTGAGAGGACGTGTGGTTGGATGTGCATCCTGTTGTGGTTTGATCATCTCTCCTCTGACTCATTCTAGTAACTCTTATAAGCACACAATTGTATCCCATATAAGGTCCCTTATTTGTATGTTTCATGAGTTGTTTTGTACAGTATGTACTGTATGTACCACTGTATGTACTTATTACTGTTACTGCTCTCCACAGTTTCTAGTGGTGCTGTGCAGCAGGACAGCTGGGAACCAGCAAACATATACTGTATTATGCACTTTAGCAAGAGTCTCTGAGGTAGGAGTTAACTTATGTTTATTGTTTGATAGCAACCAGAGGTTCATGTACATAATGGAGTTTATTGCATTCACCCAGCAGGGAGTTGATGACTAAACCTACCTACCTACCGTTCTGTGATGTTAATATTATTTTCTGTATTGTAGAGTGACAGACCAGACCCTGGCCAGCCCATTCTCCTGCCTGTTGGGTACGCCGGTGCCTCGGGCCTAGGAGGTAAGAAGTTGGGCTTGCCAGCATATTGTATGTATTGTATAATGATGATGGGTGCTCAGTGATTAATTGGTGTTTTTGTATATTGTAGGCTGAAACGGGAGACACACGGGATCGTGGTCAGCAGGGCAGCCGCTGCTCTTTTCCTCTAGTTTATTTTATTGTTTGTAGTTGCTGCTCAAGTGCCTCGCCTTAGGTTCAGTTTATATGAAGAGTCCTCAGATCAGTGTACCTTCACAATGATGATCGTGCTGTTCCCTTCCCCCCTTTTTAAGTGTGCAGTATTTTAACAAGAGTGTAATTTCATTAGTGTGTGCGCAAATTAAGTCGCAGTTGATCTCAACCTTTTGCAGTGTTGATTATATTAGTCTTATCAGTGTGCTGTGTTATTATTATTAAAGTCTTATTATTGCCCCCCGGTCAATGAACGTGTTGGTACATGCACACAGTATTCTATATAAACTTTCTGCTGCTATTTGAATAAAGTGTCCAATGATTGTACGCACAAAAGCCTCTGTCTGTCTTGTTAACCTTGAGTGGGGATATTTGGTCACAACAGTAACAGTAAATGTATAGTTGGTTCAGGGTCTCTCCCCTTAAAGAGAGTGGCGTAGTCACATTGATTTATCCAAAACGTATTATCAGTGTCCATCTGGTCACATATATACAATGTATTGCAATCTTTTGCAAATCTGATCTAGAAGATCACAACGCGTCTTGTCGTCACAAGCTTGTCGATTGGCTATTTTCAAATAGCCAAAGGGCTGAAGTGGTTAATGCGTGTTTTGTAGCCTAATGATAATACTTAACTAGTCAAGTTTTAAAATCATTGTAGTGGAGTAAAAAGTACAATATTTGTGTCTGAGATGTAGAGGAGTAGAAGTAAAAGCATTGAAAATTGTAAATATTCCAGTAAAGTAAAAGTACTTCAACATTGTACTTAAGTATAGTACTTGAATAAATTAACTTAGTTTCCACCACTGATGATAACCAACCAAAACAACCACAAGTTCCACAACATGTGGAGAGGTGTTCCACTGTTGTAACACTGCTGTAGGTTTTTTTGGCGTGACTATTGTCATGGCAGACCCCTGGACAGCATTTGTGCCATGTTTGGTCTTTGGTAAGGATTGGAGCAAGGGCGTGCCTGAGGCCGGCGGGGCCCCTGACGTGGCCCCGGGTGTTTGTGTCAAGTCTGGTGCAGATTGGAGCAACACGGTGCAACTCTGTGCAAATTGTGTGCAATACTGTGCCTGTGGCCCTGGCCCTGAAACACTTTTTCGTAGCTTTTAAAGTATGCTGATGTGACACAGAATCAGCAGGAATCACAACATCGGAGTACACTTACAGTAGTCTTGACTGAGCAAGGTACTGAAGCCCCAGCTGCTCCAGTGGAGCTGCAGTGGCCAACAGTATAACTGTGGTTGTAAGGGCCAACTCCCAAGTTTTAATTTGTCTATGTGCAGAAAATGTGCACTTTTGCTCAGCTACTACCATGGGGAAATAAAGAACAAAACAAAAGGCTTTATTTCAACTCAGAAATTGCACTATGAATCAAGTGCGGGGTCGCCAAAAAGATTCCCCCCAGAATAGGGTCCTGGTTTGAGAATAATCTAGAATAGAATGTTCTATCTACGCCACCCAAGAGTGCAATGATTTAATTTTGCCCATAGGTGTCAGTCATGGATATTGTTTCCATGATGCACACATTTTGGAAAGCTGTCTGATTCTCTCTTTACTGGCAAAAATCATAGGTCACAGGGGTCTTCAACGGGGGCCCCGGGACCTTAGGGGGTCCTCAGAGTTACTACAGGGGGTCCTCCAAATCTTTGTGTGATGAGGATTCTGAAGGGAGTGAGGGGATTATTCAAAAGATAGCCGATCTACAAGCACACAGCGCCTCGCTTGTGAGCTTGTAGATCTGCTATTTTTTGGAAACCAAGTAGGCCTACAAAGCTTAGTATTGAGGCTTTAAAGGGATAGTTCACCCCCAAAATTCGATTCGATTAGTCAACTCATAGAGACTTTTTTGTTTTTTTCCCATTCCTAAACCAATAATTTGCTGACCGGCAGCGGTTCCGGTAGGAGACACGTCTCCTTTGTATCTCCTACCGGAACCGCTGCCTACCGGTCCGCTGGTCATCAAATTATTGGCTTAAACAAAAGAAAATCCATGAATTCAAGTCTCCATGGGCCCCGGCTGACTAATCCATAGAATTGGGGGGTGAACTATCCCTTTAGTGATTACATGTCTGAAAAATACACATTAAGCTAATGTGTAAACAAGTAAATAACATTGATGATAGTGCTGTCAAACAAGTCTATGAAGCTATGAAATCTTTGAAAAAGTTATCTGCACCACAATTGTATACATTATGTAGTGGGGGTCCCTGCTTCATATCTCTCTCAGCTAAGGAGTCCTTGAGCTGAAAAACGTTGAAGACCCCATGTGTACAGTGGTTTCTACAGTAACACGATATTAATAACTATATCAATACACGTGAAGAGCTAAATCTATTTACACAATTTGATAATTACTTAAACTAAATCCTAATGGCCTCATTGTTTGAATGTATTTAAGTTTTTGTCAATAAATACAGAACAGAAAAAAAGCTAAGTTGTTTATGACGACTAACCAATCATAGCGTGAACCGGCCCCCCAGGCCATGGGACCGTCTCCTCGGGTCATAGGATGTGTGTATTGTGTTCCGGATGTTGGCAGCAGTAGCAGAGCTATGGGATCAATTCAGTGAATTCACTTTGTACCTCAAAGATCCGGTCTGGAGAGGATGCAGAAACAGTAACGTGTGTGCGTGCAAAAATGACCGGATACAGTAGGCGGGTCCTATACCGGATACGAGCACATGGCAGTAAATAGAAACCATGGCTTTCCGCCGGTCACGGGAGGAGGCGAAACTAGCGTTGTTGCCATGTCCGCTTATTATAAGCGACTGTGGGCTTGTTGGTAAATATAGCTGGTTGCAGTTTTCTGGGATTGTTTCTAAAGTGTAGTTGCTTGCTTTGGCTTGTTCCCTAAAGTTGTTTTATTGTTATGTATTTTTATTATGGTCGAAACCAGTGGTTCTCAAACATTAACAGTAAAATCTGAACATATTTTGTTCCAGAAACCCCCCCCCCCCCCATGCAAGATTTTTGTTGCAAACTGTTAATAAAGTAAATTCAATCAATCAATCAAACCCAGTCGCTTCTTTTGGGCTTGTTTTCATAGACGCCTTGGTTGCTTGTGTCTCCGACAGAATCTGGCAACGCTGGAAACTGGGGCAAAGGTAGCGCGTTCAACTGTTAACAACAGCGAGGCTCCGCCCCCTGCAGAGAATAAATAAATAAATAACCTACTTACTGTCTCTAAACTCCACACACCACCGTTACTGTGTCCACAAGGTGAGACCAAATATGACTTTATTATTTATAAATGGGAAAAAATAAGGCTTTTAAATGGTCGTGATCGCTGTTTATGCTCTGCATGCATGTCCAATCTATTCTAATGTCTGTCTAAACGTTTAAACTAGCTCTGGTCCACAGCGTTAGAAAGAGTTCTCCTTATTATGGGACTTGCGAGCCGTTTCCCGCGCACCCGCGGTAGCGCAGCCTCTCGTCTGTACACAAAATAACAAATACACTTTTGGTACACACCAAAACAAAGACGGTTTTAAGATGTTGAAAGCCTACTTTCCTTAGTGGCAACATTCAGAGCCCCCCACCTCACGTCTAAAATACACCTTTTGGACAGAACATAAATGTTTCACCAGATGGAAGAATGTTTTAGTTGCTCCGCTGCGCCCCCTACAGATTTGGTCCATGGTATTTTTGTATCGACAAGATCTGTAGGGGGCGCAGTGGAACAACTAAAAACAAAAACCCATCCGGTGGAATATTTTCTTCTCTGGACAAAAAGTTTGTGTTAGACGTGAGGTGGGGGGGAGTCCGAGGGTTCCCACTACGGAAAGTAGGCTTTCAACATTTTTAAACCGTCTTTGTTTTGGTGAGTAGCGAAAGTGTATCTTTTATTTTGACTAGAGACGAGAGGCTGCGCTACCGCGGGTGTTGCGGCAACGGCTCGAAAGTAACATAGCGTTAAGGAGAACTCCTTCCAACGCTGTGGACCAGCTGCTAGTTTTAATCTAAACGGTTAAACAATAGATTCTAACCTATTTGATATTATTATTATTATTAATTAGGATTGTTATGGAATGGCATCAGATCGCAACAAAAAAAACGTGTAGGGTTCTAATCTAAAGTTATAATGTTTAATGTGTTTTTCTAAACATTGTTTATGGTTTTGACTTGCAAAAGGGTCGTTTGAGGCTATTCATGCACTGCTTGATGTAGGTACAGTACAGTGTACGCAATCGTACGTGTCGCGTTCCAAAAAAAAGAGTAGATCTACAAGCTGACAACGCGCCGTGCTGCGACGCGTTGTCAGCTTGTAGATCTGCTCTTTTTTTGTTGGCAAGTGACACCATCTGATACGGAGCTATACATTATAAATCTGCAGGATTATTACAGATTACTGAGCATGGAATGTGCACTGATTAGCCTACAGGAAACCACTGTGGCTAATAATAATAATAATAATAATAATAATAATAATAAATATAATGACAATTAATTTATATAGCACCTTTCATGAACAAACAGAAAACTAAAACAAAGAACAAACACATAGTTGCCATAAGCCTGAGAGAATAGTTTATTTTATTTGTATACATTTATGTTTATGTTATTACACGTTAATGCATCTACATGTTAATATTACTACTAATTAGATGCACGTGAAGTGCTTTAAAGGGATATTTCACTTTCATATAAAATCAACATTATTTTTTTTATACCAAATACATTGAAAAAAGTAATGGAAGAATCACGGCCCCCTCACACATTAGAAAGTCCTTCTAATGCTTTTTTTCATCATTTTTTTTAATACATTCTTTAAATGTTTATTTTATTTGAAAGTGAAATATCCCTTTTAAGTCGTGTTCTCGTGTAGGGCTGAGCTATATAGTGATATATCACTATCATCATGATATTTAGATTTTGGATAATGTAATATCGTGTGATGACATAGGCTAAGTCAGGGGTATTCAACTAGATTAGGCAGGGGGCCACAACTGTAAAATAATTTGGAGTTGGGGGCCACACAGTTTGCGTGCGTGCGCGAAGCGCACGCGCGCAACACTTTTCGGGTCTAATTCGGGTCTAATTCGGTCTAATTCGGGTCTAATTCGGGTCTAATTCGGTTCTATTTGACCAATATAAATCAACCTTTTTTCGGGTCTAAATCGGTTCTATTTAAGGTTCTAAGTCAAGTTCCAATGAAAGATGGCCTTTCAAGAACTAATGAAGGATAAATAATGTGTACTGTTTTAACTTTGATAACATAAAAACGAACATATATTTACATAAATAATAATTATGAAAATATATATATATATATATATTTTTTGGGGAATATGGCCAGGGGCCACAAGGAAGCTCCTCGCGGGCCGCACGTGGCCCGCGGGCCGCCAGTTGAATATCTATGGGCTAAGTGCTATCGTTTCCTTGTTTCAAAGGCTGCTTCACAGTTATGTAATTCTACCGTTATAGCTGTTTCCATTAGCCAATTTGCCATTACCCAGTCAGTTATGACAGCATTCATAGGCATTACTGATCTTTATATAAATAAAGTATAAATATTTTGTGAAAGTACCAATAGTCATCCCCACAAATAACGTTGCAATATTGATATTGAGGTGTTAGTTCGTTCAAAGATATGGTGACATTTGATTGTGTGCCTATCTCCCAGCTCTATCCCAAAATGTACAATGTAGGCATTTAGCAGACCCTCTTTTTTCCAGACTGACTTACAAAAGCAAGGTAAACACAAACAGGTACATAGAATGCAGAGAGACAGTGTAGTGTATAATAAATAAAGCAATAGCCAGCACTCCGAAGTCCTTCTGGTACTTTTTATTCATATGCAGCACGGACAACACAGCACACACGGACGCGTTTCGGCGTCAAGCCTTCTTCAATGCCAAAGGCTATAATAATAAGGTCTTAAATGATTGTTTACACAAGGTACGTAACATCAACAGAACCAGTTTATTGACTTCTAAACCTCCACAGCCAGGAGAGTCTAAAATTGTGCTGTCTACCATTTTTTCTCCAATTTGTAATGAAGTTAAGAAGATTGTCCAAAAATACTGGTACATTCTATCCACTGATCCTGCTATAGGTCACGTGTTTAAAACGCCCCCAATGTTTGCACATAAACAAGCCCAAATTTAAGAGACTCACTGGTCAGAACAGACTGTTACGTACCTCCTAAACACTTTATGTCAGACCCACCTACAGGTAATTTTCCGTGTTCAGGTTGTCAATGTGTACACCCAGTGTTACACCCTCACACTGACAAAAAGATTAATATCAAGAGTAGAATTACACGCAAAACGAAATATGTGGTCTACCTGTTGAAATGTCCATGTGGACTCTGCTATGTAGGCAAAACAAAGAGAGAATTGAAAATAAGAATTGGTGAACATAAATCAAATATTAGAAATAGGGATGAGAAATCCCTGGTAGCGAGACACTTTAATTCAGTAGGACATGAGGTATGTTCTTTGAGGTTTCAAGACATTGAGACCGTACATCCTTTAAAGAGAGGTGCTTTATTGCTTTATTTACTGTGAATCTTCGTGAGCCGTGCACCCGTAAACTGCATCATATACTGAGAGTGCTCGTTGTTATTTTCTATTGAGACAGTATAGTGTCTCAGTAAACTAGGATCCCAGGTAAACCAATAACCTAGCATCAGTCTAAACGATATACTATCAAAATAAGAATCTCTACATTGAAACTATAGGAAGCCAGGTAAACAAATTAACTTGGCATCTGTCTAAATATCATCTAAATGACATTTTAACCTTTGCATAAGACTGCATGGAGTCTTCAGATTACGGCGGAACATTGGGAGTAAGTCTGCAATGGGGAGTTTGTTCCTATAGAATAGGCTCTATGCACAGCAGCCATATTGGAAAGAAATTGGGCCTCATCTTACTTCCTTCACAGGTGTTACCAATGATACTAATGAAGGCTCTGTTCCATTATGGTCAGGGTGCTGATATCGTGCATGTTGGCTCACTAGAAACACTCCATTTTGGTTCCCAAATGGCCCCTTATGGTGGGTGTGTAACTCTGAGAGTGTACAAATGGAACCAAATGGACCCTTACGGGTCCATTTGGTTCCCTTTGTACACTCTCAGAGTTATGGGGATCCTTGAAAACAGACAACCACTATGCCACACTAAATGGAACAGAGCCTTAATTAGTATTATTGGTAACACCTGTGAAGGAAGTAAGGAAGGGGCTCAATTCATTCCCAATATGGCTGCTGTGCATAGAGCCTATGTACTGTAGCTCTACAATAAAACAGGGAAAGCAGTGTCATTTTAGATTTGATATATATATATATATATATATATATATATATATATATATATATATATATATATATATATATATATATATATATATATATATATATATATATATATATATATAATCTATATCAACATAGTATATATATATAATCTATATCAACATAGTATTTCAGAAAACTCTCAGGATTTAGAACATTGGTTTAGAACAGTGGTTCTCAAAAATAGCAGATATACAAGCTTGCAGCGCGCCACTTCGTGCCTCACTGCGAGCTTACAAGTACATCTGCTATTTTTGAACATTTTCAAAAAATCTTGAAAGAATGTTTTTTTTAAACACAAATCTTCTCTTCTGGGAGTACCTGGCACAAAACATTTTCAAATGGGGGGTCCGTGGCCAAATACATATTATTTTGGGGTCTCACAAAAAAGTGTGAGAACTACTGATTTAGAAGATTTTTAGAATCAGCCTCGGGTCTTAAAGGAGTAGTTCACCCAAAAAAATACTTATTTTCTATCAATTACACACCCCGTGAAGCCTTGAATTAATGGATATTTTTTGTTTTTGTCGCATTCCTAAGCCAATAATTTGATGACCGGAGACTCCTGTAGGAGACTCAATTGACCTGCATTTGAGTCTCCTACCGGAGACATTAGTGTCTTTCCGCCGGTCATCAAACTATTGACTATGCGACAAAAAACAAAAAAATCTCCATGAATTCAAGGCCTCGTGGGGTGTGTAATTGATAGAAAATACGTCATTTTTGGGGTGAACTACTCCTTTTTAATGGGTTAAGCTTGAATGAATGATTTGTCTTCCTTGCAGGGGAAGACATGGCTAACCAGGTGTCAGAGGTCCGTCCAGAGAGGACATTCCACTACCAGGACAGCCTGCCACCCCTCCCTGTCCCCTCCTTGGACATCTCTCTGGCCAAATACCTGGACGCAGGTGGGAAAGAAACAATGCTTGGTCCTTTTTTAACCATTTAAACCTCCCCCAGAGGTCTATACTAGGCCATGTCATGTTTCTTTTGCAAAAAAATATCAAGAAACGCATTGTGAGCTTGTAGATCGGCTATTTTCGCCAAATGTTTGCCCCCAGAATAGGGACACTAGGTTTCAAGCGCTTATTTAACCCTTTAAGACCGGGATATTCTGCAGGAATTTTACATTTTTATATATTCTATATTGTCTGAATCAACTTTGTTTGTGTTCGTTTATGTGCTAAAAGAGTTCACTTTGAGAGCTGTTTCAGCGTACAATGTAAGTCAATGAGGAGCATATTTAGAATGATTAATTTCTAATCAATGGAGCAATTATTTTAGATTTCTTGTCCACCTTTGGAATTACATCTTGGCAAGGTAACTACACAACCTAAACCTCTACCAAAGTGGTCTTGCCCTTTAAGGCAATGGCAATTAAAGCTATTGGCATTGTCGTGGGAATTCTGGATCAATACGTAATTGATGAGGCAATAGGATTCGAGACACTGTTCTAGGTGGTGATGGTTATGCTTTAATGCAGTGGTTCTCAACCAGTGGTCCGGGGACCACCAATGGTCCTTGAGGGGGTTCCAGGTGATCCCCAGCTAAATGATGGAAGAGTTGGTAACCAAATGGACCCTTAGATCTTTAACTCTTGAGAGTGTAAAATGAAACCAAATGGAATCTTACGGGTCAAAAAGGAATAAAAAAACACGCCCCCCTCACGTATTAGGAGGGCAGGATGAGTCACCAGAAACAAGGACGGGTGTTCTTGATGAATCCATCATGGTTAAAATGGAGTTTGAAGTTACAATGTGTTTGTATAGGAAGGGGGCGTGTCTGATAAAATGAATGTTAAACATCTAAATACTGAATCAAGCAACTTAAAAACTCTCTGGGGGCTCACATAAGCCTGAGTAGATGATAACATGACCCAAAATGTTTTTGCAAGTGAAAGATCCCTTTAAATTATTGTTACACAGTCTACACAATTAGAGAATGTAGAAGAATTGTTCTTTTGCTCAACGTTTGCCTGTTATCTCTCCTATAGAGACACACGGCCGGAAGCGGAAGGCCTACAAATTCACGCCCACTTTTGACACTCGGGGTCCGTTAGAACGATGAACTGCAGCTCTCAATGCAATCTCTATAGAGGGATTGTAAAACACCGTAATTTCACTGGTTAACTACTGAAGCTGTAGCGATTTTTTTTGTGTTCTAATAAACTGTCCCATTTGTTTAATTTATCCTTTTTAATGTCCCATATCTGTCATCTCGATATACTACCCACAATATACTATAATATACTCCATCAGTATGTCAAAACCGCTAGCATCGGAGATTTAGAGTTTAAGTGGTCGCATGGTATACGTCACGGACGCATCCCTTGAGGTTTTCAATACCCAGAAAACTGGCGAAAGTGTCCGTTTTCAATATGTTTTGGTCATTATCTCTGGAACAGAAGGTCCAATCTGCTCAGTTCAAAGCTTGTTGGATGCGTGACTTTGAGTACATTAAGCACGCAATGACACATTTTCGGGTTATTTTTTCAAATCTTTTAGGGGAGGCGAGATCTTAGTTGGGCAGGCGACCGCCTGTCCTGTCTCTACAGTGGGTACACCACTGGTCAGCGCTCGGCGCGCTCCGCGCTCGTAAAGGCAGTGATGTCACTGAAATGCGACAACATGTCTGTCTGCCGTCTACCCTCTGCTGTGTTAACATTATGGGTAACTCGTTAAAGTGGCAAATTAAATGTGAAACACATTAACTATTAAGAAAACAAGAAGATATGTTGACAAAGACACTCCATACATTTGGAAACATATTTTTATTTAAATCAATATCGTCTCCAGTTAATGTAGGAATATTTTAAAAGTAGGCTAACTCTCATATCCTCTCGTAGGGAATGCATTGAGAGCTGCAGTTCATCGTTCTAACGGACCCCGAGTAGCGGCGCTATCTCAAAAGTGGGCGTGAATTTGTAGGCCTTCCGTTTCCGGCCGTGTGTCTCTATTGTACCAACATCAATACAGCATGGAATTGTGGACAGAATCGTATCCAACGACAACAAAATATTCAAAGTCTTGGGGTCTGAGATCACTCATTACTGTAGCTGCTTCAAGGACAAGCTGAACCATAACAATAGGCTGTACCCGAAACAATAGCTATCAGGCCTAGCTGAGACATCTTGGCTGCTACAGGCTACCAAATAATATAAAGGTTAGATATGAACAACCATAAAAACATTATAGTATAATCATTCTGCTGCATTTTTGCATTAAAGCATATAGGTCCTCACTAGGGGGTCCTCAGAGTTGCTACAGGGGGGACGCCAAATCTTTGTGTGCGAAACGTTTTAGTCAATGTAGTAGTTAATGTAATTTTCTTACATTAACTACTTGAACCCTAGTATCCCTATCATGAGGGGAACATTAGGCAAAAATAGCAGATCTACAAGCCCACAACGCCTCGCATTGTGGGCTTGTAGATCTGCGTTGTATATACTTTGGCTATTTGAAAATGGCCGATCTACAAGCTCACAACACGTTGTGAGCTTGTAGATCTGCTATTTTTTTCTGGTAACAGAGTATTTCTTCATTGCAGTATTGATACTTTTAGTTAAAGGGATAGTTCACCCCCAAAATGTATTTTTTTCTATTGATTAGTCGAATTCATGGATATTTGTTTGTTTTTGTCGCATTCCTAAGCCAACAATTTGATGACCGGCAGCGGTTCCGGTAGGAGACACAAATAGTCTCATTTGTGTGTCCTACTGGAACCGCTGCCTGCTGGACCGCAGGTCATCAAATTATTGGCTTTGGTCTTTGGAATGCGACAAAAACAAAAAAAATCGCCATGAACTCTGAAAGTCTCCATGGGGTGACTAATCCATAGAAAAAAAAAGTCATTTTGGGGGTGAACTATCCCTTTAAGTTAAAAACTTGAGTACTTTTTCCACCACTGTTTTATGGTGACTGGGGGTTTAACTTTGTCCACCATGTCTGGCCTCCAGTTCGTCCCTTTGCATCAGCGGAGGAGTACCGGGCGACGGAGGCCGCGGTGAGGCGGTTCAAAGAGGGCGTGGGTGAACACCTGCACCACACACTGCTGCAGAGGGCCAGGGCCAAGAGGAACTGGGTAGGAATGACAGCACTTCAATGTTTACTGAACCTGTAGATATGAAAACAAGTTCGTACTTTACAAATCAAAACCCTGCTACAGACCAGTGTTGATTTTGACAGCACATTTTGATTCAGTTTTAGTCATAGTCTTTTGAATAAAATTCCATTTATTTCTAGTCATATTTTAGTCATCTGAAATGTCTTAGTTTTTGTCTAGTTTTAGCCGACTAAATATCATAAGGTTTTAGTCGACTAAATCTACAGTTGATTTAGTCGACTAAAATGTATGTTGGCGGTGCCTTGATGGCGTCGTAATGGCTGACTTGGTTGCAAGCTGAAAATAGCCGATCGACAAGCTCACAACGTGTCGCAGCGCGACGCATTGTGAGCTCGTAGATCTGCTATTTTCGGGGCGCAACACCCGAGCGCAACCAAACATAACATGACTTGTCTTTTAGTTCTACTGGATCTATTTTCCACTCGTCCCTCCCTAACATTTTAGTCTAGTTTTTATTTGTTGACGAAAATTGTCAATGTATTTAGTCTTAGTTTTAGTCATCATAGCTTAGTTTTTATTTCGTATTCGTCAGTGAAAAGGGTAGTCAACGAACATTTTTCATCATAGTTTTAGTCGACGAAATCAACACTAAAGACATTACTATTTGGTCATAGGGTTGTGATTAGCTCCTACAGTATAACATATTACAAAAGTGACGGGTCGTACTCAGAATGGCAAGAGTGAGTTCACTTTTTTATTGTTATTTATATTCCATGTCTTTGGGTTACGAAGGACAAACGTTTCGGCTATTCAGCCTTTGTCAGTGTGGATAGCCGAAACGTTTGTCCTTTGTTACCTAAAGACATGGAGAAGAAATAACAATAAAAAGTTTGTTTGTTTGTTTATTTCAACAACAAACAAAAAAACATTTAGTAAAATGTGAAGGAGAATGCCTAAAAAAACCTCCAGGGACTTAAGAAGTGGCATTCTCAGGGACATATTTTACATTAATTGTAGGATAAAATTCAGTATGGGATATACACATCTAAGAAAGCATTAACGGACACATATCATACAGAAAAAAAACAATATAGCCTATGTAACAAAGAAAAGAAACCTTGGTACCTTGGTATTAAACCATTCAGCACAGGGTCCTTAGTTCAAAGAGTTCATTCTATCACGAGTAATGAATAAGCACATACAACATAAACAGTTTCCAAATAGCTGACTTTTGAGGTGGCTTGTACTAGAGGACTTCATACCATTATTTCACTGGTGACGTTTATTTCAAGGCAAATCTTGGATTTCAGCATGATTTGTCTCTTAACTCATTAAGACATGGGACGCATCTGTGTCATTTTAAGATTTGAGTTTAAAAGCATTATTTTACACTTTGGCTATTCAAAAATAACAGATATACAAGCTCGTAGCGCGGCACCGAGTGCCGCGCTACGAGCTTGTAGATCTGCTATTTTTTTTAAATCGTGAACATTTGTGCAAATCTTTGAATACATATTTTTTAAAGCGAACAAGTCAAATCTTTGCTTCTGGGGGGTCTCTGGAACACAATATTTTGAGATTGGGGTCGGTGGCCAAATACATACCATTTTGGGGGTCCTTGACATGAAAAAGTTTGAGCACCACTGATATAGAAACATAGGTTTTCAAAAAAACGATTTTGAAGACATTTGTAGAATCGGCTTCAGGTCTAAATGGGTTAAACTAAGGACAAGGTTGATGATTGTCATACATCTTCACCAAGCTCTCTAAAGTGACCATGTTCACCGGGTACAAACTGTCCAGACATCGGGTGTTCAGGCATTTGATACTGCAAATCAAGATACTGAATTAAGACACAATATGTTTTATGAAGAATTCCATCTCGGTATGAAAAAAAGGGTAGCATATCTATGTTCCCCGGGTTCTATGATCCTGGGGTTCTATGTTCCCCGCTTACAACCCTAACCCTAAGATAAGCGGGGAACGTAAAACCCAGGGAACATAGGATGACCCCAAAAAAAAGGAGTCAGCGTGTTGCACAGAAGCAAGGGTTTGCTTGTGTTCTTGAATGATGTACACCACCTTGGCTTTCACATGGTAACATGAGTGTACTGATACAAGATACAGCGCCTGGACTACATGACATTGTAACACTGTATCACAGCACAAGGTTTAATGATTTACACCTACGTGCTGTGAGAATCAAGAATCAAGAAGGTTCATGTGTCACGTAACCACCTGAACCCCAGCATCCCTATTCTGGGTGGCAACGTTCGCCAAAAATGGCATGATCTACAATCGTACAAAGATGCTGTGTTGACAAAAAAAAAGAGTTGAGTTGTCAACCAGTGGTCCGGGGACCACCAGTGGTCCTTGAGGGGGTATCAGGGGGTCCCCAGCAAAATGTGTTAACATAGTGTCACAATCATTTTAAACACTTAGCTTTGGCTATTCAAAAATAGCAGATCTACAAGCTCATAGCGCGGCACCGAGTGCCGCGCTATGAGCTTGTAGATCTGCTATTTTTGAAAAGTATTGAAAATGTGTGCAAATCTTTGAACGTATGTATATTTTTAAAGCGAACATTTTTAACTCAAATCTTTGCGTCTGGGCACAACATTTTCCAATGGGGGAAATGTATATCAATGTAGGGGTCCTTGGCATGAAATGGGTTGAAACCCACTGGTTTAAGTGGTTAAAACAGCAGCCAAATGATGGTGTGATACTGACCGTCAGACTGTACAACAATATAATAGGAATAGTAGACTGTTACGAAATAAACTTAGGAAACACTTAACGAGAATACCTTTAGACACTCCCTCCATAGCTTTAGACACTCCCTCCATCCCTCTTTATATAAGACTAAGAAGGAGTAGGCTTAGACACTAAAATATGACTAAAACTAAATGGAACTTTATTCAAACGACTATGACTAAAACTTTTTGTTTTCCCAGCTGGAGGAGTGGTGGCTGGACAAGGCCTATCTGGAGGTGCGCGCTCCCTCTCAGCTCCATGTCAACTTCGGGGGTCCCGCTCCGTACCTGGAACACTGCTGGCCCCCCATGGAGGGCACCCAGCTATACAGGACCAGCGTGGGAACGTGGCACACACTGCAGTACTGGGACCTGATCCGCACGTAAGGCGCGCACGCACACGCACGCACACACACACACACACACACACACACACACGTTTGTATTACTATACTTGTGAGAACATCAACATTTTAGGAAGCCGATTTTATGATTGATTTATGATATTTTGGGGGCATTTTTAACCGCATGTCTAAAGCCGAAAAATAGCAGATCTACAAACTTACAACGTGTCGCGTTGTGAGCTTGTAGATCGTCTATTTTCCGGTGTTTGACATCGCCGCACAACTAAGTATAAAATGGGAAAAATCTACAACCCGACCCCTGAACATAACCTCTAAATGTCTGATCCTTATATTAACCCCAACCTGAATGTTTTTCTAATTGTAAACGTATCTCTAAAAATCTTTTTTCAACCATAAAATAACAATTTCTCTTGTGAGGACCAAGAAAATGGTCCTCACAACATCTATTTCCCATATTCTACCATACTTGTGGGGACGTTTGGTCCTCACAAGTATAGTAATACACACACACACACACACACACACACACACACACACACACACACACACACACACACACACACACACACACACACACACACACACACACACTCACACTCACACACACACACAAACGTACTTACTAATGTGTGTGTGTGTGTGTGTGTGTGTGTGTGTGTGTGTGTGCGTGTGTGTGTGTGCGCGCATCAGGGAGAGAATGGCGGCCCACAAAGCTGGTAATGTAGCGCTGGATATGGACCAATACCGAATGCTCTTCTGTACCTGCAAAGTACCTGGACTCACCAAGGACACACTACTCAACTACTTTAAGACTGGTAACGCACACACACACACACACACACACACACACACACACACACACACACACACACACACACACACACACACACACACACACACACACACACTTATCACACTTAAGGACATTGCCTCAACATACATTAATTCCATATCCCCTTACTCTAAGATTACGTAAGTACTGTCCACACCAACAACCATAGTGATAACTATAAATATATTAGTTTACAGATGGTTCTAACTGAAGTGGATGACGGAGTCCACACACCATAACTATAACGACTGTAATAGCAGCAAACGATATCATTAGGATCAGTTCCAGAGCAATTATGGACGATAGAAACACTGACAGTAGGGCTGGGCAATTAACCGGAAATCTATTGAAACCAATATTTAGAACCAATAACCGACTTATACCGAATAATCTATACCGAATAATCTATACCGGATAATTGAGAAGCATTTTGTTATTTTATTATCTTTTTTTATTATATCAAAGGTTCGACAAAATATTTGAATAATTGCTTATTAAGCAACTAAATAGATTAGTAGAGTAACCACTTAAGCCCTGTATAAACATACAAACATTGCACAAATATCAGATCTACAAGCTCACAACGCATTACGATGCGGCCATTGTGAGCTTGTAGATCTGATATTTTCACTGCTATATTATCACTGTTTTTAAAATAACTGTTAATCGTAATCGAGGCAAAAGTGTGAAATAATGGTGATATTGATTTGAAGTAATTTTGCCCAGCCCTAATTGACAATCAAAAGCCATCCCATTCACCATGGCCAGTGTGTATACAGTACATAGTGTTATCATTCATCTATGTGGGTTCTTCGTCTGAATTGTTATAGTTATCACCATGGTTATCATTGTGGACAGCCCTTATTCCCCACTGACCTTAACCCTAACCTTATATGGTCTATATCACACATGCATAGACACACGCACACACGCGCGCACACACTGGTAATTAAAAACACTCTCACTGTAGTAAACTAATAAAACGTATGACGGTCCAAGGGTCCATATAATGCGGTATTGTTTTGTTCCCAGAGAGTGAAGGTCCCTGTCCCTCCCATGTGATGGTCATGTGTCGAGGACGTATCTTCACCTTCGACACACTTTGTGACGGACTGATCCTCACCCCGCCCGAACTGCTCAGGTAGAAAGTGAAATGAGTAGAAATGTGTTTCGCACAGAAGTGCAAATATACTGTAAATGTAGCCTCATTGTCAGTAGTATTTAAAGGTAGGGTAAGTGATAAAACTTTTTGTTAAAGGTTAAAGCTCTATATTCTGATAGAGGGTTTGTTCAGTAACAGGGGGTCTCCCTGTCTCTCTAGATCTTTAAACCATTTAGACCGGGAAATAATCTGTGTCATTTTAAGATTTCTTTGGGCTATTAAAAAATAGCAGATCTACAAGCTCATAGTGCTGCACAGAGTGCCATGCTATGAGCTTGTAGATCTACTAGTTCTTTTTTTTAATCTTGAAAATGTGTGCAAATCTTTGAATACACTTTTAACTTAAATCTTTGCTTCTGGGGGTCCCTGGAACAATTTTTTTTCAGATGGGGGTCCACGGCCAAATACATATCATTTTGGGAAGAAGAAGAACCACTGATATATAGCAACATAAGTTGATAGTTCATAAAAATGTAGAAGACAATTGTAGAATCCCCAGAAGCAATAAGATTTGAGTTACAAATGTTTGCTTTGAAAAATATGTATATTGGAAGATTTTCATGATTTTTCAAAAATAGCAGATCTACAAGCTCATAGCGCGGCACTCGGTGCCGCGCTATGAGCTTGTATATCTGCTATGTTTGAATAGCCAAAGGAATCTAAAAATGACAGACAGATGCGTTCCCGGTCTTAATGGGTTAATACATGGTAGGTGACAACATTTCAGCCAATCAGGAGAGAGTACCCATTTATCAGCTTGATGTTTTTTTGCTTTCCAGTTCCAATTTGTTCAGCTCGTTTCTTTGTGTCATCACTTCCAATTGCACTTGTTTAATCTGTATCCTGACTTAGTTCTCCATCCTGATTGGATAAAATTTGTATCCCTACCTGAAAATGCATTTTCTGTTTAATGAAGAGCTGGAGAGACATGGAGACTCCTGTTACTGAACAAACACTCTATACAAAGAGTACTATCAGAATATAGAGCTATTTAACACTTATTTTAACCAAAGAAAATCACTTACCCTACCTTTTTTTTAAAAGCACAA
The DNA here is from genome assembly GCF_963454915.1 of Gymnoscopelus microlampas. Lineage (NCBI taxonomy): Eukaryota > Metazoa > Chordata > Actinopteri > Myctophiformes > Myctophidae > Gymnoscopelus > Gymnoscopelus microlampas. The sequence goes on along the minus strand of NC_139940.1, from coordinate 55,887,528 downwards.
AACAAGAGAATGCAAATAAACACATCACACGGTTTAAATGTGTTCATTTAACTACTTGAACCGCAGCATCCGTATTCTGGGGGGAACATTGGTCAAAAATAGCCGATCTACAAGCTCATAACGCCGAGCTTGTAGAGCGGCTATTTTTGGCGAGATATTTGGTGTAGATGGGGGGGGGGAAACGGTCCAAGTACAGAGACAATTAACTCGGGTCTAGTTTAGTAAGTCTAGAGCATAGGTTCTCAAACCTTTTTGGCTCAGGGCACCCTCTGTAAATAACGATTTCATCCACACCACCCCTGAATTATAGCACCTTACATTTATGTCATATTACGGTACATAGATATGTAAATCTTTCCCCTTAAGACACAATGTGTCAGGAGGAAAACTTGAGAAAATCCGTTTCCATTATAGGACAGATTGAACATATACTTTATACTTGAAGTAACCACTTGAACCCCAACATCCCTACTCTGGGGGAACATTCAACATTCACTCACATGTGAGCTTGTAGATCTGTTGTTTTTGGTTAACAGATTTGGTGTAGATCTTAGAAGAACGCACCAAGTACAGTGCAACTCTCCGTCTGTTTTACTTGTGGTTAAACTGAGGTGATATTGATGAATTCCAAATATTATCCAAGTATTCTGAGGCACCCCTGAACTTGCATCACGGCACCCTAGGGTGCCACAGCACCCACTTTGACAAACCCTGGTCTCGAGGGTTTTAGTTAGTGGTTAACTGACAAGTCTCCCTCTGTGTGTGTGTGTGTGTGTGTGTGTGTGTGGTGTGTGTGTGTGTGTGTGTGTGTGTGTGTGTGTGTGTGCGCGTGTGTGCGTGCGCAGGCAGCTGAGCTACGTAAAGGAGTGCTGTGAGAGAGAGCCCGAGGGCGAGGGGATCTCTGCCCTCACCTCAGAGGAGAGAACCCGCTGGGCCAAGGTCAGGGGCGGGGCTTAAAGCCCCCGTTAATACTTTTCTAACGAGCAACGGTTGTCTACAAGTTTGTAGATCTGCTATTAAAGGTGCATAGGGGTTTTAACCCATTAAGACCTGGAACACATCCGTGTCACTTTAGATGTCTTTGGCTATTCAAAAATAGCAGATATACAAGCTCATAGCGCGGCACCGAGTGCCGCGCTATGAGCTTGTAGATCTGCTATTTTTGAAAAATCGTGAATTTTTTTTTTTTTAATAATTTCCCCAAAAACTGTTGGGATTTAAAAAAATGTTTAGAAGCGGCCTCAGGTCTTAATACACCAGTGGTTGTCAAACTTTTATTGTGTCAAGGAGGATGTATTTGGCCACGGACCCCCATCTGAAAATGTGTTTTGTGCCAGGGACCCCCGGAAGAGATTTGTTTTGTTTTGTTTTTTAATTGAGATTTTTTTTTTATCGCAAAATAGCAGATCTACAAGCTCACAGCCAGCATATAAATGGTTAAAATGATCGTGATGCTGTATTAACACATTCAGCATGCTACTTACGTAACACTTAGTAGTAAAACAAGGAGAGGGTTTTTTAACACTCCTAGCATGTGGAGGGTTAAGTTGTAAAGAGGGGGGGATGGGGTAGGCGGGCTCAAAGTTGGACTTTGATTGAGGCCCCATAACCGCCCCTGACCAGTGGTGGAAAAAGTACTCAAATGTTTTACTTAAGTAAAAGTATCAATACTGCCATGTAGACATACTCTGTTAGAAGTAAATGTCCGTAATGAACTCATTCACTGCCTAGAACGACTAAAACAACTTTAAAAAAATGACTTTTTTAAATTTGACCCAAAGACCAAGGAGATAGGATTTTTCGAAGATCTAGACTCCCATCCACTTCCTTGTTAACTTAAAACTTAAAAATTCTGTATCTCGGCTCCTGAGTACTTTTTTTTTTCAATGAAAAATCTTGGCAGTGGGCAAACGCGGCCAGAAATAATTCAGGCAGTGAATGAGTTAAACATTTACTTGAGTAAAAGTATAAAAGTATTGGTATCAAAAGTAGAAAGTACTCATCATGCAGAATGTCCCATTTCACAAGTTTTCAAATGTACAAACACCTTTTGAAAATAGCAGATCTACAAGCTCACAATGCGTCGCATCGTGACGCATTGTGAGCTTGTAGATTGGCTATTTTCAAATGGCCGAAATGTATATAGGGCTGAAGTGGTTACTGTATGTTTTGTAATAATAATCAAAATCTACAAAGTAACTAGTAACTCAAGTGTTCATGTAATTATAGTGGAGTAAAAGTAAAATATTTGCCTCTGAGATGTAGTGGAGTAGAAGTAAAAGTAATGAAAATTGGAAATACTCCAGTAAAGTAAAACATCCTAAATAATTAACTTAAGTACTGAGTAAATGTACTTAGTTACTTTACCCCACTGCCCCTGACCACAGTGAGCCTACATGTAAAAAATAGCAGAAATAGCCGATCTACAAGCTTACAAGGCCGCGGACCCCCATCTCAAAATATGTTGTTCCAGGGACCCCCAGAAGCAAAGATTTGAGTCACAAATGTTTGCTTAAAAAAAATATATATATATATATATTCAAAGATTTGCACAAATTGTCACAATGTTTCAAAAAATAGTAGATCTACAAGCTCATAGCGCGGCACTCGGTGCCGCGCTATGAGCTTGTATATCTGCTATTTTATGTTATGTATATGTGATGTTGCCTCTCGGATACGAGTACATTTTCTATCTATGGCCTCTATTGATCTCTATTGTGGACAATGCTGCAGAGCCAAAGTGCAGCAAGTACCGGTAGGTTGTTTGGACACACTGACTTATGTATGTGTCTCAAAGGTCAAATTAGCCTTCATGTTTTTTTCGGGGATAAATAATTACCTCAATAACAGATATACCTTACTTAACCCATTAAGACCCGGAACTGTGTCATTTTTAGATTTGAGCTAAAAAGCATTATTTTACAATTTGGCTATTTTTGAAAAATCGTGAAAATGTGTGCAAATCTTTGAATATATATATATTTTTAAAGCAAACATTTTTAACTCAAATCTTTGCTTCTGGGGGGGTCCCTGGAACATTTTTTTTTGATGGGGGTCCGCGGCCAAATACATATAATTTTGGGGGTCCTTGACATGAAAAAGATTGAGTACCACTGATATAGAAACATATGTTTTTCAGAATACTGTTGGGATTTAGGAGACATGTAGAATCGGCTTCAGGTCTCAATGGGTTAAATGATATAATATCACTTACATACTGATAATCCATTTGGCTGGCTGGCCTATTGAAAACCCCTTTTAAAAAAATAATCAGTTAAGACCGGTAACGCGCCTGTGTCATTTTAAGATTTCTTTGGCTATTCAAAAATAGCAGATCTACAAGCTCGTAGTGCGGCGTAGAGTGCCACACTATGAGCTTGTAGATCTGTTATGTTTTGAAAAATTGTGGAAAATGTTTGCAAATCTTTGAATGTATATATTTTTTTAAAGCGAATCTTTGCTTCTGGCGATTCTACAAATGTCTTCTAAATCCTAACAGGTTTTTGAAAAAAGGATGTTGCTATAATATCAGCGGTGCTCAAACTTTTTCATGTCAAGGACCCCCAAAATGATACGTATTTTGCCGCGGACCCCCATCTCAAAATGTTTCGTTCCAGGGACCCCCAGAAGCAAAGATTTGAGTTACAGATGTTCACTTTAAAAAATATATATATTCAAAGATTTGCACACATTTTCACGATTTTTGAATAGCCAAAGAAATAAAAAAAAAATGACACAGATGCGTCTTAATGGGTTAATCTTTTTTGCATAATTACTGCACTTTGGGTTTGTAGGGCAGCATGGGTCTCTCCACTCTCATGAACATGCTGTCATGTGAGTGCAGTGACCCCTGCTGGACTTAGCGCACATTACGTCCCATCTGTAACAGCTTCTGATACCTTCTATATCTAGTACATACAGTCACACACACACACACACACACGCACACAATGGATTGCATTAGTCATGAAGTTATTTCAAACTGGAGCACGTTTGAAAGTGTGAACGTGGTCAACAGGTTATTTTCACAGAGCGACACAGCAGCAGCACAACGTATAAATTATCCATTCATCTATCATAGTCTGGACTGTTCTCTGTTGTTTATGCCAGTGGCGTTGGTGGTGGTGGGGGGGGGGGGGGGGGGGGGGGGTGGGTTCCAGGGTGTTAACCCATTAAAAAATCGAAATCCTTTTTTGAAAAAAAAATAATAATAATAAAATCTCGATATTTCAAAAATAGCAGATCTACAAGCTCGTGGCGCGGCACTCGGTGCCGCGCTATGAGCTTGTAGATCTTGCTATTTTTGAATAGCAGATCTACAAGCTCGTAGCGCGGCACTCTGTGCCGCGCGATGAGCTTGTAGATACGAGTGTCGCGCTACGAGCTTGTAGATCTGCTATTTTTGAATAGCCTAAAGAAATCTAAAGTGACACAGATGCGTTCCAGGTCTTAATGGGTTAATACAGCATCACGACAATTTGAACCAGTTCTACGTCAGCTATTGAAAAATAGCAGATCTAAAAGTTCACAAGCTTGTACATCTGCTATAAAAATGAAAAAAAAAAAAATAATTATATAACACAAATCTTCACTTCTGGGGGTCCCTGGGCACAACATATTTTCAGATGGGGGGGTCCTTGACTTGAACGTTTGTTTTTTTTGCCATGTCTCTACAGGCCAGAGACTATCTGATCAGCATTGATCCCATCAATAAGAGCCATCTGGAGACCATTCAGAGCAGCCTGTTCGTCATCTCTCTGGACCAGGCCAAGCCGTCTGCCACCCCACACGACTACACACAGGTACACACACGCACCCACACACGCACACACACACACACACACACACACACACACACACACGCACACACACACACACACACACACACAAAAACAATGACTTATCTAATGCTGGGCTCACACTACAGGTGTTGCTGTTGCCACATATCAACAAGCCTCAGCTGTCCAACGCGCCACAGGTTGTTTTCACTGAGTGGTCGCCATCTTAAAAGTCTCCTCATTCACTTCACGTCTAGCCTCGATATCCAGGCTTTTATTGTTTAGTTTTGCTAAAAAATAAAAGCCTGAAGGAGCACGTCGGTGTACCCGGTATAGGAAGTGCTTAATTTCCCCAACCAACCAGAGTGCAGTGGGCGTCGCTCGTAATGTTGTGTTAACGGGGCGGGGGTTGACGGACAGATCGGTGAACCAATGGGATCAGGCGCAATCTCTCCGCGCCTCTATGCACCCGCCCCTCTATACACGAAAACAGGAGCGCTAGTGCAGCCTTCTTCACGTCTGTCTCCTTGTACAGTAGGCTTGTCTACTTCTGCCGTCCCATTCAGACAGTAGTGACAACACATTGAGTGCCATAACTGGGAATCTCTGTGAGGCTATTTTTTTTCTTTTTTTTCCCACAAGGGGGGGGGGGGGTGCTAGCGCAACTTTGGAATCACCCACGGTGCCTCTTAAACATGTTTGATACTTATTGGGGTATCCCTGATAAGATCGAACCCCTCTACACTACTGGATAATCTGGGTAAATAATCGGTTCTGATCAGCCTCGAACAGCGACCACCTAAAAGTGTACCACCTAAAAGCACACCTGATTTATTCTCCCCATAGTCTGACTAAAACTGCCAAACATCACATACAAACTCACAAGGATGAAGTTATTACCAAATGATTGTGGTATGTTGAGAAACTACAGCCTGGAGTGGACAATACAATGGCAGAAATAGCACATGGCTTAAATTGCACATGATCACAAGCTCAACACACCGTGATGCGACCCGTTGTGGGCTTGTAGATTTCTGCCGTATGAGTAAGCTTAAAAAAGCTTTAAAAAATAGACTCAAGTGGTAAATGCAACTGAAAGATGCAGCTGACTTGTGTTAAGGCTGAGATGACCCTTGAATGATGTTTCTAAGACATTGGTTGTCAAGGTGGGGGGTTCCCCAGCAAAATGTGGTAATATAGCGTCACAATAATTTTAACCACTTTATCCATATTTTATGTTTTGGCTATTCAAAAATAGCAGCGCTTGTACATCTGCAATTTTTGAAAAGACTTGAAAATGTTTGGACATTTGTCTGGCTGTGAACACACACTCCCTGGATGCCAGATCAGAACCTCTGCAAAACCTTTTCAGATCGGCCTGCTATAGCGCCACCAGGAGGCTGCTTTTTGCAAAACAATTCTTTTGATATCACTCCTACAGATTTTGTCCAAACATCACGCAAATCGGTACACAGTATCTGTGTATATTTCATCCTGATTGGCTAAGATTGGCTTCCAAAGTTTGCAGGAGTGGTCCGATTTTGAACAAAATGCCTCACATCATGAACACAGCGTGCGATTGCCGTGTAACTTTGCACACACATTGCCACTAGGCCGAGGAAGAAATGCCACCCTACATTTTTCTAATCGGCCATATAGTGGCGCTATAACAGGCTTATTTGCGTTTTTACCTATAAACGCAGCGTCCGATTGCAGTGAAACTTTGCATGCCCATTCCCACTAGGCCAAGGAACACATGCCACCCTTTTCACAATTTTTTGATTTTTCACATTCCATCCTGATGGGCAAATTCTGAACATTGCTGACCCACAATAACTTACCTGACCTGGTGGAGACCTGTGCACTTTTTTCTAGTTTTTAATCATTTTGAGCCTTAATTAGTATAGTCTTCACTTCTGGGGGTTAGTTTCAGATGGGGGTCCGTTGCCAAATACGTGTTAATTTGGGGGTCCTTGACAAAGCACTGTTTCTAAGAGAAGAGCTTTGTGTCTTTGTGAACTGTAAACCTGCAGATAACCCAGCAGGCGATGATAGGTGATCCTACCATCAGATGGGGAGATAAGTCCTACAACAGCCTGTGTTTCTCCAACGGTACATTTGGATCCAACTGCGATGTGAGTACATAACGTGTTGTGTGCATGTATGTACAGTACTTTATGCCAGGGGTCTTCAACAGGGGGTCCTCAGAGTTATGACAGAGGGGCACCAAAATGTTTATTTTAAAACTTTATTCATTTATTGTATTCTGTTAACCACTTGAACCCTAGCTTCCCTATTCTGTGGGGATCATTTGCCGAAAATAGCAGCAAGCTGACAACACCTTGCGCTGTGAGAGCTTGTAGATCTGCTATTTTCGGCAAGGGGGTTTGGTGTAGTGGGGGAAAAGAGCAGACCAAGTTCAGATTCAAAGGTCAGTATTCAGGGTTTAAGTGGTTAAACGTCTGAAAATGCACATTAACATGAATCCAAATATATATATATATTTTTAAAAACATTAATTTACACAACACTGTAGATGATAGTGCTGTCAAACAAGTCTATGAAGCTATCTATGAAATATATGAAAACGTTTAATCTGCAATACAATTTTATACAATATGTAGTGAGGGTCCCTACTTCATCGCTCTCTCAGCTAAGGGGTCCTTGGCTTGAAAAACGTTGAAGACCCCTGCTTTATGCACTATTTGCATGCATTTGTGTACAGCAGGGGTCGGCAACAGGCGGCCCGCGGGCCGAAATTGGCCCCCCAGAAATAATATCTGGCCCGTGAGATAATTTTGAGAATTAAAAAAAAAAAAAAAAAAAAAAAAATGTTTTTTTTTTTTTAGAAAAATATTTTTTGATTTTTTTTTTGGGGGGAGGGATTTTATTTTTATACAGTATCAGACCGACAGTCTCACATATAGGCCGCTATTATATCTATTATATCCAAATACAGAAAGATACAGTATGAATGATTTACTGAAAAGTGTTATAAAAAAGTATTAAAAATTAATGTTAAAATAATTATAAATACTTATTTCATAGAACCTGAACCCACTTTTGAAATCATGCACTCATAAACACGATGCATTTTAAAGGATTTTTAACATTTTATAGCTAGATTAGAGGAAAATGGAAAAAAAAAAAAAATCACCAGAAAAATCGCCTGTGCTGATATTTAAACCGGAAAAAATGTTGATTTATATTGGTCAAACAGAACCGAATTAGACCCAAATTAGACCCGAATTAGACCGAGTTAGACCCGAATTAGACCCGAAAAATTTTGCGCCCGCGCGCTTTGCGCGCGGGCGCGTGTTGTGCACGCACATGCACGCGCGCTGCGCGCGCGTGCATGTTCGCGGGGAGGCCCGGCCCGCGATGGAATGTCTGGGAGTGATATTGGCCCTTGGCTTATCTCAGTTGCCTACCCCTGGTGTACAGTATATGCATTGTGTGCATGCATATGTTTTTTTGTGTTTTCTTTTTGTACAGTATAGCGAGATGCTATTAGGTTCAACATTTTGGAGAAATTATTTATCTGGAGGTTATTTAAAATGTTTCACAATCAAACTATTTGCTGTACTGTATCACTCACATTATCAAACATATTGCATGCGTTATAAATATGGACTCAAGGTAGACTCTTTCACTTCTGTCACATTATAAACATTTAACGTTAAGTACTGTACATATGGATGGGATATAGAATGCAGGTATGTACTCAAATGGTACATATTAATTACTAATAATTAATCGGAGTCGAGTTAAGTACATTTCCCTCAAAACCATTAACATAAAATGCTGCCTTTTTAACACATCCCCCGCCAACGGCTAATCTCAGAACGTCCATCGTAGTGCCAAGCTTTTTCCTACCTTTTTTGTTTTTTTGATTCCGTCATAGGCCCCGCTAAATCCGTTTAAAATCCGCGTTCATTTGGTTCGACACAAACACGGGACCGGACGGAACAAAACGCTGAAAACCGTGCCGCGATCCGACCAGCCGTTTTGGAGAACGAGAGCAAAACGTTAAAATGGGGGATGCGGAGAGAAAAAAAACAAGCCGAGATAATGGCGTCCAAAGTTGATCGCTAGACAGGAAACGGAGGCGGGACAAAAACCGGAAACAGTATTATTTCGTTTCCGGTCCGCCCCCTTCGAAACCGGAAGTGCAAAAAAAATCCGGAATCTGCACCTGCACGATTTAACATGGGAAAACACCCGCCCCGTAGGACTACGGGATTGGCGGTTAACGGTTGGATTTAACGGCCCGTAGGACTACGGGCTTGGCGGCAATAGTGTTAAGGGTCGGGCCCGGCCCTCAGGCCGTATGTTGCCCATGTGTGATATAGTGTATACTGTATAGTGTATTAATGTAGTGTATTCTGTTGCAGCATGCACCATACGATGCCATGGTTCTGGTGTCTCTGTGCTATTATGTGGACCAGCAGCTGAAGGCAACGGATGGAATGTGGAAGGTAAGGTCAGCTCAGCTTTTATTTACCATTATGTGTCGTAATTCTCCCTTAACCCATTGAGACCTGGAACTGAGACGTGTAGAATCGGCTCCAGGTCTTAATGGGTTAATATTCGCAAAACATCATTTATTTATTTATTTATTTATTATGATGACATGACATAGGTCATGTCAGGTTATTTTTTATTGTTACATCTCATAAATGAGTACACAAGAGTAAACAAGTAAACCTACAACAGTAGGTTTTGCAAGCATAGTTGAGCTGTGGCCCAAGTTCGTTTTGTGGTTGCACCCTCTTGTGGGCAAATAGTGTACATACAACCAGACAGCCTCATTACAATAGTTTTTTTATTTGCAGCTCAAATTACTAAACCAGATAAGCTGACAAACCCAGTTATGGTACCTGTAATATTTAGATATTATCCAGCATAATATGACATTATGTTGTTTACTGCTGGGTTTCTATATGCTAGTCCAAACTACTGAACATAGTTGCAGACGGGAGTTCAGAAAACCAAAATCTGTCACTGCACTTTCTCAACGACATCTATCAGCTGAATTCAGGAGATTATTCAGTGTGGTTAACAGGCAACAGGATCGAGAAAATGACCAATTAGCTCTGGAAGCAGCATGTCTCTTTTTCTGCAACACACACATGAACCCTTGTGTCCCTATTCTGGGCATGTCATAATAGGTCAACATCCTGAGAAAATAGGTTCATATTTGGCCAAAAAAAATGCACACAGCGTGTTGCATTGTGACACACAAGCTTGTAGATCTGCTATTTATGACAAAGTGACTTGGTGTAGAGGGAAGACCATTTGTACAGTTTGTCAGTTTGAGTGAATTTTAACATGTTACCCTTCTCCTATTTTCTGTAAAATGTGTGCGTGTGTGTGCGTGTGTGTGTGTGTGTGTGTGTGTGTGTGTGTGTGTGTGGACAGGGCACGGACACAGTGAGGCCCATGGCGTTACCAGAGGAGTTGGTGTTCACCGTGGACGAGGCGGTAAGGAGAGACATCAGCCACGCCAAGCAGCACTACCTGGAGACGGTGAGAGAGCAACACACGCTATACATGTAGTAATACATTAATTAATACTCTATGTTATTGTGTACCAGTGTTGCAGTGCTGTTTGTTTTTTAAATTTGGGGAACACACAGTGTCACGCACAAGTAGCGGATATAGCCGATCTACAAGCTCACTATGGAAATAGCCTAGCCGATCTACATGTTGACATGTTGTGAGCTCTATGCACAGCAGCCATATTGGGAATGAATTGGGCCCCTTCCTTACTTCCTTCACAGGTGTTACCAATATAATACTAATTAAGGCGCTGTTCCATTTAGTGTGGCATAGTGGTTGTCTTATTTTCAAGGACCCCCATAACTCTGAGAGTGTACAAATGGAACCAAATGGACCCTTACAGGGTTGAGTTACACACCCACCATAAGGGGCGGGCCATTTGGGAACCAAAATGGAGTGTTTCTAGTGAGCCAACATGCACGATATCAGCACCCTGACCAGAATGGAACAGAGCCTTCATTAGTATCATTGGTAACACCTGTGAAGGAAGTAAGAAGAGGCCCAATGTTCTTCCAATATGGCTGCTGTGCATAGAGCCTATTATTTCAAGATTCTTCAAAAAGTTCAAACAAGCCCAACATAACGGCGAAAAATGTCCGTTGACTACCTTTTTTCACTGACACAAACTAAATAAAAACTAAGCTATGGTGACAAAAACTATATGTCTAAATATATTGACAATTTCGTCTACAAATAAAAGCTAGGCTAATATGTCAGGGAGGGACTCGATTCAGTCATTTTAAGCTACCGGTAGGTTGCGTGCGGGTCACGCTCTGGAAATAGACGATCTACAAGCTCACAACGCCTTGCAGACGTGTTGTGAGCTTCTCGATCGGCTATTATCGATCGGCTTATTTTCAAGTATAAAACAGGCGTTATCATCAAGTTCCGCCAAGTAGATTTAGTCGACTAAAACTAGACAGTAAAACATTTCAGATGACAAAAATATGACTAAAACTAAATGGGATTTTATTCATAAGACTATGACTAAAACTACAAACAAATTTGTGCAAATATTTGAAAATATATATTTTTAAAGCGATCTGTGCTTCTGGGGGTCCCTGGAACAACATATATTGAGATGGGGGTAAGCAGCCAAATACATATAATTGACACGAAAAAGTTTGAGAACCACTGATATTATAGCAACTTAAGATTCAGAAGTTTAGTCTCGCTAGACGAGATTTCAATCTCGTCTAGCGAGACTTACGGTGGGGCGCATTAAAGACAATCATATTGCATAGTGTTCTGTCACTATGAACGTCAGATCTCACCAAAAAAAAAAAAAAGCTATCAAAATATGCGATCCAGCTGTGGCGGACCCAGGATGGAGTTATGACATTTTTCTACTGTACCATTCATCCTAGGATATCATTACATCATAGAAAAGGTCCAAAATTCCCCTTTTAATGGGTTTCTCTGTGGTTGTACAGACCCAGGACCTGCAGGTTGTGTGCCGCGCCTTCACCTCGTTTGGAAAAGCTGACATCAAACAGAGGAAGCTCCACCCCGACACGTTTGTTCAGCTGGCCATGCAGCTGACCTACTACACTATCCATGGAAGGTACCGGACACAACTTGTTTGTTTGTTTTTGTTGTTATTTTTACCCCTTTTTCTCTCCAATAGGCTCTATGCACAGCAGCCATATTGGGAATGAATTGGGCCCCTTCCTTACTTCCTTCACAGGTGTTACCACCAATAATACTAATTAAGGCTCAGTTCCATTTATTGTGGCATAGTGGACCCCCATAACTCTCCACTATGCCCCATAGTGGCATAGTGGTCCCCCTTAACTCTGAGAGTGTACAAATGGAACCAAATGGACCCGTTACACACCCACCATAAGGGGCCATTTGGGAACCAAAATGGAGTGTTTCTAGTGAGCCAACATGCACGTTATCAGCACCCTGACCAGAATGGAACAGAGCCTTTATTAGCATCATTGGTAACACCTGTGAAGGAAGTAAGAAGAGGCCCAATTTCTTTCCAATATGGCTGCTGTGCATAGAGCCTATTTAGTCGTTATGCCAATGAATTCCTCCCCACACACATTTCTGAGTTGTCACTGCTGGTGCATCCTTCTGACTCGCAGTGATATCACCCTCTCCGCCCGTTTTCCCTTCCCCGAACACGGGCCAGTTGTGTTCGTATAGACGCTCGACAAAGCCAAAGGATGCACCACGGTGGATTTGAACCCAATACACCCGCGGTGGTGGACAGGGACATAACCACTGTGCCACCTAACCCGAGCGCCCCGGACACAACTGATGCTGTCAACTCTTAACGTTTAATGTCTTTGAAGTCCACATGTAATGTAGCGTATAGAAAGATGGATGTTAGAGAGATCAGATCTATAACCAGCAGGTCTGGAGCAACACCACGTCTCGTAGCTCAGACAGTGGCACAAACTCACCAAACCCAATAAACTAGGCCTTAAAGTTTTTTATTTTTGTAGTTTTTGTCGCATTCCTAAGCCAATAATTGGATGACCGGCAGCGGTTCCGGTAGGAGACGCAAAGAGTCTCCTTTATGTCTCCTACGGGTACCGCTGCCTGCCAGTCCGCTGGTCATCAAAATATTGGCTTAGGAATAGGGTGACTAATCGATAGAAAAAAAAATATATTTTTTGGGGTGAACTATCCCTTTTAAGTCTCTCAGTGCCACAAAACGAGTTATCCCGAGTTTTTTCTGAATGCCCTCAGTGCCAAGAACGAAAAATCCAGAGTAAAAAAAAAAATTGGGAAAAAGAATGTTCATAACCTAAGATATCGTGATCCGAAGATGTGCTGCTCCATTCACTTCTTGTTTAACTTATTACTGAAAAAGGCTGTATCTCGGCTCCTGAGCACTTTCTTTTTACTTAAAAAAAAGGATTTCTGGCACAGTATGAACATATTTTTTTATTTCATTGGCACTGAGAGAGTTAAGTAATCGGATTGGCTAGACAAGCATATTGAACAGAACACACAAAGACGATGTAAACAGAGCAGTTAAGGTGACATCAATTTAGTTTACAAGCAGTCTGCGCCGCTCAAATCACTATTCAACGTGCAACGAAGGCCAGGCATCAAACCTAAACACGAGACTGAAACGAGGTTATAGCCTATTTGACTTATCTTTGCTGATGTCATAAGGGCTTTCTCCTTTTTTTCTCTAAGATGTTATTTATAAGGTCGGTAAAATCCAACTCATGCAACAGATCATATTCAATGGACTCAAGTCTCATTTATACTCTGTTGTGTGATGGCGTCACTTACTGAAAATAAACAATCTCACAGCTTGTAGATCGGTTCTTTTCAGCATTGGTTCTTATCTCTCTCTCTCCGCTGACATTTAAAATGAGGAGAAAGATTATATTCTCAGTGCAAACACACTCTGGAGGTGTAACTCTTACATGGTGCAGCTTTCACATAAGGAAACCGGGGTGACCTATATTCTCTGGTTGCACATTAAGCCATTAAATCCGGGAACGCATCTGTGTCATTTTAAGATTTCTTTGGCTATTCAAAAATAACCGATATACAAGCTCATCATGACTCGTGAAAATGTGTGCAAATCTTTGAAAATACAGTATACATTTTTAAGTCGAATCTTTGCTTCTGGGGGTCCCTGGAAAAACATATTTTGACATGGGGGCCCGCGGACAAATGCATATCATTTTGGGGGTCCTTGACATGAAAAAAGTTTGAGAACCACTGATATTAAAGCAACATAAGTTTAGGAGAAAAAAAATGATAGGATTTAGAAGACATTTGTAGAATCCCCAGAAGCAAAAGATTTGACTTGAAAATGTTTGCTTTGAAAAATATATATTCAAAGATTTGCCCAAATGTTCACGATTAAAAAAAAAAAGATCTACAAGCTTGTAGTGTGGCACTCGGTGCCGTGCTATGAGCTTGTAGATCTGCTATTTTTGAATAGCCAAAGTATAAAATAATGGTTATAGCTAAAATCTAAAATTACACAGATGCTTTCCCGGATTGAATGGGTTCGCACAAAATATGATTTAAAGAAAACTACTCTGTAGTTCAGGTCAACAACAATGCAATGCACATCATTTTCTTTCTCTATTAAATTCCTGCTCATCTGGGGTCCTCTTTGTGGCCGGCGCTCAGTTTATCGCGGTCGCTCTGAAGACAGTCCTACCTGTTGATCCATGTCATGCTCCTCTGAATAGGGATGTCACCTGATCCTATTTGAGTTTTTTTTCAATGGTCACCATGTTGGTTTTAGGGATTACAGTGTTATAATATCTTGATATGTCTCGGTCATGTTTCATTGCATGCTGCGTGTGTGATGCACTGGCAGCTACAAAGCTACAGTCCAACATTCATTTTCACCAAGTGCCGCACTACGAGCTTGTAGATCTGCTATTTCTGAAAAATAGCAGATCTTTGAATATAAAAAAATATATTCAAAGTTTTCACGATATTTCAAAAATTGCCCTCCCGGATTGAATGGGTTTACACAAAATATGATGTACAGTAAATAAAACTATCCTGTTTCTGTCTCTTCCTCGTCTCAGGCCTGGCAGCTGCTATGAGACGGCAATGACCCGCAGGTTCTATCACGGGAGAACCGAGACCATGAGGCCTTGTACCGCCCAGGCTGTGAGCTGGTGCGAGGCCATGCTGGACCCCACATGCACCGTAAGTGTTCACACGGTGTTATACTATTAACCCTATTCAGGGGAAGGGGGGGGGGGACATTTTGCGAAAATAGGTGATTTAACAAGCTCACGAAACGCATTGTGAGCTTGCAGTTCGGCTATTTTCGGTGAAGAAAATATTATTATTAACCATTGCATTGTGTTAGAAACCTGCATCCACTTGTGGTGTTAGCGGGTCAAATTTGACCCGTGATTTCACTCAGCCCTAAGAACTAAGAAAATATTTATATATTTTTTTCTCCCACCTCATAGCTGACTTGTTATGCATTCATATCCATGTAAACAATTTAAAAAAATATTATGTTGGGTTAGGGTTAGGGTTTCATATTTCAATATATCTCGTTTTCAATTATAAAAATGTTAAAATTCACTCATTACATTTCCTATAATGAAGACAATGGATAATGATGTTATCTAGCTATAATAGAATAATTAAGAGTAATAATTAGAACACACTTCCAAAAAAATAAATAATAATAATACTTGTTTTAGTTGTTTTACTTAAAAAAATGTTATTATTATTACCGATAGTGACACTTGTGGTGTTAGGGTCCGAAATTACCCGTATACCATAGAAGGTAAAAAGTCATTTATTTTTCATAAACTCAAACTTTATTTTACTCCTGATAGCAAATGCTAATTGAGGACAAGTCTCTCTCACTCTCAAACATGTAAACATTGAATATTGACAATTTGGGGGAATTGAGCCACCCTTCTCTGCCAGGTCATTTTGGGCCCTAACACCAAGTGTCACTTTTTTTTATAGAGACCATCAGAATTAATTAAAATTATGATAAATAATTTTGTTTTGCTAAAATGGCTATTTCTGAGGATATCATGAAGCCTCGTTCCAATAAAGAAATGTAAAGGGTACTTTTTACCTATTTAAACTTGAAAACGGGTCAAAAATACACAATGGAAGGGTTAAAGTGCAGAGGGTTAAAAAAGGATTTTGCCAATAGGCTCCTGTGTTGGCTCCATAGTCCACTAAGTTTATAGGCTTCAATCCATTAAGACCGGGAATGCATCTGTGTCATTTTAGATTTCATTGGCTATTAAAAAATAGCAGATCTACAAGCTCATAGCACGGCACCGAGTGCCGCGCTATGAGCTTGTAGATCTGCTATTTTTGAAAAATCGTGAAAAGTTTTGCAAATCTTGGAATATATATTTTTTAAAGCAAACATTTGTAACTCAAATCTTTGCTTCTGGTTGGGGGGGGGGGGGGGGGGTCCCTGAAACAAAATATTTTGAGATGAAAATACATATAATTTTCGGGATCCTTGACATGAAAAAGTTTGAGCACCACTGATATAGGAACGTACTTTTTACAGAAAACTTGACATTTGTAGAATCGTATCTCGGGTATCTTCATGGATTAAGCATAGAGTTTAAAAATGAATGGACGAAGGGAGCCGCGACGTCACCCATTGGTTTCTACAGACCCGTTCTGAAGCCACTTTTTCGGCCAATTCAAATCCACCATCTTGGAAAGGCAACCGGAAACGACCTGCCATAGGCTCTATGCACAGCAGCCATATTGGGAATGATTTGGGCCCCTTCCTTACTTCCTTCACAGGTGTTACCAATGATACTAATTAAGGCTCTGTTCCATTTGGTGTGGCATAGTGGTTGCCTTATTTTCAAGGACCCCCATAACTCTCAGAGTTACACACCCACCATAAGGGGCCATTTGGGAACCAAAATGGAGTGTTTCTAGTGAGCCAACATGCACGATATCAGCACCCTGACCAGAATGGAACAGAGCCTTCATTAGTATCATTGGTAAAACCTGTGAAGGAAGTAAGAAGAGGCCCAATTTCTTTCCAATATGGCTGCTGTGCATAGAGCCTATTGTCTGGAAAGGCAGCAAGAAGCGGGTCTACACTCCAGTAGAACCAGTAGAATCCATAGAAGCGTACCCTACTATATCAACAATTTAAAAAAATAGACATTCTTGTACGTTCTCTAGTCGTATCAGTCATTTACCTGGGGACCCCCTGGAACCCCGTCAAGGCCCCCTCGGGGGGTCCCCAGACCCCACGTTGAGAACCACTGACTACAATGTGTTTGTTGTTGTTTCTCTGTCAGACTGATGCCAGGAGGAAGGCTCTGCTGCTGGCCCTCAACACACACAACAAACTGATGTCCGAAGCCCAGAATGCACAGGGTCAGTTACTATGTGTTACAGTGTGTCTCTGTACTACTGCATTGACTGCTTCAGAACAGTACGTAACCCATTCAGTCCGGGGACGCATCTCTGTCATTTTAGATGTCTTTGGCTATTTAAATAGCAGATATACAAGCTCATTTGCCATGCCGTGAGCTTGTAGATCTGCTATTTTTGAAAAATCGTGAAAACATATATATATCTTTGAATATATATATATTTTTAAAGCAAACATTTGTAACTCAAATCTTTGCTTATGGGGGGTGGGGGGGGGGTCCCCTGCATGGAACAAAATATTTTACAAATGTTCGCTTTTAAAAAATATATATGTTTAAAGATATGCACAAATGTTAACAATAAAAAAAAGCAGAATGAATTGCTTAACAGGTCACACAATGGACCATTGATATGCATCCAGCCAGGGTCATTCCTTTGTTCTGTGCAATGTAGTGGTGGCGAACAGCCTTTTTGCATGTAGTTGAAGGCAAGAGGGCGGGGGGGCGGGTGGGGAGAGAGCCTGGCGACATGAGCTATGTTAGTGCACTGAGTGGCAGTTGGGGCAAACCATAGAGGGGCAAACGCAGTCCCCACAACATCATTTACGATTCTGTGCCTATCGGTACATAACTCGGACGGCGCTTAGTCGACTAGCAGACCATCAGCCGGTCGTCGCGGGCACTCGCGCCTGGAGGCGCTCGGGCGCGACTCCTCGGCCTCAAGGTCTGCTGAGTCATGGTCCAAAACTATACTTTATCGGCGAAAAAAAGTAGTCTGCGGTTGTTTGAAAAAGTATTGTCCCAAGCGGGAGTCGAACCCAGACTCTCAGTGGTAGTGGAATTATAGTCTAATGATTAGCGAGGTGCGCCACTGAGGCCGGTGCTGAAATAGGGTATTCGGGCTGTATTAGAATGTGACGTCCTAACTCTTCTAATGTAGAGGAAAGAAGTCCCCGCCCGAAGTCGGGGCGAGGCTTCCCCCAACTACATGCAAAAAGGCTGTTCGCGTAGGGGGGGGAGGTTGAGGTATGTGAGTGTGCTCAACAGTTCCAGTGTCTCACATCAAACAGAGTGATGTTGTTCCCAGGGTTTGACAGACACCTGCTAGGCCTGGCCTTGATCGCCGGGGAGGAGGGAATACCCACGCCAGACATATTCCTGGATCCAATGTTTGCCAAGAGGTACAGTGACACTTACCTTATCAGAAATACACAAAACAGACCACACGTTGGGTTGTAATGTTCCGTGTTGGGATATGGATATCTGCGCGATGCCACTGGAGGCTCTGAAATACATTGGAAATAGACCGACCGAAAGTTGTGCAAGGCGGAGCTGTGTGGCTGTTTCAGTTTGTTTTGGTGTTCCTTGCACCCCTCTGGTGGTTGCAGAGTGACATGCATACATACATACGTATGTACGTACATACGTACATACATACATACATACATACATACATACATACATACATGCTCTACATATAAACAGATAGCAACAATTCACAATCACAATTAGAATTTTGCATGGTTCAGCTACTACTATTAACCCTTAAGACCTGAGGCTGATTCTTACTAATGTCTTCTGAATCCCAACAGTATTCTGAAAAACGTGTGTTTCTATGCCAGTGGTGCTCAATCTTTTTCATGTCAAGGACCCCCGAAATTATATGTATTTGGCCGTGGACCCCCATCTCAAAATATTTTGTTCCAAGGACCCCCAGAAGCAAAGATTTGAGTACAAATGTTCGTTAAAAAATATGTATACTCAAAGATTTGCACAGATTTTAACGATTTCTCAAAAATAGCAGATCTACAAGCTCATAGCGCGGCACCGAGTGCCGCGCTATGAGCTTGTATATCTGCTATTTTTGAATAGCCAAAGTGTAAAATAATGATTTTTAGCTCAAATCAAAAAGTGACACAGATGCTTCTTCAGGTCTTAATGGGTTAAATAGCTGAGTAGTGTTTCCATCTACAGTAATGACAACTTCCTCATGTATTAACTACTGTTCTTGGCTTGTAAAAAAAAGATAACTGTGGCGGCGTCATAACTTCTAATGTATACTTACCTGTTTACCGAAAGTAGCCGATCTACAAGCTCACGATGCACCTCTGGCACGTTGTGTGCTTGTAGATCGGACACCTGCACAATCGTGCCACCCGCACAACCAAGCATGAAATGACGTGTCTTAGTTCTCCTGGATCTCTTCTCCACTAGCCTCGATCTCCAGGCTTTTATTGTTTAGTTTTACTAAAAAAATAAAAGCCTGGAGGAGCACGTCGGTGTACCCGGTATGGGAAGTGTTTCATTTCCCCAACCAACCAGAGTGCAGTGGGCGCCGCTCGTAATGTTGTGTTAACGGGGCGGGGGTTGACGGACAGATCGGTGAACCAATGGGATCAGGCGCAATCTCTCCGCGCCTCTATACACCCGCCCCTCTATACACGAAAACAGGAGCGCTAGTGCAGCCTACTTCTCCACTAGTCCCTTCCTAACCCTTCCTAGTTATTATTTTGTTGACAAAATTGTCAATATATTTAGTCATAGTTTTTATGTCGTTTTCGTCAGTGGAAAAAGGTAGTTGCCGGTTATAGTTTTAGTCGAGAAATGTAACACTGACTATGTGCATGTTTGTGACTTGTGTCTACCAGCGTTAAAAAAAACAGCTAAGATGACCTAAACTATGACTAAATATATTGATAATTTCATCAACAAATAAAGACTAGACAAAAATGTTAGGGAAGAACTAGGCTGTGTGTGGGTGTCACACTCAGAAAATAGCCGATCTACAAGCTCACACCGCGTTGTAAGCTTGTAGATCGTCTATTTTCGCCAAACAGCTAATATATATCAGGCATTATGACGCCATCACGGCCTGCCAACATACATTTTAGTCGACTAAATCAACTGTAGATTTAGTTGACTAACATGTCATGAAATTTAGTCAACTAAAACTAAAAAATGTCAGTTAACAAAACATGGAATTGTATTCAAAAGACTATGACTAAAAACAACATTTGCTGTCAAAATTAACTCTGTATGTGTCTTGTGTTCTACAGTGGTGGTGGGGGTAACTTTGTGCTGTCCTCCAGTCTGGTGGGTTACACTACTGTTCTGGGCGCCGTAGCTCCCATGGTGCACCATGGTTATGGCGTCTTCTACCGCATTAGAGACGACAGGTGAGCGGACTGATGTAGAACCCTGTGTGCATACATCATAGCGGTGTTTCTGCAAACATTAGGGCGGCAACCGTTCACAAGTATTTTTTTACTAACATTTTTATTTAAAAAAACATTTTTCAGTGCATGTTTCCTACAACTGTATTTTTTAATTTTTCAAAAATAGTTTTGTGATTTATGATAATTAAATACAATTATTTCAAGTATGAAGTTCAAAAGAAATTCATGAAATCAAAGGAATTCCATGAATGAAAAAAGTAGTGAAAATAGCAGATTTACAAGCTCACACTGTTGTGAGCTTGTAGATTCGCTAGTTTGGGTCCCGGGGAGACATCAACTGTGTCTTTTGGGTCTCGAGCTATAAAAAGTTTGGGAATCAGTGCATTAGAACACAGTACATCTTGCTCAGTTGAAGAGCACCAACACATTCTATATATCTCTGCTGTTGGGCAGAAACCAGCTAACTCCAAAATGTACATTTTTCAGGAAATGAAAAGAACAAGACAAAAGTGCTAGTTAGGAGGTTTTGTTCATCATTGATAAGAACAGCTGAATGGACCTCCAAGCTCACAAAAGAGGGTGGAGCCTGGAGCCAGCAAGACCAGCTAACTCCACCCCCCTTTGGTGGTGTTGGCTAGGTTAGCAGAAAGTTTGAGGATCCAATGGAGTTAGCAGCTTTTGTCAGAAGCGCCTTTTAATACTTTTTATTGGTTCAATATTTTTTTTACCAACAGACAGATGTAAAGGGTGTTCCATAGCACCGATTTATGGAAAAAAATGCAAAAGCGGAAAAATGGAATTAGCTGCATGGTTTCTGCCCGACAGCAATGATATTTAACGTCTCTGTCTTTGACTTCAGGATCGTGGCTTCTGTCACGGCGTGGAAATCGGACCCCCAGACAGACGCAGAGCGGTTCTACCAGAACCTGTGCGCCTCCTTCCAGGATATCCTACACCTAGCCACCACCTCACAGCTGTAAAACCGACTGATCCACTGACCCCAGGCCAGCTCAGTACAACGTCCACAGTGTAGCTGATCCCAGCACCGACCAGTTGCATAAAACTGCTCTACACTTTGATTAAAGGAAAACGTTTGGTGAAACTTGACAGCTGACTTTAACCGGATGCATAAAACACACTTCCTTATTGACTAATGCAAGACTGACTTGAGCCCGATTTATACTTATCGAGCTTGTTATGAGCTTGTAGATCTGCTACTTTCAGCACGTGACACTGTCGTACGACAAAGTACGAATAAGCACTACTGTATATAATCTGCTCTGAATAGCAATGTCAAGTACATTGCTAAACTAGGCTCTATGCACAGCAGCCATATGATCACTTCCTTCACAGGTGTTACCAATGATACTAATGAAGGTATCAAAAAAAGGAATTTTAAAAAAATCCAAAAAGGTAGCACATCCAAAAATGTCAATTAAATGACAAATTACCCACATTTCCACTTTTTTATTGGCACACCAATAAAGTGAACGCTTACGCGTTTCGGCTATGAGCCTTCCTCAGAGCATTGATACTAATGAAGGCTCTGTTCCATTTAGTGTAGCACAGTGGTTTCCACGACCCCCGTTATAACTCTGAGAGTGTACAAATGGAACCAAATGGACCCGTAACTCATAAGGGGCCATTTGGAAGCCCATGAGGGTCCATGGACCCCAACTGTAGACCCACTGGTGTAGCAGAGTGTTTCCAGTGAGCCAACATGCACACAATATCAGCACCCTGACTCTGTTTGACCAGAATGGAACAGAGCCTTCATTAGTATCATTGGTAATACCTGTGAATGTCTTCATAATATGGCTGCTCTGCCGGAAGGGGGAGACAGTGTGCATAAAACGTGTGGACACATAGCAATAGGCTCTATGCACAGCAGCCATATTGGAAAGAAATTGGTAAGACCTGTGACGGTCCGGACCGGAAGTAAGGAAGAGG
Organism: Gymnoscopelus microlampas; assembly: GCF_963454915.1. Lineage (NCBI taxonomy): Eukaryota > Metazoa > Chordata > Actinopteri > Myctophiformes > Myctophidae > Gymnoscopelus > Gymnoscopelus microlampas. The sequence continues at coordinate 55,865,226 of NC_139940.1, read as the reverse complement.
CCCACTTATACTAATCATGGCTCTGTTCCATTTAGTGTAGCACAGTGGCTCTCAAACTTCTTAATTTAAAGGACCCCCATAACTCTCAGAGTTACACACCCGTAAGCAGTGGCAAGTTGGGGGCTCCAAGCAAAGCTTAAGTTTGCCCCCCCCCCAACTGTACAATACCTGTACTGAAAAATTGTCATAATTGAGTATGAACTTGAGTATGGACAGTGCAGTGTAAAAGTGCAGTTTAATTAAGGTTTTTATCGTACAAATTAAACATAATATCAGCATTCCCCCATAGAATTTTAACTTAAAGCATTGGTACAGGAGGATTGGAGTTCAGAAAGATGCTTTAATTAAGGTCATACTGATCACAAATTGATGTGATGACGTAGAGGAAGCCTATTTGCTGTCATTTTAGTTGGGATTAATTACCTAACCAATTATTTTAGATGTTTAGATTAATTTAAGGAGAGCACATACCTACAGCAGAACGCCAACTACTTTCAACAACTTTTAAGGAGAACTTAACTGAACTTAACTCGGATACAGACAGAAATACATTCCAAGTAATTTGCCAATAGATATCTGGGATTTTCCCAAAAAATGCTTATCTGCAAGCTTGTCTTCATGACTAAATATATAGCCTACATATTTAGCCTACATTTACAAACATTTCAGTGCTGAGTAGACCACATACATTTGTGCAACAAGAGAAGAGCTAATGCCATATTAATATTTGAGCATTTTAAATATCCTCCGTTTTGACAACTACATTTATGACGGCAGACAATTTAATTGAGACAATGTGACGCATCACTGCGTGCAGTGCAGAATGTATACTGTAAAGTTCTGTATCCGTAGGCAACTTTAGCCAGCATTAGATGAATTACTCACCTGCTGCAAAGGATGACGAGAGAGAACGCATTTTTGTTCCATAGGCCATGAGGCCTACATTGCCTTGGTTTCAGAGAGCGTGGTAAATATGAACGTTTGCCCCAAAGTCTTGTTTTTATATTCCATTATGTCTGTGTTGTTTTTATGCACGGAAGAACGCAGGCTTGACCAACGTCATCAAGGGGCCTCTAGTTAAAAAAAAGCATTTCAAAACGAGAGCCCTTTTTTTTTAAATCTATATTTGGAATGTGATCATTCAACACATGTTTTATTTTGAAATTGTACTACTGGAAATAGAGGTTAGAAAAAATCAACTGCTACGGAACGGCCACTGAATCGTTGACCTTTAGGGGGCAGCCCCCCTCCCTCGGGGCTCCACGCAATTGTGTGGTCTGCGTAGCGCATTAAACCGCCATGCCCGTAAGGGACCATTTGGAACCCCCTCAAGGAACCATGAGGGTCCCTGGACCACACTTTGAGACCCACTGGTGTAGCAGAGTGTGTCCAGTGAGCCAACATGCACAATATCAGCATCCTGACTCTGTTTGAACTGAATGGAACACAACCTTAGTTAGTATATGTATCCAATGTTTTCTTCCAATTTAGCTGCTGTGCACAGAGCCTATTAAACATACATTAGATAGAAACTATACATGCAAAATGCATGTCTGTTTTACAGTTCACATGATGTTTGGTCAGATAGCCTTCTTTTGATGGCAGGAAACATGGTCAAATGGTTGCCATATATTCCTGACATAACAAGCCCTAGATTAGAAAAGAAAGATGCTAGCTACATTTCTTGGATGTTTTGCTATAAGCATGACAATTTCATTCGGAATGGAGGGGAGATAACTGTGTGCCACAAAATGAGTTGGCCTTAATTTTTATGCTGCACACAGACTCATAGGGGTTTCTTAAAGGGCGTATGTTTTTTGTTAGAACGTTAACGCTTCGTATTGTGATAGTAATCAATGCTATAAATGTGTTTGTTCAGTAACTGGGATCTACCCATCTCTCCAGCTCATTAGTAAATACAAAATACATTTTCAGGTGGGATACCAATTTCATCCTGTCATGTATCCGAAAGAGAACTCCACAAAGATCATTTATGTCAGCATTCATTTCATAGTGTTCCAGTTCCAATTTTGTCTGCTCATTTGTCATGTCATCGCTTCCAAATTAACTTGTTTATCCTGTATCCTGTATGAGTTCTCTCTCCTGACTGGATACAATTGGTATCCCAACCTGAACATTTATTTTATGCTTTAAGAGTTGGAGAGACGGGGAAACCCCTGTTACTGAGCAAACACTCAGCAATGATTAGAGTATAGAGCTATTCAAATTTCAAAACGTATATTAACAGAAATATCACGTTTTTACTGTTGTAAAAATCTTGAGCTTGTAGCAGATCTACAAGCTCAGAGCTTGTAGATCTGCTATTTTTGGCATCTTTGCTATTTTTGGCACAAGATGCTGTGATATGACAAAGTATGAAATCAGGTATAACCACTTAAACCCCAGCCTTCGTATTGTGGGGAAAGCTTTTGCAGAACATAGTAGATCGACAAGCTCAATAGCTCGAGGCCATTTCCCTGCAAAAGCTTACCCCTCAATAACAGAAAACAAAAAAGCCGCTAATATAGAGCTCTGAGGGACTCCGGTGAACCATATAGTGGTTAAGACTAATCTGAGGCCAGTACTGTATTACTGTGAGTTTATGCAACTGACCACACTTTCAGTCTACTGGCCTTTTTGTTTTTGGCCTTGAACTTACTTGGAAGTAATCGTGTTTAATGTTGAGCACAGATCAATGCAAAGGTGCAGCTTGGCTGCATCCAATGATTTATGTCTTATAGTTTTACCTTGATTTTATTTCAATTTGTTGCAGTTACTTCAATCAATTTGTTGCAGTTATGTCCTACTAATGTACTAACATCAATCGAATCAGTGATTTGAATGTAATAGTGTGCTTTCCGCAGTGATTCTAACTGAGATGAGAGGTTTTCTTAACAACTTGGTTAAATGATTTAACAGTATTAGCTTGTGTTAGCTGAGGTACAGCTGGCAAGCATTCTCTGCATGGTTGCATTCTCAGCTGGTAAAGAAAATGGCATCCGTGCACAAAATAATGTCTATTTGGCTATTCTCCTATGTTTTAATGTGTAGGAACTGACTCCACCAGACGGGTACAATTATGAACATGAACACAACGATCAGGCTTTGCAAAATATGGTCTCTCCTATCACCGATAGTTGTTGTACATTTACCAAACATATTGTAATCAAATTAGATATGTTATTTTCCAGTAGTTTGATCTGGTGAGCCTTATGAAAAATAAATAAAAGAGCTTTTCACCCCAAACAAATGGCTATTTTGCAAAGTATCAATTTCTTCCTCAGGGATACAAATTGATAAAGATATAGGGATATTTTCTAGAGCAAAACCCCTGTAACTCACTCAGTTTAACACTTATCTCCCCTACGCAGTCGTCATGATGTCGGATTCATTATGTTTCAAATTGGATCCTCTGGAAGCTTGAAAATGTTATTCTGCATCGTATGCCTTTCTAAATAACCACCAAGGCTGTAATATGGAGGCTACTCTTTAATGTACCTCTGTGAGGACTGACTCCAGATTTGGTGAATGTTATGCTATACTCCGGCACACCGCTGTGTCGTAGATTGTGTATAGAAGTGTAATGATCTGCAATATATCTCACTACTGTGACCCTTGTCCACTTAAACCCCAGCATCCGTAACGGGATGCGTTGTGAGCAGTGGCGTAGCCAGAACGCTAGCGTAGGCTGGGCCTAGACAGGAGGCAGGAGCGGGTGGGCACGCATGCACGCATGCCCATACGTTTTTTTTGCCTATTTGTGCATATATACACACACACACACACACACACAAACACACACACACACACACACACACACACACACACACACACACACACACACACACACACACACACACACACTCACACACACGTGTGTGCCCATGAGGGTCCCTGGACCCCAACTTTAGACCCACTGGTGTAACAGAGTGTTTCCAGTGAAACGTTCCCCTCAATAACAAAAAAGGGATCCAAATAGATCCCTAACTCCGGTCAACCATATAAGGTTTAGGGTGGTTAAACTTCTATAGAAGCATGCCAATGAGCCTGCAGTAGCTAATATGACACAAATTTAGAATGTGATCAACTGTAGGTCATCTAGGAATCGGAAGGTTGCCAACCATCCCCTTGCCCAGTCTACGTGTTACCATTCTTCTGTAGTTTATGGAATCCGAAACACGTTTTCAAATGCCAAACATTTGAAAATGTTTGGCATTCTTTTACAATTGGAAAATTGTTATTCAATCAAATAAGAAGTTGTTGTTGGTATCAACAGATAACGGTATTGACAGGAAATGAGTATGAATGTAGTGACAAATAAAATAATAAAAGTGTTTCATGTCTCTGTCCTGTTCTTTATTCATTACAGTGTTGTTCTTTATTCATTACAGTGTTAAGTCTCATGTTAACAAAATGTCAGTACAATCCAACGCCCAAAAGAATAAGGATTATAGACCCATAGCTCTCACTTCAGTGATTATGAAATCACTTGAAAGTTACAACATCTTGTTAGTTATACTGAAATCACTTGAAAGAAGTTACAACATCTTGTTAGTTATACTGAAATCACTTGAAAGAAGTTACATCTTGTTAGTATAACTAAAGACAAATTCGATCCCTGTCAGTTTGCATAAGAAGTAGGGCTGTCACGATTACAAATTTAAGTTGATGATTAATTGTCACACGTAATAATAATTGCGATTAACGATTTAATTGTGTGTTTGCCATTGTTGTACATTGGAAGATATGGATATTTGTTTTAATTTCTGTTTGCCTTTTAGGCTTTGTAATCAAAAATGTGCACAGGGCAAATATGACAAATAATTTAACCATACAAAGAAAATATTGACATATTTAATCATTTTATACATGTAAAAATAGCAGATATAGCCGATCTGCAAGCTTACAACGCGGCACAAAGTGACACGTAGAAAGCTTGTAGTTCTGCTATTTCAGTTTTTTTTTGTAATATTTGAAAATGGGTGAACATTTTTCAACATGGAAACGATTATGAGCGGTGGACATTGCTCTTTTTTTATGTTTTATGTATGTAATTTAGATTTTGTTTCATGTGTTATGTCAAATGTGTGTATGTCTGTTTCATGCAGGGCTGCTGGGTCGCAAGACAATTTTCAGTGTGAGCTGACAATAAAGTACTATCGTATCATATCGTAAGTCTAATACTTGTAGAACCTAAGTGAACATTGGCGGCTCCTCCATATGGGCGATACCCTCACGTGGTTTATGAGTGGTGCTCCCTATAGCGCCACATCCCACCTCACCCTCCGTGATCAACTTGATGGAGAAGAGCTGAAAGGTTTGGGAACACTTGATCTACAGTAGCCTGTAGTTCAACAATGGCGAATGTTACCTCAAACAACAACTCGATCGTCTCATTAAGAGAAAATAAAAGAAAATGGTCTCTTAAAGAATAGGACCACCCACACACCAAAGTTAACTTAAAGAATAGGACCACCCACACACCAAAGTTAAACATAAAGCCAGTTTCTACAAAGGCGAGAAACAGCTGTGGAGCTTTGCAGACCTGTAATGTGAAAACTGAGTGGCTTGCGGAATGAAACATTGATAAGGCATTGATCAATGCAATATATATGACAATCTCAACTTAGCTAGCTGTCTATTTATATAAATATATACCACTTCATAACGCAAATTACACATCAGCCAATTACATGGCAGCAACTTAATGCATGTAGGCATGCACACAGAGTCAAGAAGAACTTCTGCAGTTGAAACCAACCATCAGAATGGGGAACAAAAGGTGATTTAAGAGACCTTGCATGTGGCCTGAACACTTTATAGAGGGCAGGATGGATCCATTCTGTGATCTTGTAGGCGTCAAATTCAGACCCTACCATCCGAATGTCACTGCAGAAGTTGAGACTCATCAGACCAAGCATCAATTTCCCAATATTCTATCGTCCAATTTTGGTGAGCCTGTGGAAGTTGTACCCTCAGTTTCCTGTTCTTACCTGACAGGAATTGCACCCGGTAGGGTCTTCTGCTGCTGTAACTGTAATCCTTCTGCCTCTGTTCGACAAGTTTCGCTTTCAGAGATGCTCTTCTGCATTGAATCTTTTAAATCCAGGCTCAAGACTCTGTTCTGCTCACAAGCATATGAATCCCCCTCATAATTATCCTGTTTTATCTTTTATGTGTGTGAACTGTTTGCATGTATTGTTTACTATCGTTTGTTCTGTAGTGCTGATGAAATGTTCTGTACAACACTTTGGTAGAACAAAAGTCGTTTTTTTTTTTTTCCTATAATTTTTATCCCACGATTTTGTAACCCATATTTTTTCACCCAGTGCCAATTGCCTATGTAATCCTGGGCGCTACTATCCCTACTGCAATGTGGAAATACTCTGTTCTAAGTAAATGTCCGGAATTCAAAATGTACATGAGTAAAAGTATAAAAGTATTGGAATCAAACTGTACTTAAAGTACCAAAAATAGAAATTACTCATTATGCAGAATTTCCCATTTCCCAACTTTTAAAATGTATAAAAATATTTTGAAAATAGCCGATCTACAAGCTCACAATGCGTCGCATCGCGACACATTATGAGCTTGTAGATCGGCTATTTTCAAATGGCTGAAATGTATGTAGGGCTGAAGTGGGTAATTTATGATTTGTAATAATAATACAAATATACAAAGTAACTAGTAACTAAAGTTTTCAAATAATTGTAGTGGAGTAAAAGTACAATATTTGCCTAGTGGAGTAGAAGTAAAAGTACTGAAAATGTTAAATACTCCAGTAAACAAAAAATACCTCAAAATTGTACTTGGAATAACGTTCCTTCCACACGCTACGTCCTACCGGGGAAACACTCCCCTGTCAGGCGACAAGATGTTCAGTTGGCTCTAATGCATTGAAGGAGGCATGAGCTCGGCCCTGGCCTCCCTAGGCTGGTGAGGGGAGCGTAGCGCCCAGGATCACTTACAAAATTGGCACCGGGTGAAAAATAAGGGTTACAAAATCGGGGGATAAAATGTAACAGTAAAAAAAAAAGAAATGAAAAAGTTTGAGAATGAATTGAGTACATGAGGACCCCATTTGAAACAAGACATTAAGCTTTCAGCTTTTCAATCCTATTTAGTTCACCTTGTATTTTAAACTGTACTTTCATGTGCTTTTTTTCTGCAAACTTCTAAATAAAGTATTCAATCAGACACACTGACATACGTAGGCGCACTGACACTTATTGTTTTTATTGAGTTGTGAACTGTTTATGGTGAATGGTGATTAATGTTGTTGGTTTATGTTTGTTTTGCAATTATGCTAAACAAATACATAACTAATAACCATAGATAATCTGGTTGCAGACAGTGACCACAGACATGTTGTTAACCTCTTCATTACCACTGACTGATCCTAACCTGATTTAAACACATAAAGGGACTTTTATTCTAATAGTAAATAGTGTGGGGAAAGATAGAGAAAAAAAATAGGACATCTGGACTATTATGCTCCAAATGTTGAAAAACTGCGCCCCCTGGTGTCTCACCCCCGTGTGCACATGCACTGCATTATAAACTGATCTGGGGTCTGTGTGTTGTGTTGTGTTGTGTTGCATGGCACCGCTTTTCAAGTCACACGCTCACATCCAAACTGATCTGGGGTCTGTTTTCAGTGTGGTTCTGGAGAGCAGAGCAGAAGGGATGGGCTCTATGAGGTCACTTGAGGACACAGCTAAAATTCCAATCCCCCAAACTCGCTCACTCTCCTCGCTTCCTCCACTCGCGCCTTCTTTGGAAGAAACTGGGCTCAGTGTGTTTGAGCTGGCATCTTGCACATCGTCTCCTCGCCTCGTCCTCGATCTAGCTACCCCACAACGTCACTAGATTTAATAAAAGCCAACTCCACTTTTAAAGAAAATAATAATAATAATAATAGTAATAATAATAAAAATAATAATAATAATAATAATAATCATAATAATAATAATAATAATAATAATAATAATAATGATTCACACAAATACAGATTTAATCCACTGTTTCTTCACACCCCCATACCCAGCTCAATGGTTTGGTGATTTTAATTTTGTTTAAATCCTAGTTCTCAAACATGTCAAGGACCCCCAAATTAATTTGCTTTTTTTCCCGGGGACCCCCATCTGAATGTAGATTTTGTGCCAGGGACCCCCAAAGATATAAAATATTAAACATTCCAAATATTTGACTTTTTTTTCTTGTTGCAATTGGAAGGCTTGGCTGTTGGCTCCAACAAGGGGTTAAATTTGTTCTATGCCACAAAAATGTGGAATGCCCCAACAGTCATAAAACGTGTGAATCCTACGCTCTGCCATCAACTGTGTATTTCAGATAGACTGTACAGCACTATGTCTAAACTGTAGTACATTTAAAGAATATAATTTTGCTATTCATAAAAAAAGACGGTTTTTATCATGTTTTAAAACTATTCTCTGCGGTGGGCAGCCTCTCAGAACTCCTCCTTTTGTAAAATACACTTTTTTAGCCGGAAAATAAAATAATGTCCACCAAACTTCGCTCCCTACGGGTTTAGTTAACGGCACTTTTCTATTAAGCGGATCTGTATGTGGCGCAGTTTATAATCTCAGTCTGGAGGACATATTTAATTTGCTGGATAAAAAGTGTACTTTACACAAAAGGTGGAGTTCTGAGAGGCTGCCCACTGCAGAGAATAGTCTTTAAACATCATAAAACCGTCTTTGTTTTGGTGAATAGCAAAATGATATTCTTATTTTTACTACAGTTTAGACATGGTGCTGTACAGTCTATGTGAGATACACAGTTACTGACACTCTGACAGAGTGGACCACAGGACACGTCATGAGTTTATCAGGAAGAGGGTGGTCTTTCAAGGAAAAACAACAAATCTCCACTTCACTCCGCCATCAACGGGTGTGAGTGTTGTTCATTGTAGTCTATTGTTGATTAGGACTATAGTTTATCGTCGATAACTTATTGATCTTCATCATGAGTGGTCTCCTCTCAGCTGTGTGTGTGTTGACAGCAGCTGCATTCATTCTGTCATCAGGTTGGTGAATACACTTTATAACATTTATAACATAACGGTTAACGGACACACCTGAATTATACTGTGTATGTCTTTGTTTGAAAAACAACAAAAACATATATATTTTTGTTTTGTTTATAATTTCATGTTCTTTGTGTTAAGTGTTAATTTATCAATGTGTTTAAAAAAAGTTTCAATAATATTTTTCAAAGTGTAGCATACTCTCTGGGTTACAGTAACATTTTACTGTTTGAAAACCACGAAAGTATGTTGTTTTAATGATTCCACTGCATCAGATTAATACTGTAGTGTGGTATGTTGTAGTTAACTATGTGTTGGACAGAGGAGGAGACTATAGTTATTGAATCTGCAGCATGTTGGGCTGAAACCTCGTATCTCCATTGCAACATTGCAATGTTTATTATTTTTTTCAAAAATATATTGAACCCATGAAAACTATAGAACCAATTGTTTGTTTACCAACATTGAGACTGGACGCACAGGTGATTGTTTCATGCAATCAATTGATTCCCAACATGGGTGCGTTCGGAAATTACACACCGGAGCACACTCGCCTATAGACCGATTTCCGCGCGACGTCATCACAGAGCAGAATGCGCAATCTGCGCATGCTCGGGGGAAACGAATTGTTGCGCCGTTCACTCTGTTGTTATGTTCGGGAGTTAGATAGCCATAATTCTGCTATTATAGGCATAATAGGCATAATGCTGCTATTATATACAAACAGATCCAACTTCCGACAAATCATTTTTATTGAGTAAACAAGGTATTACAAACTGCATAATTTAATCTACTTTCATTAAACCCGGTGAAGATCATTTCTTTTATGAATGGACATTTGACCAGAGCTGCTGCGGGTAATGGCGCCCTCTATAGGCTTCCCCCTCCTCTGCGCGGTCATATCCTCTCATGTTTACTAACAGGAAACCTGTCTATTAGCCTAGTTTGTATTGGCCAGTGCGCTCAGTGCTGTATTTTCGAACGCACCCATTGTTTCGGGGTTTAAGTTCATTCAACCTCCTCTTGTGTGTTGGCTAGTGAGATGCGTCCTAGCAAGACATGACAGAATGGGGTTAATTTGGTGCCGGCCTGCGCGCGCATACTGGTTCTTATCAGTGTGACGTCGTCTGTTAATGGGTCTATTAACAAGAGCTTGTGACTAAATAACAACGACCTCTCTCTCTCTGTGCGTGAGAGTAAGTTGGGGTTGGTATGTACACTCTAACATAAGTTGTCATAGGTAGACATTATTGATGAGGCCTGTAGGACTATGGTTATTTATCATTTACAGTATTATTTTGTTTGAGGAGGACTCTGGTTAAGTCCTCACTTTTATGAAGTGGGCCCTGCATAGAACTGGTCAGTTGAAGTGGGCCCTGTCCAGTTATGTGTGTATCTTTGTCTTAAGCATTGAGTTTAATCAGGGGTCATTACCACACAGCCTCTAAACCAAATCATTTATGTTAATTATCACATTTTAACCTGTCTGTCTGTCTGTCTGTCTGTCTGTCTGTGTCCATTTATCTCAATCTCCTTCTCTATGACATGTCTTTTCATCTTGGTCGCGTACCAGTGAGGCACAAACAACCACAGATCTACAAGCTCACATTCCAACATGTCACAGCATGATGAGTTATGTGATGGGCTTGTAGATCTGTATTTTCTCTACCGGAATGTATACTTTGACGCACAACAGTGTCGATTGGCAAAAATGTATCTACAAGCCCTCACCGACACACTGTGAGCTAGCTCAACACAGTTGTAAAGTGGAGCATAAATTAGGCTTTGCTTTGAAATCTACTCTGCTCAACCTCAGAGTTACAGACCTGTAAGGGTCCATTTGGTTCCATGTGTATACTCTCTGAGTTACAGACCTGTAAGGGTCCATTTGGTTCCATGTGTACACTCTCAGAGTTACAGACCTGTAAGGGTCCATTTGGTTCCATGTGTACACTCTCTGAGTTACAGACCTGTTAGGGTCCATTTGGTTCCATTTGTACACTCTCAGAGTTACAGACCTGTAAGGTTCCATTTGGTTCCATGTGTATACTCTCAGAGTGTGTAGGCTACATTATGTTTAGAAAATGTGTTGGTGAATACAGTATTTTGCATCCAACTGGTTATAGTTGACAGTGTTTTTAGTGAAAATAGCAGATCTACAAGCTCACAACCACTCTATATCTTTCCTTTTCCCACAATGCATGTGTTAGACGTGGATTTGATATGATGTGTGCATGTGTTAGCGAATTGACCGAGTTCCCACACTTGACCACATTTTCAAAACTAGCCAACTGTGGAATGATATTTCATCTCATTCTTGTTTGTAGCTTACATTGTGTTTGTTGTCTGTTTGTATTTCATTCATGTGAAGTCACCACTCACATACTGTAGGTGCATTACTTTTATTCTTACCATGCAGTAGCCAAATTCATGCGCGTGCATGTGACCCTCCCCCCCCGCGTGCCGCCGCGCACGCACGTTTTATTTCGCGGATTTGGGTACTTTTTTCCCCGTTTTTTGTTACTTTATTTTGGTTTTAGGGTTAGGGGTAGGGTTAGGTTAGGGTGTTAGATATATAATTTTAAAAAAATAATATATATATATATATATTTTTTTAATGTTTTTATTGGTGGCTTTGGATAAAACATTGGTGGCTATAGCCACCGAAGCCCCCGACTAACGACGCCACTGATTTGGAGCATAAAACAGTCCAGATGTTTTAATTATTTGTTGGTTTATTTTCCCCACATTGTTACCGTTTAGAATAGCTGGCCAAGCTGTCTCCACTTGTCACATGTGCTTTGTGGTTATGAATATGTAGCAGGTATGTCTCACAACTACACACCTTTTATGACAAACCAGTCATAAAACATTATATTGAGCATCCTACATGATATATGAACATGTGACATCACCCTCCATCAAATCACACACTCGGCACTGATGAAGGTGAAATAACATTGTCTTCTTTTTCAATGTCTCCTCTGCAGATGAAGATGAAGGTTGATCTGGATGTGAATTCACCAGGTAAGAATCCTACAAGGGAATATTAGGTCTGATTAGTACATTACTAGTACATACAGTATTATGAGTTTATGAAATAATTGTATAAGTTAATGGTGAAATATTTGTACTGTATATTCATAATGTTTCAGGAGTAGGTGAACATATCATTGAATTATTGATATTGTATACAAGTATACAAATATGAACAAGTCTCTTAACCTGTAACTGCTCCCTGGGCGCTTTTAAAAATGCAGGTGAACTTCCTTACATCCTGATTGGCTGTTTTTTCATCCTGTCCTGTTAGTGCCGGTTCTATGTTGTGTACATATACAGTTATATATAAATCACATTTATCACATTTATGTCCTCGCATAAAGAGTGCACGCACGCACATGGATCGACGGACCTCGCGCATCGATTAAAAACAACAATTCGTACCTCGCTTACAAAAGCTTATCAACACCATGAATTAACATACGAATGACCGACCTGGCTGGATGCATGCATATGCATATCAATGATCCATTATGTGACCTGTGCTTTTCCAGTGGTGGAAAAAGTACTTAAGTAAAAGTATCAGTACTGCAATGCAGAAATACTCACAAGCTCACAATGGGTCGCAAAGCAACGCGTTGTGAGCTTGTAGATCGGCTATTTTCAAATAGCCGACGTATATAGGGATAAAGTGGTTAATGCGTGTTTTGTAATAATACAAATCTACAAAGTAACTAAATTGTAGTGGAGTAAAAGAACAATATTTTCCTCTGAGATGTAATGGAGTAGAAGTAAAAGTACTGAAAATGTAAGATAATCCAGTAAGGGCGTGCTCCCACCGCACTTTTACTTTCCCTCTGGGGCAGAATCTGCCAATGCTTTGTCAATGCAAATGCGTGGATTCACGCAAGAGCAGATTTTTCCGCTTGTCGCGCAGACCTTGCGTTTATCCGCTCTACACGAAGAAGCAGAAAACTGCTGGAGGCAGGAGCTGATTTTCCCCCTCTGTCCAATCGGGTGAGTCGAAGGCGGACCATCCCAAGACTCAGGAAGCAACATGGTGCTCTCAGTGGACCAACTGGTTCTAGCTGTTGCATCTCACCCAGTACTTTATGATTTGACCATGAAAGAGTTCCAAATGACTGACATTAAAGAACTGGCCTGGTTACAAGTCAGTGCGGTCGCAAAGGCTTCAGGTTAATGTAATAATTTATTTAGTGTAATTATATTACTCTAACTATTATATATTTAATAGTCTTGTCAGTTAAAAATAGTCTTCACTTTTGCACTTGGGGTTCGTACATCTATATACAAATTCAGATTTAAAATATAAAGTGCTTACCCCATGGCCACGGATTTTACAATCATGTACGGGCCCTCAGAAGTACCCGTATCTTCCGTAATGTTCAATAAAAAGCATTTTAATCCGATTGGTGGCCATTTTCCCATAGAGTTATAATGTACCAACAGTGCAATACACCTCTCAACCGCTAGGATCGCGCAGTTGAAAGCATACGGAGAAAATGACCACTGATTGGATTAAAATCCTTTTTATTGAACAATACGGAAGATACGGATACTTATGAGGGCCCGTACATGATTGTAACATCCGTGGCCATGGGGTAAGTAGCCTACTTTATATTTTAAATTTGAATGTGTATGTAGATGTGCGAACCCCAAGTGTGAAAGTGGAAATACATTTTTTTGTCTAGTGGCTAGTGTCTAGTGGCGGTGCGGGCTACGGGGACGGTCTTGAATGTGAGTGACAGGTGCGTCACAGCGTTTTTTCTAGAATCCGCTGGCTGCAAAAAACTGTGGCCGCGCACAACCTGCGTTTAACAGCGGCCAGCCAACTTTTGGTGAGAGCGCGCCCTAAAGTGAAAATTCCTCAAATTTGTACTTAAGTACATGTACTTAGTTACATTCCACCACTGACTGTCAGATGTTCTGTCTGAAGCAGTCTGTTACACTACTAACTCACCATCAAGCAGCCTACACTGAATGTCACATGATGCAACAGCTGGATAAAAAGGAATAGATTATCTATCTATCAGCAGCATAAAAACTAATATTATATCTACTGTATCTATCTATCAGCAGCATAAAAACTAATATTATATCTATCTACTGTATCTATCTATCAGCAGCATGAAAACTAATATTATATATATCTATCTATCTATCAGCAGCATAAAAACTAATATTATATCTATATATCTATCTATATCAGCAGCATAAAAACTAATATTATATCTATATATCTATATATCTATATATCTATATATCTATATATCTATCTATCTATCAGCAGCATATCAAATCAAATCAAATCAAAGTTTATTTATATAGCACATTTCACATGATAAAATCAAACAAAGTGCTGTACAGGTAAAAACACAACACAGCAAACAATGCAAAATAAACAGACATAGCATACAAAAATACAAAAATTAAGTGCAAATGAAAACAAATCAACTATTAGCACCAGTCGATGGAGTGGCAGGGATACATCAACTGGCGATATAAGCCAGGGAGAAGAAATTAGTCTTTAGTTGTGATTTGAAGGTAGCTAGCGACTGGGATATCACTGATATGCAGGGGCAGAATATTCCAGAGCCTGGGGGCAGCCACTGCGAAGGCCCGGTCACCCCTGTTTTTTTTAGTGGGTGTTGCCGGCACCTCCAGCAGTAGCTGGTCAGCTGACCTCAAGGCTCTGGGAGGAGAATGATTCGAAATTAGATCGGCAAGGGACGGGGGTGCCAACCCATTTCGAATTTTAAAAACGAACATTAAAATCTTAAAATCTATTCGAAAACGGACAGGGAGCCAATGGAGCGAGGCTAAGACTGGAGTGATGTGGTCACGCTTCTTTGTCCCGGTGAGGAGACGGGCAGCAGCGTTTTGGACCAGCTGCAGGCGCGCCTCAGCAATGATTGGTCAATGCCTATATATAAAGAATTACAGTAATCCAGTCTTGACGAAATAAAGGCATGGATGACCCTCTCGAGATCATGTTGCGAGAGATAGGGCTTGATCTTAGCTAGGAGTCTGAGGTGAAAGAAGCTGGTTTTAACGACCGAGCTAACCTGTTTATCTAATTTAAGTGCTGAATCTAGAGTGACACCAAGATTTTTGGGGCGGTGTAGCCGCCCCCTATAAGTGAGTTTTGGACACTGACCAATCCTGCACCGTGATTGGCCAATAGTCTACAACGCATTGTATACCCCCTAACCCTTCCATTGTTAATGCAAATCTATACTTTTGCAAAGTCAGCCAATCACATTACAGCTAGTGTCATCACCACTAACTGTAATGTGATTGGCTGACTTTGCAAATTCAGGACTGTGATTGGCTAGCGAAACACATGTCACATGTGCAGCCCTATGAATAGCAGTATGGACTTTAAAAAAAGTCATTTATATTTTTTTTAAAGTGAGTCATGTTGTGATGACCACACACCGCCCACTTCACACTGGGTGTGATTTTTTTTTTACAGAGGAGTGATTATAGGTGCTAAGGGGGCCAAGGATGACGGATGGAGGAATGGGAGAATCGGGGCCGAAAATTATTATCTCTGTCTTGCTGTCATTTAAGTTAAGAAAATTTGAGCTCATCCAAGATTTGATGTCTGCTAGGCAGTCCTGTAGTAATTGTGATGGGTTATGATCTGGGTTATTATCTTTTGGCTTAAGGGGCAGGTAAATTTGGATGTCGTCGGCGAAGCAATGAAAAGATATGTTATGTTTGGCTATGATTTCACCTAGGGGCAGTATACAGTATATAATAAAAAGAGTATGGGGCCAAGGATAGGGGCCATAGAGGATGAGAATTCCCCAAGTTTGATGGAAAAACTCCTGTTTGTAAGATAGGATTTAAACCAATGTAAGGCGGTGCCAGTGATGCCTACATTATGTTCGAGACGCGCTAATAAAATATTGTGGTCTACCGTGTCAAAAGCAGCTGTCAAGTCGAGCAGAACCAGGACAGCTGGGCTGCCAGAGTCTACAGTTAAAAGAAGGTAATTAAAAACTCTTAAGAGTGCTGATTCTGTGCTGTGACCTGATCTAAAACCTGACTGAAATTTTTCATAGATGTCGTGGGTATTTAAAAACAGTTGCAGTTGAGCATAAACTGTCTTTTCCAGGACCTTGGACATGAATGGCAGTTGGGAAATGGGTCTAATATTTGATAAAACGGAGGGGTCAAGATTTTTTTTATTTATTAAAGACTGTACCACAGCGTGTTTAAAGACTGCTGGGACACACCCTGTGTGTCCCAGGGACACACCCTGTGTGTCCCAGCAGGTTAATAATTGTTAAAATTGTAGGCCCGACTGAGCTAAAAACAATTTTTAGGAGGCGAGAGGCTGTCAGATGGGCAGTTTGTGGGCCGTAGGTGACTGACTATATCTGACAGTGCAGAGAGGGATATGGGATCGAATTTGTCGAAGGATGCATGACGTAGAGGAGGGGCAGGGACATGGAAGGCAGGTGTATGAGCAGACCTGAGGGTATTGATTTTATCAATAAAAAATGTTTAAAAATTCTCACAGAGGGTGGATGAAGGCACAAAGGAGGGTAAAGTGGTTTACGAGGGTATTAAAACATTAAAAAGAACTTGGTGTTTGTGGCAATTATTCAAAACTATGGTGGAGATATAGTCCGTTTTGGCACGTTTGACGGCTATTTGGTAGTCAGAGAAGCGGTCCCGTAGGATCTCTAATGAGACGTGAAGTTTATCTTTTTGCCATTTTCTCTCGGCTTGCCTGCATAAGCGTCTAAGAGCGTCGTTTGAGTCGTTGAGCCACGGCTCAGAAAGTGCTTTAGTGCGTGAATTCCTAAGGGGGGCAACGGAGTTAAGAATATCAGTGCATGTGAGGTTGAACCTAGAAAATAAAACAAAACAAAACAAAATTATATCTATCTATCTATCAGCAGCATAAAAACTAATATTATATCTATATATCTATCTATCTATCTATCTATCTATCTATCTATCTATCAGCAAAATAAAAACTAATATTATATCTATATATCTATATATCTATCTATCTATCTATCAGCAGCATAAAAACTAATATTATATCTATATATCTATCAGCAGCATAAAAACTAATATTATATCTATATCTATCTATCTATCAGCATCATAAAAACTAATATTATATCTATATCTATGAGCAGCATAAAAACAAATATTATATCCATCTATCTATCTATCTGTATGTAGCCTGTATGTCTGTGAACACATTAATTAATAAGATATCATGATTCATTATATTATATAATATAATGATTATACGTGCCCCATGATCATATCTTATAAAAATGTTATAATCATATAGTATAATTAATCATCATATATGTTATTAATAATCATAAAATAATAATAATCCTAAAAACGAACATAAAACAATTATGGTGATATAAATCGTCTATCGTGATATTTCTTGAAAAATATCGTGATAGTATTTTTTTCAATATCGAACACCCCTGTGTGTGTGTGTGTGTGTGTGTGTGTGTGTGTGTGTGTGTGTGTGTGTGTGTGTGTGTGTGTGTGTGTGTGTGTGTGTGTGTGTGTGTGTGTGTGTGTGTGTGTGTGTGTGTGTGTGTGTGTGTGTGTGCGTGCGTGCGTGCGCGTGCGCGCGCGCGCTTCCTCCCAAACACCAACTAATACAGAGGTTGTCAACAGGTCCTGACATTTTGATTGATTGATTGATTGATGTAAAACAACACAGTTACATTTATAATGCTTTTGTCTAAAAGGTCCGGCCAAAAAAGTCCTTGCGGGCTTGTTACCGTTGGGGTCCTTGAATTAATTTCATAGACATATATAGTAGCAACCAAACAGTTCAAAAATCAACATACGAATACAGAGGAAAAAATATATACCACTATGTACAAAAAAGGCATGAGAAAATAAAAATGGATATCCAAAAAAAGCATTAGAAAAAAAATATATATATATATATGTACAAAAAAAAGGGGAGGGGGGGGGGTCGTCTGTCTACAGGGAAACTGGTACTAGCTCCTCTTTAGGCCTCCAGAAAGATGAGTTTTTAGGGCTGTTTTGAATGAGCCCAGCAAACTGCATTTTTTGAGGGATGGGGTTAGACTATTCCATTCATTGGTGGCTGTGCTATAGAAGGAGAATTTGCCCATGTTTGTTTTATTGGTGGGTGGTACCAGATTGTTGTTTACACTCCCTCTGATTGGCTGGATGTTTCATCTATAGTCACATCCAGACCCGCCCCACAGCTCTGTCCCCACCTGTCACATGTGTTTTGTTCTCATGAATATGTAAGCAGGTATGTGATGTCTCTCACCTATGCTATGTTACTGTCACTCTGGCAGGGGTCATCATTTGTCCTTTATTATCGACAGTGTATCTGAAATAACAAAAACATTTTTTCATTAATGTTCTCTAATTTTGTTCATGTAATGTGCGCTGAAAGCACTGACGGTACTGATAAGACCCAATTATTGAACTCCCAAACATGGTATAGTCTTTATACCATGCTGCATGTATAACTTCAGGTTTATAGGACACTGATTTCATTAATGCAAAAATACTATCATTTTAAAATGTGTATTACATTGTCACAGACACTATGGCACATCAGGAGACCACTGATATACTAAAATGATATTTAGTCTAGGTGGTTCTGTCTGTGGTTATTGACCGCTCATTATTATAATAAAATATAATAATAAATATAACATCTGACAAAAATGTCCACAAGCCAGCATGGTGATGAACCCAGTAGGGCATACATGGGCAACTGGCGGCCCGGGGGCCACATGCGTCCCCCACCTTCACTTAATGCGGCCCGCAGGTTAATATCAGAATAGTGATATATTATTGATTTCAGCTGTTATGATTCCAAACATGCAAACATGACCCGCTTTAATTACTTCAGTCTATATTAGTAGCTTAATGACTAGTATTATCATTCTATTGTCTTTTTTATGTCCAATGTATTTGCATTCAAGTTCATAAAGTTAACATGAGTATAACTAAATGCATTTGAAATTAAATAAAAAATATACTTTTCAGGAAAAAAATCTGGATTCCAATTCAAACATAGCAAAAATAGCAGATCTAGATCTAGATTTCTGCCCGACAGTATTATGCAATGTGGCCCGCTGGAGTGAGTGTGGTAATATAGTGGCCCTCTCCATCATCAGAGTTGCCCACTCCTGCAGTAGAGTGTGCTACAGTATGTTCTGTAATAAATCATAAACCACTCAGTCATGTAAAACAATACAATAGCAACAACACTATGACAAACTATGGATGTAGAAAATCCATGAATATTGCAACGCATGTACATTGTTGATGATAACAAGCATTAAAACATGAATGTCTTCACTGTGTCTTGATTGTACTTCACTCTATGTTTTATCCACAAAATACAGCATACTGTATATACCAGTATAGAGTTTCTATTGTTCTGTGTTTAAAATCCTTTATTGAACTGTTATTTGCCATTCATGACAGCAGTGGATATAATTACTTAAATCAATACAGATCGTAGACACCTACTCTTATACTTGAACTATATAATTGTCATTATATAATAATGACATAGATGGCGGAATTACATAGATTAGATTAGATATGTGCACACTCATCACTAGATCACTTCTAACAACTGTGTCTGAACTTATGGCTCAACATCTATATAATGTATTGTCTTTGTTTTCAGTGATGGACAGATAGAAACACCAGGTAACAACAGATGTTACTGAAGGTCATTCCATTGGTGAGTCATGCATGACGTATCAGAGCTGTTTGACAGATACACATTTACTTCATTAAGTGAACAAAACAGCCTCACCTCCCCAGGACTGAAATACACCATTTCACATAACTTCTTTATATTAACAACAATCCATGTTTCAACTGAACCTATAAAGCAATGTTCAACATCTTTTTCTAATTGAGTCTTTGTCAGTTGATGTGGGTAATGTTCACCATCTAGTGGACTCATTGTAAAACTACACCACCTGATGTGTGATTTCTCTGCTGTAGTTTTAAACTGTCTCTTGGTTTAGCCATGAATTGGTTTCATGAAAGCCGAGTTATCTAACCGGATTAATTTAGACAGTTATCCTGGATATGTTTATCCATGACTCGGTTTCATTAAAGCAATGCTACATTAGTTACCATGGAGATTTAGTAATTAAGCAGTCAATCTGATCACAAATCAAAGTGTTTTTCCACACTTATTCAAGGTCTTATGTGTTCATGTTACTACTTAAGCCCTATATACTTTATTATACATCTAATAACAAATATATAGGCTGCACAACCTCATCATGACAGCTTGTGAGCTTGTAGATCGGCTAATTTCGCTTTAACATTTTTTTTTGAAGATTTTATCATTTATGCTATTAAACATTGTGGCATTATAATTGTTATACTAATTATTGGTGAAGTCAGCCTATGTGAAACCATATATAAGGGCAATCTATTTAGCTAGGCATAGGCCTATTTGTGGAATAAATAACTTCTTGCCACAATCACTGGAGAATACGCACAGGAATATCTATCAATGAGTCATTATACCAGTGAGATTCGCTGCTGAGTTGTGGATTAGCTCCTGTCAGATTATTCCCTGGACTATATGGATTCTTTATTGATCTATCCTTTATTGGATTACCTTTGTTCGGATGGATTGATTTATGAACATGTGGAGACGCAAATGCGTGTGCGTATAGTAAGTACAATATTGAGATATATATATATATATGTAGAGATATCACTTAAATTTAATTTTGTAGGCTACTGTGCACGTCAGAGTGATCTATTCAAATAGATTTATACAAAACTAGACATTGTGTCGCGACATATGTAAGCTTGCAGATCGGCTATTTTTGGTGAATGTTCCTGGCCTCCATGCCTTCGGCCTCACAGAGCCAAAAATAGCCGGTTTATTGTGTAAAATCCAATTCCAATTACCCGAATTACCCCTAGTTAAAAAATCGCTATAACAATAATTAAAAGATGAGTGTTATTTTTTTCATTTACAGCTTTCTATTATCATTACAAACTAATAAATGAACCCTTGAGGTAAAAAAAACTAAGTTGTCCTTTAAGCCGACCTACCACACAAGCGAACTTGAGTTCAAATTGACCCTTTTTCCTGTGATTTCATTGGCCACTGTCTCCCCTTGGGGACTCCACACGCTCCCTCCCTCCTTCTTTTAGATATCAATTACCATTTCAATCCCACTCAGGCAGGCTATTTGTTGCATCTGAACAAATAGCCTGCCTTGATAGAACCCCCCCGTCCGCTCAAAGAAAGAGATACACGGCATACTGTAAGTGCACACACAGAAAGCATGACCCCAGGATCGAACCCATGGTCGAACACAGAGAAAAACTGTATTGACATGTGCTCTGACCACTGAACTAAGGAGGACTACGCCATAAGTACAGATTTGAAGACAATATATCCGTTTAACATACACAAATAAAATATAAAAGCCATTGAATTGAATATATATAGATATAGTGCAACTGAACCACAGAAATAAACAAACAAACAATTTGTCAATTCAAATGAGCCATTGGCATGAGAAAAAATACGTTTAGAGAGAGCGGCCCATTTTCCCGTCTCGTTTTATCAATTAAGACGTTGAAATTAAACTACTGTTTAGCTCAGCATCATGCTATCTAACTTTATTTGCTTAATATTTTGCTTAATATAAATGTCACATCTTGTACTGTAAGCAACAGACAGGATTTTTCTCTGTCTTTCTAGGAAAAACAGTGCCTAAAAACCCCAAAACAAACAATTTTGCAATTCAAATTAGCTATTGGCATGAGAAAACATACGTTTACATTTTCCAAAGCAAGTGTCAAAACATAATACAAAAGTGTAAAGTAGCGAAGTATGTACAGTTTGGAGAGGATACAGTGGGATAAGGCAGTAGACAGTGCAGTAGGCAGTAGACCGCTGCTGCCCCTAGTGGCACAGAGTGGAAATAACACATGCCCTGCGTGACACACATGAGATGCTAGAAGAAAAACGACAAACTCATTAGGCACCAACTGTACAACTAGTTAACAACAAGTAGGCCAGGCAAAGAGGAAGGGTAGTGTTTCCTGAAGAGGTGGGTTTTCAGCCTGTGGCGAAAGATGGGCAGTGACTCTGCTGTCCTGACATCAGTGGGAAGTTCATTCCACCACTGTGGGGCCAGAACAGAAAAAAGTCGTGAGCGTGTGGATTGGCCAGAAGGACCCTTGAGTGACGAGGCAACCAGTCGCCCCGAGGTGGCAGACCGAAGTGGTCGGGCAGGGGTGTAGGCATCAACCATAGCCCGAAGGTAAGAAGGAGCTGTTCCTTTCACTGCCCTATAGGCTGGCACCAGGGTTTTAAACTGGATGCGAGCCGCTATGGGGAGCCAGTGTAACTCTATATCGTCTCCAGTTCATGTAGGATAATTTTAAAAGTAGGCTAACTCTCATATTAATCTCATAGAGAATGCATTGACTTGCGTGGGTGCACTGTCGCAATTGTGGGCGTGAAATTTGTAGTTCCTGTGTGTCTCTATACCTCATTGGCCTCTGAGGGTCATCACGGCCGCTATATTTTGTGGGGAAAGCCACGCCTCCTAATGATGTATGTCTATTAAAGTAGGAGATCTCTCCAGTATTAAAATCATCGTAACTCGCAGAATTCTCAACCAATTTTCCTGTGGTTTGATTTGTTATAAATGTCAGACATGTAGTACAGTATGATACAGGATAAGAGGTTAAATACAAAATGTGGGCTTTCATACCATAACAATCTTACAAAGTAACAGTAATGGTTATAAAACAAAAAAAGAGTTTAGTCTCAGGGACTTCTATTCTATACAACCCAGACATACTTCTTGCAGTTATAGCAGCTTCCCTACATAGAGTAATATGGAGGTGGTGTTGATGTGCGGCCCAGTGGCCAATAAGGCGTTTACCTACTTATGTCTATGGTGCATTCCCACATAGACATAAAAAGGTAAACGCCACATTGGATTCTGGGGCTGTATGTCCCCGCGGGCGCCATATTGTGGAGGGGAGCTCATAAGAGGCAGATAAGCAGCAGCTTGGAACTCAGCAGAACTCCACTGCAACAAGAGACAGGGTTAGTCTATGTGCAGCTTGGGATGAGATTGGTTCAGAACAAAGTGTTTGTGTTATTGTCTTAAGTTGTGTCTCAATTTTACTAATTGAGGCTTGCTTCACCACATCGCCAAACTACACACAAATTACAGAGTGGCAACACAGCAAAACTTGTGCAAAAACGTTATCTTTCAGGGATTTTAGTTATTTTACTTTATTCATTTATTTTATTTGTTAACCATTATGATATAGGCTACTGCTCTGCAACTTTGATGTTATAATTGCTTTCAACTTTCTTGGAGTGTTATGTGTTATGTACAGTATGCTTTCAGTGTCATTAGAATATGGAACAGAGACTGTCAATGATGGTAAATTACTGTCTTTCAAATGTGATTTGATCCCAAAATATAAGGAGGGTGTTGGATTTAAACAGAAAAGGCTATTTCTGTGATGTGGTATATCTGCATATTTCATATTATTGTCTATTTCAGTGACTAGAGACATAAATGTTTTATGACTATTACTGTTACCTGATCAGATAAAGTATTTTGGTATTAAAACATACATTTTAAATATAACCATAATGATGGATCCATAACTCCATGTCTTGCATTTGTTACAAACTTAACGGCTTGAAAAGTAAAAAATTCAGTGAGTTATGATTTTAATAGTAGAGAGACTGCCTGCTTCAATAGACAGACATGCATTAGAAGGCTCGGCTCCTCCTTCCCAATATGGCGGCCATGGTGACACATCGCTCCAATGAACTGCAGCAGCCAATGAGGTATCTACGTTTTTGTATCTATGAATTCCCATATCGGATCGGCTGTCACATCACAACATGGCCGCCATTGCAAACACTACATCTCCCAGAATGCCTCACCACTCTCACTGGTGTAGGTGCTTAAGAGAGAGCATGACGGGAAGGAGCTTGACAAACATTCAGGAAATAACATTGATGAACAAGAACAGCTCAAATGTATGTAGAACACACTCCTTAACCACTTAAACCCTATACTTAGTTGACCTATGGGTCTATACTACTACCACATCTCTTTGCTGAAAATAGCTGATCTACAAGCTCATAACGCATTCAAATGTATCTCGTTGTGATATTGTAGATTGTGCTTTTTACAGAATGTTGGCCTATTATAACATGACCAGAATAGGGATGCTGGGGTTCATGTGGTTACAAGGGGAACAACAATGTGTTGAACACCAGTTGCTCCATGTGGGTTTGGGAGTCAGACTCATTAGTGTGAAGTCCTGAAAAAAGTTCAGTCGTATCTAATAATCTAATCGTCTTTTAATCATCAATACTTACATTAAGCTTATCTGCTATGGGAATAACACCTGTCTACCACGGGTACCGCTCATAATTCCGACATCCCACTACTCCGACTACGTGGCTTCCGCGTGCGGTTAGGGTTAGGGTTAGGTATAGGGTTAGTAAACGTCGGAAAGGCGTCATGTCGGCTTCCCGACATGTAACCGTCTACCACACACGTCACACGTCACACGCACACAGACAGATTGTGTGTGGCTCATAACTCCTGTTTGTGGACATTGTTGGACAAAATGTGTGAAACCACTGTAAGACTCAGGTTTCAGTACTAGAGTTTATTCTCTTCATTTATCCAAAGCACAAATTACACCATTGCTGATGGTCAGTCTTTCCCACACAACAGTTGCAACATTGAAGCTACCAGAAAGCCTATCTTGGGTGAGCGTCACAAAACCTATCATCCGGATTTGATTGACCAACAGAGGTTGCATAAAATGTCACAAACTTGATCTGGGTTTGATTGGCCTAGCTTTGTGTGACATAGTGCTATGATCGGTGCTACTCGATTTTGGATTGGGGAGGTTATTTAAATGATTGTATATAGGGCTAGTTTAGTAGCATTATGTTGGGGAGGTTATTGAAATGATTGTACATAGAGCTTGTTTAGTAGCTCACAATGCGTTGTGAGCTTGTATATCGGCTATTTTGGTTTGATTATTATTTCCACAACGGTCTCAAACATTTGCTAAAGTAATTTAGATTTTAGGACTTCTGAGAGTATTTAAGATATTTATTACTTTCACTCCATTTCAAAAACAAATATTGTACTTTTTGACTACATTTCTAGGAAGGGAAAAAGTGCATTATGAATGAACCACTTAAGCTCTGTTTCAAATAATAAAAATAGAAGACATTTTGTGAGCTTGTAGATCGGCTGAAGTACAAGTTTTACTTCACTTTCATAAAAGCCTAAATGTGAATTAATAGCAGCATATTTTATTGTCTCCTTTTTTTTAAATATATATCTCTTTTTATTCGATTTTTTACATTAAAAACATTTCGTTACCCCATGCCTTCCCCACCAGCACAAATACAAGTTCACCAATTTTTCTCTCTCTTTGTCTTTTTGATCTCTCAGTTCAACGTTTCACCATTTCACCATACCCTCAGTTATTTTACATAAAAAATTAAAAAGAGTAAAAGACAGAAAAAAACTACAAAAAACAACAATAGCAATATAGCAATAACAAATCATAATAATAATAATAATAATAATAATAGCAATAATGATAATGACCATAGTAACAATGATAATAATAATACGTAACAGAAGCCAGGTAAAACAAAAATAATAATAACAAATGTATATTCAAGTTTTTTCTTGTTTTTTTCCCTCCTCTCCCCCTTCCTCCCCTCCTTCCCTTGCATGGTCAGCATTTATACCAGTTCATACATAGTTGTTTATACATGGTTATTCGATTTTCATACTATTTATAGCCCTTGGACCTAGCTGTTGTGAGGAGATCGATACTACTTATTTTTATTTTTTTTATTACGGGGCCAGAGCTCAGCTCTGGACCTGTTTTGTTATTGGCAGTATTCTGTCACTTCTTCTTCTTCTTCTTCTTCTGCCACTTTTCGCAGTTCTGGCTGAACCGCGCTGTCGCTTTTTACGAAACTCGGCCATATGGTAGATGGTCATGAAAAACGATCAAAAAATAATTCTCACAATCTTTCGTCCAAAGGTGGCGCTATAGCACTCAATTGAAAATGCCAACTTTGACCAGGTACAACTCATGCCCTGTTTGACCTACAGCCATGAAACTTGGATACACATATGCGTCTCCTCATGCTGAACAACTTTCACACTCTGACTTTTGACCTCTGACCTTTAGATCTCCCACCATTTTGAATTATATGAAAAACAGTCATTGGCTCCTAACTTCTGCATTTTTTCACTTATGGAAAATCCGTTGGAAATTTTTGTAGGCAGAGGTCCAAAGTTCAAGTGTTAAACGTTTCGTGCAGATTGCTCAAAAATCCCAGGAGGAGATAGATTTGAACTATTACAGTTTTATGACAATTATTCATCTGTGCCTAAAACATACATGCAGACTCACATTTCTTTGAAACTTTGCAGAAATGTACAGGGTCATTCCAAATATCACTGAAACCAATCTTACTCCAATTGGCCAAAAGGGGGCGCTATAGCAATTTTTTGAAAAGGCAGACTTTAAACAGGTATAAGTCATGCCTCGTTTGGCCGAAAGTCGTGAAACTTGCTTACACATGTGCCTTGACTCATGAGGAACACACGTATCGATTTGACCATTAAGCTCCGCCCTTAGATTTTCCGCAATTTTGAGCAGTTTGAAAAATACTTGTTTTTGCCAGTTCTGGCTTAACCGTGCATACGCTTTTTAAGAAACTCGGCCATATGGTAGATGCTCATGAAAAACTACCAAGAAATAATTCTCACACTCATTCGTCAAAGGGTGGCGCTATAGCACTCAATTGAAAGTGCCAACTTTGAACAGGTACAACTCATGCCCTGTTTGACCTACAACCATGAAACTTCGATACACACATGCGTCTCTTCATGCCCGACAACTTTCGTGGTCTGACTTTTGACCTCTGACCTTTAGATCGCCCACCATTTTGAATTATATGAAAAACAGCCATTGGCTCATAACTTCTGATTTTTTTCACTTATGGAAAATCCGCCGCTTTTGTTTTGTCGGCAAAGGTCCTAAGTTCATGTGTAAAATGTTTCGTGCAGATTACTCAAAAATCCCAGGAGGAAATAGATTTTAACTATTGCAGTTTTATGAAAATTATTCATCTGCCCCTAACACATACATGCAAGACTCACATTTCTTTGAAACGTTGCAGTAATGTAGAGAGTCATTCCAAATATCACTGAAACCAATCTCACTCCAATTGGCCAAAGGGGGGCGCTATAGCAATTTTTTGAAAATGCAAACTTTAAACAGGCAAAAGTC
The DNA here is from genome assembly GCF_963454915.1 of Gymnoscopelus microlampas. NCBI lineage: Eukaryota > Metazoa > Chordata > Actinopteri > Myctophiformes > Myctophidae > Gymnoscopelus > Gymnoscopelus microlampas. The sequence continues at coordinate 55,837,781 of NC_139940.1, read as the reverse complement.
ATGCCTCGTTTGGCCGAAAGTCGTGAAACTTGCTTACACTTGTGCCTTGACTCATGAGGAACACATCTATCGCTTTGACCAGTAAGCTCCGCCCTTAGATTGTCCGCAATTTTGAGCAGTTTGAAAAACACTTAAACCCAGGATTTTTCAGCTATTTGCGTGAAACTGTATCATCTGTGTGATCTCCTTTTTCACAGTTACTTGTCTGTTGGGCCAATGGCGTCTCCCTTAAATGAATGCCTCACAATCTCAAGGTCGCCAGTTCAAGCTTCACTTGATGCAGACTTAATTTAAGTTGAATTGCAAACAACAATATAGCTGCAAGCAGCGATAATACGGGGCCAGTGAATAGAGAGAGAGAGAGACATGGAAACGGAATAGATTGAAGAGAGAGAGAGTGACATGGAAACAATAGATTGATGAGAGAGAGAGATGGAAACATAATGGTTTGATTGGACATCTCAACCTACTGCCATTAACAGGATTCGAACTCTCAACCTTCAGACTAATAGGCTGCAACACTACCTATAGTGCTATAGCTTTGTCCAGGCTGATATTGTCTGTTGAAGATCATAAACTCTTGCCTTCTTTCATGAACCAAGCCCCTGTTTCACTAACACTAAGATCACTCGTTCACAAGCCATTTACCAATGAAGAAATTGTACATCTCCTCAGAACCAAAACTAGTGAAAGTAGCCGATCTACAAGCTCACAAACCATGAAAAGTTGTGAGATTGTAGATCAGCTATTTTCAGAATGAAGTATGTCATACGTAAAAAAACGTACTCTCAAATAAGCATTTCAGGTTATCTTTACCATTTGCACATGTATTCATTGATACAGTCATGTTGTTTGCAATTCAACTTAAATTAAGTCTACATCAAGTGAGGCTTGAACTGGCGACCTTGAGATTGTGAGGCATTCATTTAAGGGAGACGCCATTGGCCCAACAGACAAGTAACTGTGAAAAAGGAGATCACACAGATGATACAGTTTCACGCAAATAGCTGAAAAATCCTGGGTTTAAGTGTTTTTCAAACTGCTCAAAATTGCGGACAATCTAAGGGCGGAGCTTAATGGTCAAATCGATACGTGTGTTCCTCATGAGTCAAGGCACATGTGTAAGCAAGTTTCACGACTTTCGGCCAAACGAGGCATGACTTATGCCTGTTTAAAGTCTGCATTTTCAAAAAATTGCTATAGCGCCCCCTTTTGGCCAATTGGAGTAAGATTGGTTTCAGTGATATTTGGAATGACCCTGTACATTTCTGCAAAGTTTCAAAGAAATGTGAGTCTGCATGTATGTTTTAGGCACAGATGAATAATTTTCATAAAACTGTAATAGTTCAAATCTATCTCCTCCTGGGATTTTTGAGCAATCTGCACGAAACGTTTACCACTTGAACTTTGGACCTCTGCCTACAAAAATTTCCAACGGATTTTCCATAAGTGAAAAAATGCAGAAGTTAGGAGCCAATGACTGTTTTTCATATAATTCAAAATGGTGGGAGATCTAAAGGTCAGAGGTCAAAAGTCAGACCACGAAAGTTGTCGGGCATGAAGAGATGCATGTGTGTATCGAAGTTTCATGGTTGTAGGTCAAACAGGGCATGAGTTGTACCTGTTCAAAGTTGGCACTTTCAATTGAGTGCTATAGCGCCACCCTTTGACGAATGAGTGTGAGAATTATTTCTTGGTAGTTTTTCATGAGCATCTACCATATGGCCGAGTTTCGTAAAAAGCGTATGCACGGTTAAGCCAGAACTGGCAAAAACAAGTATTTTTCAAACTGCTCAAAATTGCGGAAAATCTAAGGGCGGAGCTTAATGGTCAAATCGATACGTGTGTTCCTCATGAGTCAAGGCACATGTGTAAGCAAGTTTCACGACTTTCGGCCAAACGAGGCATGACTTATGCCTGTTTAAAGTCTGCCTTTTCAAAAAATTGCTATAGCGCCCCCTTTTGGCCAATTGGAGTAAGATTGGTTTCAGTGATATTTGGAATGACCCTGTACATTTCTGCAAAGTTTCAAAGAAATGTGAGTCTGCATGTATGTTTTAGGCACAGATGAATAATTTTCTTTAAACTGTAATAGTTAAAATCTATCTCCTCCTGGGATTTTTGAGCAATCTGCACGAAACGTTTAGCACTTGAACTTTGGACCACTGCCTACAAAAATTTCCAACGGATTTTCCATAAGTGAAAAAATGCAGAAGTTAGGAGCCAATGACTGTTTTTCATATAATTCAAAATGGTGGGAGATCTAAAGGTCAGAGGTCAAAAGTCAGAGGGTGAAAGTTGTTCAGCATGAGGAGACGCATATGTGTATCCAAGTTTCATGGCTGTAGGTCAAACAGGGCATGAGTTGTACCTGGTCAAAGTTGGCATTTTCAATTGAGTGCTATAGCGCCACCTTTGGACGAAAGATTGTGAGAATTATTTTTTGATCGTTTTTCATGACCATCTACCATATGGCCGAGTTTCGTAAAAAGCGACAGCGCGGTTCAGCCAGAACTGCGAAAAGTGGCAGAAGAAGAAGAAGTGACAGAATAATGCGAATAACAATACGTGTCCAGAGCAGAGCTCTGGCCCCGTAAATATAGCTGCAAGCAGCGATAATACGGGGCCAGTGAATAGAGAGAGAGAGAGACATGGAAACGGAATAGATTGATGAGAGAGAGAGATGGAAACATAATGGTTTGATTGGACATCTCAACCTACTGCCATTAACAGGATTCGAACTCTCAACCTTCAGAGTAATAGGCTGCAACACTACCTATAGTGCTATAGCTTTGTCCAGGCTGATATTGTCTGTTGAAGATCATGAACTCTTGCCTTCTTTCATGAACCAAGCCCCTGTTTCACTAACACTAAGATCACTCGTTCACAAGCCATTTACCAATGAAGAAATTGTACATCTCCTCAGAACCAAAACTAATGAAAGTAGCCGATCTACAAGCTCACAAACCATGAAAAGTTGTGAGATTGTAGATCAGCTATTTTCAGAATGAAGTATGTCATACGTAAAAAACGTACTCTCAAATAAGCATTTCAGGTTATCTTTACCATTTGCACATGTATTCATTGATACAGTCATGTTGTTTGCAATTCAACTTAAATTAAGTCTACATCAAGTGAGGCTTGAACTGGCGACCTTGAGATTGTGAGGCATTCATTTAAGGGAGACGCCATTGGCCCAACAGACAAGTAACTGTGAAAAAGGAGATCACACAGATGATACAGTTTCACGCAAATAGCTGAAAAATGCTGGGTTTAAGTGTTTTTCAAACTGCTCAAAATTGCGGAAAATCTAAGGGCGGAGCTTAATGGTCAAATCGATACGGGTGTTCCTCATGAGTCAAGGCACATGTGTAAGCAAGTTTCACGACTTTCGGCCAAACGAGGCATGACTTATGCCTGTTTAAAGTCTGTCTTTTCAAAAAATTGCTATAGCGCCCCCTTTTGGCCAATTGGAGTAAGATTGGTTTCAGTGATATTTGGAATGACCCTGTACATTTCTGCAAAGTTTCAAAGAAATGTGAGTCTGCATGTATGTTTTAGGCACAGATGAATAATTTTCTTTAAACTGTAATAGTTAAAATCTATCTCCTCCTGGGATTTTTAAGCAATCTGCACGAAACGTTTAACACTTGAACTTTGGACCTCTGCCTACAAAAATTTCCAACGGATTTTCCATAAGTGAAAAAATGCAGAAGTTAGGAGCCAATGACTGTTTTACATATAATTCAAAATGGTGGGCGATCTAAAGGTCAGAGGTCAAAAGTCAGACCACAAAAGCTGTCGGGCATGAAGAGACGCATGTGTGTATCGAAGTTTCATGGTTGTAGGTCAAACAGGGCATGAGTTGTATCTGTTCAAAGTTGGCACTTTCAATTGAGTGCTATAGCGCCACCCTTTGACGAATGAGTGTGAGAATTATTTCTTGGTAGTTTTTCATGAGCATCTACCATATGGCCGAGTTTCGTAAAAAGCGTATGCACGGTTAAGCCAGAACTGGCAAAAACAAGTATTTTTCAAACTGCTCAAAATTGCGGAAAATCTAAGGGCGGAGCTTAATGGTCAAATCGATACGTGTGTTCCTCATGAGTCAAGGCACATGTGTAAGCAAGTTTCACGACTTTCGGCCAAACGAGGCATGACTTATGCCTGTTTAAAGTATGCCTTTTCAAAAAATTGCTATAGCGCCCCCTTTTGGCCAATTGGAGTAAGATTGGTTTCAGTGATATTTGGAATGACCCTGTACATTTCTGCAAAGTTTCAAAGAAATGTGAGTCTGCATGTATGTTTTAGGCACAGATGAATAATTTTCATAAAACTGTAATAGTTAAAATCTATCTCCTCCTGGGATTTTTGAGCAATCTGCACGAAACGTTTGACACTTGAACTTTGGACCACTGCCTACAAACATTTCCAACGGATTTTCCATAAGTGAAAAAATGCAGAAGTTAGGAGCCAATGACTGTTTTTCATATAATTCAAAATGGTGGGAGATCTAAAGGTCAGAGGTCAAAAGTCAGAGGGTGAAAGTTGTTCAGCATGAGGAGACGCATATGTGTATCCAAGTTTCATGGCTGTAGGTCAAACAGGGCATGAGTTGTACCTTTCGGCCAAACGAGGCATGACTTATGCCTGTTTAAAGTCTGCCTTTTCAAAAAATTGCTATAGCGCCCCCTTTTGGCCAATTGGAGTAAGATTGGTTTCAGTGATATTTGGAATGACCCTGTACATTTCTGCAAAGTTTCAAAGAAATGTGAGTCTGCATGTATGTTTTAGGCACAGATGAATAATTTTCATAAAACTGTAATAGTTAAAATCTATCTCCTCCTGGGATTTTTGAGCAATCTGCACGAAACGTTTGACACTTGAACTTTGGACCACTGCCTACAAAAATTTCCAACGGATTTTCCATAAGTGAAAAAATGCAGAAGTTAGGAGCCAATGACTGTTTTTCATATAATTCAAAATGGTGGGAGATCTAAAGGTCAGAGGTCAAAAGTCAGAGGGTGAAAGTTGTTCAGCATGAGGAGACGCATATGTGTATCCAAGTTTCATGGCTGTAGGTCAAACAGGGCATGAGTTGTACCTGTTCAAAGTTGCCATTTTCAATTGAGTGCTATAGCGCCACCTTTGGACGAAAGATTGTGAGAATTATTTCTTGATCGTTTTTCATGACCATCTACCATATGTCCGAGTTTCGTAAAAAGCGACAGCGCGGTTCAGCCAGAACTGCGAAAAGTGGCAGAAGTGACAGAATAAAGCGAATAATAAAACAGGTCCAGAGCTGAGCTCTGAGCTCTGTGCAAATGGTAAAGATAACCTGAAATGCTTATTTGAGAGTACGTTTTTTCAACGTATGACATACTTTATTCTGAAAATAGCTGATCTACAATCTCACAACTTTTCATGGTTTGTGAGCTTGTAGATCGGCTACTTTCACTAGTTTTGGTTCTGAAGAGATGTACAATTTCTTCATTGGTAAATGGTTTGTGAACGAGTGATCTTAGTGTTAGTGAAACAGGGGCTTGGTTCATGAAAGAAGGCAAGAGTTTATGATCTTCAACAGACAATATCAGCCTGGACAAAGCTATAGCACTATAGGTAGTGTTGCAGCCTATTAGTCTGAAGGTTGAGAGTTCGAATCCTGTTAATGGCAGTAGGTTGAGATGTCCAATCAAACCATTATGTTTCCATCTCTCTCTCTCATCAATCTATTGTTTCCATGTCACTCTCTCTCTCTTCAATCTATTCCATTTCCATGTCTCTCTCTCTCTCTCTTTATTCACTGGCCCCGTATTATCGCTGCTTGCAGCTATATTCTGTCACTTTTTTTACTTCTGCCACTTTTCGCAGTTCTGGCTGAACCGTGCTGTCGCTTTTTACGAAACTCGGCCATATGGTAGATGGTCATGAAAAACGATCAAAAAATAATTCTCACAATCTTTCGTCCAAAGGTGGCGCTATAGCACTCAATTGAAAATGCCAACTTTGAACAGGTACAACTCATGCCCTGTTTGACCTACAGCCATGAAACTTGGATACACATATGCGTCTCCTCATGCTGAACAACTTTCACACTCTGACTTTTGACCTCTGACCTTTAGATCTCCCACCATTTTGAATTATATGAAAAACAGTCATTGGCTCCTAACTTCTGCATTTTTTCACTTATGGAAAATCCGTTGGACATTTTTGTAGGCAGTGGTCCAAAGTTCAAGTGTTAAACGTTTCGTGCAGATTGCTCAAAAATCCCAGGAGGAGATAGATTTTAACTATTACAGTTTTATGAAAATTATTCATCTGTGCCTAAAACATACATGCAGACTCACATTTCTTTGAAACTTTGCAGAAATGTACAGGGTCATTCCAAATATCACTGAAAACAATCTTACTCCAATTGGCCAAAAGGGGGCGCTATAGCAATTTTTTGAAAAGGCAGACTTTAAACAGGCATAAGTCATGCCTCGTTTGGCCGAAAGTCGTGAAACTTGCTTACACATGTGCCTTGACTCATGAGGAACACACGTATCGATTTGACCATTAAGCTCCGCCCTTAGATTTTCCGCAATTTTGAGCAGTTTGAAAAATACTTGTTTTTGCCAGTTCTGGCTTAACCGTGCATACGCTTTTTACGAAACTCGGCCATATGGTAGATGCTCTTGAAAAACTACCAAGAAATAATTCTCACACTCATTCGTCAAAGGGTGGCGCTATAGCACTCAATTGAAAGTGCCAACTTTGAACAGGTATAACTCATGCCCTGTTTGACCTACAACCATGAAACTTCGATACACACATGCGTCTCTTCATGCCCGACAACTTTTGTGGTCTGACTTTTGACCTCTGACCTTTAGATCGCCCACCATTTTGAATTATATGTAAAACAGTCATTGGCTTCTAACTTCTGCATTTTTTTCACTTATGGAAAATCCGTTGGAATTTTTTGTAGGCAGTGGTCCAAAGTTCAAGTGTTAAACGTTTCGTGAAGATCCCAGGAGGAGATAGATTTTAACTATTACAGTTTTATGAAAATTATTCATCTGTGCCTAAAACATACATGCAGACTCACATTTCTTTGAAACTTTGCAGAAATGTACAGGGTCATTCCAAATATCACGGAAACCAATCTCACTCCAATTGGCCAAAAGGGGGCGCTATAGCAATTTTTTGAAAAGGCAGACTTTAAACAGGCATAAGTCATGCCTCGTTTGGCCGAAAGTCGTGAAACTTGCTTACACATGTGCCTTGACTCATGAGGAACACACGTATCGATTTGACCATTAAGCTCCGCCCTTAGATTGTCCGCAATTTTGAGCAGTTTGAAAAACACTTAAACCCAGGATATTTCAGCTATTTGCGTGTAACTGTATCATCTGTGTGATCTCCTTTTTCACAATTACTTGTCTGTTGGGCCAATGGCGTCTCCCTTAAATGAATGCCTCACAATCTCAAGGTCGCCAGTTCAAGCCTCACTTGATGCAGACTTAATTTAAGTTGAATTGCAAACAACATGACTGTATCAATGAATACATGTGCAAATGGTAAAGATAACGTGAAATGCTTATTTGAGAGTACGTTTTTTCAACGTATGACATACTTTATCTGAAAATAGCTGATCTACAATCTCACAACTTTTCATGGTTTGTGAGCTTGTAGATCGGCTACTTTCACTAGTTTTGGTTCTGAGGAGATGTACAATTTCTTCATTGGTAAATGGTTTGTGAACGAGTGATCTTAGTGTTAGTGAAACAGGGGCTTGGTTCATGAAAGAAGGCAAGAGTTTATGATCTTCAACAGACAATATCAGCCTGGACAAAGCTATAGCACTATAGGTAGTGTTGCAGCCTATTAGTCTGAAGGTTGAGAGTTCGAATCCTGTTAATGGCAGTAGGTTGAGATGTCCAATCAAACCATTATGTTTCCATCTCTCTCTCTCATCAATCTATTGTTTCCATGTCACTCTCTCTCTCTCTTCAATCTATTCCGTTTCCATGTCTCTCTCTCTCTCTTTATTCACTGGCCCCGTATTATCGCTGCTTGCAGCTATATTTTTTATTACTATTTTATCTTTATTTTAGTTTTTAGTTTTTTTCCCCTATTGGGATAGTTTCCCTTCAATATTTCGTACATTATTGGTAATGTTTCCCCATATCCTATCAAATTTCATTGGTTTCCCTTTCACATTGTACATGATTTTTTCTGAGGGGGAGTATGACAGAAGTTCTCTCCACCATTGTTTGAGTGTGGGCGGTTGGTTAGCTTTCCAATTGGTCAGTATGCATTTTTTTGCTGCCGTCATTATTAGTAGTATCGATTTCCTCTCATCCTTGGTGAATTCCGTGAGCATCTCTACATCTCCCAGTATGGATATTCGGGGGTCAGGGGGAACCTCTTTTTGTAGTATCTCAGACATATATTTATAAATATTCTTCCAAAAGCTATTCAGATGTGTACACTTCCAGAACATATGTATGAGGTATCCATTCTCTGATTGACATCGTGGGCATGTAGGAGGTGTGTTGGGGCTAAATCGATGCATCCTCTGTGGGGTGTAATACACACGATGGAGTATCTTGAATTGTATAAGTCTGTGATTAGTGCTATAACCAGAGTTTTCTGTGAGCTCTGTAGTAGATCTTCCCATTCTTTCATCGTATATACATATTCGATATCATTTTCCCATTTCTGTTTGTGCTGTCCAGAATTATGTTTTATTTCACAATTCATAGCGGTGTATCATTTTGAGATTAATCCTTTTTGTGATTTTGCATTCCATATAGTTTTTTCAATTGGGGTTTCTTTAATACTAGGTAAATTCTTATTTATATTGGTTTTCACCCCCTTATTTGCAAAAAAAATAAAAAGTGTGTTCCAGCTATCTGATACAGGTTTTTTATGAAAGTGAAAAGGGCAAATATCTCCTTGACACAGAGATCCCCTAGTACTGTGACTCCTTTGTCTTTCCAGCTTGCAATAATGCCATATCTTATGTTAGCTGGGACTAAGGGGTTGTTCCATAGGGGTGTGTGTTTAAATAGAACAGGGCGACGTCCTAACATTTTATGGCTTTCCTGCCAACACTCGAATGTGTGGCTAATAATTTGGCTTTTTGTAATCCTATGCAATTTTTTTTAATGAGCCTAAAAATGGGATTGTCCTCAATGAAATTGGTTTCACCAGTTGTTGTTCTATAGTTATCCAAGCTGGGGACCAGACGGTTCGTAGTTGTGATGCTAAATAATATAATTTGAAATTAGGTAAATTTAGCCCTGCTTTTGAGATTGGGGCTTGCAGTGTTGATATCTTTACTCTGATTTCTTTCTCAGCCCAAGAACCGTGAGATGGTTCTATTTATTTCTATAAACATTTTGGAGGGACATTTTAACGGGATTGATTGAAAAAAATACATGAATTTTGGCAAGACATTCATTTTGATTATATTAACTCTTTCGATTAGTGATATGGGTACGTTTTTCCACCTGTGTAGATCACTTTTAGTCTTCTCCAAAAGCGGTATGTAATTAGCTTGGTAGGCTTTGTTCAAATCATTTGTGACAGATATTCCTAAATATTTTAATCCCTTTGGTTGCCATTTGAATGATGATAACAGTTGATAATTGTTAAGGTGGGTGTGACTATTTAATGGCATTACTTCGGTAGTCCAGTCTTAGAGACAACATTTTAGAAATTATTTTAAAATCAACATTGAGTAGTGATAGCGGTCTGTATGACCCACATAGGGTTTCATCCTTCGATGGTTTATGAAATACATTGATTGTTGCCAGTTCGAGTGTAGGCGGGAGTCTCCCTGTTTGAAAGGAGTCATTAAGCATGTTTAAGTATGGTGTGAGTAACCTGCCTTTTTTTAAGAACTATTGTAAATCTGCTGTGATCATTTCATCCAGCTTTTCTTTTAAATTGTCCGATAGCCTAGGTAGAGATATTTTATTTAGGAACTCTTCAGATTTTGATACATTTAATTTCCCCCTTGATTTATACAATTCCTGATAAAATGACTCAAAACTTCTGTTAATTTCTTTCGGCTCAAATACCATTTCTCCTTCTTTATTTTTTATTGAATGAACTGTTTTAGCATCTTCCTCTTTCTTTATTTGCCAGCTGAGTAGTTTACCTGTCTTGTCTCCATTTTCATAGTAATGATACCTAGTCCTGATCATGTCTCCTTTTTTAATATGAATAATAACTTTAATGGCCGGGTTTCCCAAAGAGCTCGTGCGTAGAGCATCGTCGCAGGTCCGACGACGGGTCTAACGTGTGACGTCACATGCTTCGCAGTACCATAGCAGGCACGTAGATTTCAGGTCATGCGTGGCCGTACGCAGCTTGCGCAAGCGTCTCCTACACAGCTGGGACTCGGCCAAACCTACGCTCTACCCTCATTAGTAGCAGGTGGTTGTGCCCCTGCGTGCCATCTAAACTGGCTGCGTGTGTGGTAAAAGTACATTCGTGAGACAGAATGCGCGCAGCATACTCCCCGCCCACAGTAGGAGGGGAGTACTGTCCTACGAAGCATCTTGTAACGAGCGCCCTGGGCCGCCTGTAACACCCATCGTTCTATGAAATCTATGAAAAGACCGGCCGGGCCGGGCCGGTGCGTAAAAGGGCGAGCGGCTGCAGTGCTTCGTCCTCTATGCATGAACCCGAAGTTTACAAATCGTACTCTCACGGATGATCCGATCATCTAATAAAAATATTAAGCACATGCCAAGTTAACTAAAGGTATATAAATGATGCTGAGCTAAATATGTTTCCTTAATTTCGAAGTTTTATAGTTAAACGTTATGATGAAAGTGCAGTTCCTCTCACAAAGTGACAGCTGTTGCGCTCGGCGAGCGCAACAGCTCGCCATGTTTATGAATGGTTAAAACATCTTTTGAAAATAGCAGATCTACAAGCTTGTGACACGTTGTGAGCTTGTAGATCTGCTATTTTCAAAAGATGTTTTAACCATTCATAAACATGGCGAGCTGTTGCGCTCGCCAGCTGTCACTTTGTGAGAGGAACTGCACTTTCATCATAACGTTTAACTATAAAACTTCGAAATTAAGGAAACATATTTAGCTCAGCATCATTTATATACCTTTAGTTAACTTGGCATGTGCTTAATATTTTTATTAGATGATCGGATTATCCGTGAGAGTACGATTTGTAAACTTCGGGTTCATGCATAGAGGACGAAGCACTGCAGCCGCTCGCCCTACCCAAAATAACAGATCTGCAAGCTATCAACACGGCATGTCGCAGTGTGTTTGTTGTATATATGTCTGTTTTTTTGGGGAGGCGTCGCCCGTTACGCGTTAAGCTGTCAATCATGCAGGGGGACGCCCCCTCTATCCTCTGAATTTTTTTGAACGGCGAACAATGGCCGCAGTGTTTATTTAAGATCATTGAAATGTCACCTTAAAAAATGCATTTTAATACATTACAGAATGTACCTATAAAAATGTAAGTGTCCAATTCATATAAAGGTAAGTTAGATAAAGGTGCGACTTTATCTTAGTATTTTTGCAAAATCCTGTATATATAGATATATGTATGCAAAGGGTGTTTAAACTATAGTAGGATAGCACTACGTAGTTGACGTAGGCTTTACGTAGGCTACGTCCAGGATCTCTTCACGTGCATGCTGTCTCACGAATGTAGTTTTAGCACAGACGAAACGGAACCTACGAAGATGGTGTCTACTGAAGCCAATTTAGATGAGACGTTGGGCACACACAGCTGCTACTAACGAAGATAGTGCGCAGCGGGGTTGCTACTGCGCAGATGCGTGGAGGCACCTACGCAGCTTCTAGGCTACGCAGGAGCTCAAATTCGTTTGGGAAACGCGGCCAATGTCAACTTAACTGTTCCAGCCTTGGGGCTGGGTGGATGGTGCAGTGCTATAACATCTATAGACACTGGCCTATAAAAGCTTGAAGATTGAAGAAGACTTATATTTTAAAATGAAGTGTTTACGCAAAGACATTGGTGGTTATGTAGGAATGCAGGTACCAAAGGCACTCAAGTCTAATTTTGATGGACACAAAAGAATAGCTACAACATGTGGCAAGTAACTAAGTACATGTACTCAGACATGTACTCAATTAGACCCGTTCAGGTCTATTTCGGACTAAACTGCATAGTTTGAACTAAATAACATATAGGCTCATTTTCCTACTTATATTGATCCCAGATAACTGGCCATGGGGTCTATTTGCAGAATTGCCCTGTCGTCCAGTTTCCCCATCAGTCCCCAGCAGCCCTCATAGCGTAGAGCAGAGCCCATAAGCTACTTACTCTATTTGTTGTGGTCAAAAGTGATTAGTTTTGTAATGAATGTGTTATTAGTTGTCGTTACACACACATCATGCCTTGGTTGTCCCACACAAGCCACGGTAGTCTGCTAAACAGATGTTAGGCTGTTATGTTTATTGCCAAGTCTCGGAAAAGACACACTGTGAGTCTGTGATTGGCCAGTACAGTCACTTTGATTGGCAGTTGTGCCGAACACCCACCCCAAAACATGATTTACAAAACTGTAGCTGCTCGTGTGGGACAACCAAGGCATGGATGTTTGTGTAATGACAACTAATAAAAGATTCGTGAAAAAATAAATCTCAAATGGAGTAAGTAGCTTATGGTCTCTGCTCTATGCTATGAGGGCTGCTGGGGACTGATGGGGAAACTGGACGACAGGGGCAATTCTGCAAATAGACCCCATGGCCAGTTATTTAGGATCAATATAAGTAGGAAAATGAGCCTATATGTTATTCAGTCCGGACTTGTCCTTTAAGTGCATGTTACTTGTCTTGCCTGGTCTTGTTTTGATTCAGTACACAGTACAGTGGTGAGATGCTTATGCAGTACAAACTGATGAGGCCGGTGTCAACAAGACATCCTAAATTGTCTTGATGGTCTACATACAACATGATTAGATATTCTTTATTCCAATAAAATGACTAGACCAACAATTACTGTCACCACCCGTCAGTATCAGCAACAGGAACAGTTTCAGTACTTCATACTTCTACTCCACTACATCTAGTAGGCAAATATTATACTTTTTAGTTGGAGTTAACTTTCTACAGATTCATTAATTTAATGGAAACCCCCCCCTTCCCCCATGTGACCTCTGAAACCATGCTGCATTGATGCCTGTATACAGCCAGGTTTTCTTCACAATATGTAGCACACTGATTTAATGAATGCAGCAATACTATCATTTAAAATGTGTATCACATTGGCACAGACACTATGGCACATCAGGAGTCCACTGGTAGCCCTAGGTCTGTGTATCTGGTTATTGACCGCTCATTATTATTGTCTGTGGCAAATATAACATTTGACAAAAATGTCCATCACAAGCCGGCATGGTGATGAACCCAGTAGAGTGTGTTACAGTACTGTATGTTCTGTAATAAATCATAAACCACTCAGTCATGTAAAACAATACAATAGCAACAACAGAATCACACTATGACACACTGTAGAACATCCATGACTGTTGCAACATACATCCCATGTTCATAACAAGCATTAAAACATGAATGTCTTGACTGTGTTTGGCTCCACTATGTTTTATCCACAACACACTGGATGTAGGAAATACAGTATAGATGCCAGTATAGAGTTTCTATTGTTAAAATCCTCTATTAAACTGTTCTTTGCCATTCATGACAGCAGTGGATATAATTACTTAAATCAATACGGATCGTAGTCACCTACTCTTATACTTGGACTGTATAATTGTCATTATAGTAAGGACAGTGATTCAGTGAATTAAATAGATTGGATATGTGCACACTCATCACTAGATCACTTCTAACAACTGTGTCTGAACTTATGGCTCAAAATCTATACAATGTATTGTCTTTGTTTTCAGTGATGGACAGATAGAAACACCAGGTAACAACAGATGTTACTGAAGGTCATTCCATTGGTGAGTCATGCATGACGTCTCAGAGCTGTTTGACAGATACACATTTACTCTATTAAGTGAACAAAACAGCATCTCCTCCCCAGGACTGAAACACGCCATTTCACACAACTTCTTTATATTAACAACAATCCATGTTTGAACTGTACCTACAAATAAATGTCGAACACAGTTTTATCTTTTTCTAATTGAGTCTTTGTTAGTTGATGTGGTTAATGTGCACCATCTAGTGGACTCATTGTAAAACTACACCACCTGATGTGTGATTTCTCTGCTGTAGTTTTAAACTGATTCATCATCTCAGAAGTGGACTGACCACTAGGCGAGGAACATGTTAATACAGACTGGATGTAGTAAATAAAGCACTTATTCCCAGTAGGATATAGAGTTTAAATTATTCCAAGTTAAGGTTATTTGTTAAACCGTTCTGTCCTTCATGAGAGCAGTGGATATAATAACTTCAGTCAATGAAGAGCATCTGCATTCACCTACAGTCACTGTGTGTGATAGTGTTTTATTATAGTTCATTCACCTACAGTCACTGTATATGTGTGATAGTGTTTTATTATAGTTCATTCACCTACAGTCACTGTATATGTGTGATAGTGTTTTATTATAGTTCATTCATCTACAGTCACTGTATATGTGTGATAGTGTTTTATTATAGTTCATTCATCTACAGTCACTGTATATGTGTGATAGTGTTTTATTATAGTTCATTCATCTACAGTCACTGTATATGTGTGATAGTGTTTTATTATAGTTCATTCACCTACAGTCACTGTATATGTGTGATAGTGTTTTATTATAGTTCATTCACCTACAGTCACTGTATATGTGTGATAGTGTTTTATTATAGTTCATTCATCTACAGTCACTGTATATGTGTAGTAGTGTTTTATTATAGTTCATTCACCTACAGTCACTGTATATGTGTGATAGTGTAACACTTGTAATACACTATGTGACCTGTAGAGAAGATTATGACACATTATCCAGATATGTATCCATTTCCTTTACATGTCTGCATATTGCTGTGGAAAATATAATAACAAAGACTGGTTGGAGTCATATGGAGGAAGATATTAAGCAATTTTCTTAGAGGTCTTTGATGGAGATGTATTGATATTGTTTTCTTTTGTTGTGATATAACTGATATATAGGATGTGCATGTGACAACAATTATACTGTAGGCCTACTATTTACAATTGAAGCATTTAACATAGTGACACGTGTTTATTGAACTCTATAGTGAATAATACACAGGTAAATAATTACAATAATAGAGTGCAGAGATAACCATGCATGGCATCAAAGAGACTAGGATACCAGGTCAACAATGAACCTAGCATCTGTCTAAATAACATACTATCCAAATCACATTTTGTACATTTGTTGTAAAAAAACATCTAATCTAAACAAAACAATAGAACAAGTGACCAAGATATGTCTGCAAAGTAACCATATCTTGGTCATTCGCTAGCATCCATCGAAAGAAAAGGTGTCAAGAAGGAGTATAGGGAGAGTGAAGTGCTAGGATCTGAGTCTGAAGAGGTGAGTCTTCAGATTACGGCAGAAGATTGGGAGTGAGTCAGCAGTTCTGACTGCAACGGGGAGTTTATAACAAAGTTTGGGAGCCAGGATGGAGAAGAGTCTAGGACGTGTGGAGCGTTGTCCAGGCCAGGGTTTAACACTCACATGACGGCATTAAGCCGACCTACCAGACAGGCGGACTTGAGTCCATATTAACCTTTTTTCCTGCTATTTCATTGGCCACTGTCTCCCCTCGGGGACTCCACACGCTATAACACCACCTCCCCGCGCAGCGGGACACCATTTTATTTTAGATATCAATTAGCATTTCAATCCCACTCAGACCTCACAAGTAGGCTATGCTTCATTTAGCTTAGGCCTACAGGCAGAACATTTTAATCTAATATAGGCTATAACTGGGAACGTGTTTACGGGAGGAAAATATTCCCAGAAACCTGGCCAGTGGCTATACCCACGTCATTAAATACCAGCAGTTCAGTCGCTTTTACGTTGTAAAAAATAATTCACTGCATTTGGGTCCTACTTCACACTCATATCCTGGCAGTGTTGTGCATACGATGCGTTGTGAGCTTGTAGATCAGTTATTTTCTATTCATTGTGACATCGTCATAATATGATGATTGACAAAGTATAAATTAGGTTCAAAGGAGGAGTTCACCCAAAAAATGACTTATTTTCTATCAATTGCACACCCCATGAAGCCTTGAATTCATGGATTTATTTTAATTTTTGTGGCATCCTAAGCCAATAATTTGATGACCGGGTGTGTATCCGGTAGGAGACACAAATAATCTACTTTGTGTCTCCTGACCTACCGGATACATTAGCCGGTAGGAGACGGGAATCAAATTATTGGCTTAGGAATGCTACAAAAACAAAAATAAATCCATGGATTCAAGGCTTCGTGGGGTGTGCAATTGATAGAAAATAAGTCAAAGTATTTTTTGGGTGAACTACTCCTTTAAGACACATTAAACAGCCACTTATTTTGTTTGTTATTTTGTGTGTGTGTGTGTGTGTGTGTGTGTGTGTGTGTGTGTGTGTGTGTGTGTGTGTGTGTGTGTGTGTGTGTGTGTGTGTGTGTGTGTGCGTGCACGCTCTTCCTCCCAAACACAGACTAATACAGAGGTTATCGACAGGTCCTGACGTCCTGATTGGTTGGATGTTTCGTCTATAGTCACCTCCAGACCCGCCCACAGTGATGTCTCCACCTATCACGTGTGTCATGTGCTTTGTGCTCATGAATATGTAAACAGGTATGTGATGTCTCACACCTACACTGTGTTAATGTCACACTGGCTTAAAGAGTTCTAAGAGTGTTTTAATGTAGGCTACATTAAATCATACACTTATTCATACATCATATAATCATACATTCGCTCCATTATGGAGCGAATGGAGAGGGAGAGACTCAATCTCCTTGGATGACATCACTTCATTGTGTTCATGAATACATTGATTCCTGATGGCTTTGAACTCATCAACATTCACACCTTTGTATTTGTCTGAAGCAGACAGGGGTCATCAATGTGTCCGTGGCAAGACTTGTCCATGTCTTTGTTTTAAACATAAAAATAATGAAACATTTACTTTTATTCATTATAATTTTCTTATTGTGTTCAGGTAATGTGTGATGAAAGCACTGACTGTACTGATAAGAGCCAATTAGTCTCATGTTTTCTTCAGAATAGATAGAGGCCACAGATTTAATTAATGCAGAAATATTGCAAAACAAAAATGTTGCATCACAAACCGGCATGGTGATGACCCCTTATTATACAACAGGTAGTTCCGACCAAGCAATGTGATTGGTTGAAATAGCTTTCTAGCCGTGCTTCAAACCAGCATCATAGCACGGGCCGAATCACATTAATAAATCACTCCGCACTGCAGTCCGCGCCTGCTTAGACCATATATGGCACAGCTGTGCTGTGACGTCACGCTGTCCCACGGTACCAAAACAAACAGAGAGTATCCTGACCCACCGCCGCCACCGGAGAACAAACAGCTACGCAAAATGGACTATGTTATTCATTTTGATTTATTTGGTGGACTTACAGTTGATCAATGGTTAGAAGAGGATGAGAAGGAGAACGCGAAACCAAATGAGAGACATGTTCCGATGACAAATGAAGAACTCAATAAATTAGAGAAGTCTAGGAATGAAGTCACTACAGCCAGGTCAACAGCTTGGGCTGTGAAATGTTTCCGGGACTATGTGCAAAAAACAAAGCAAGACGTGGATTTTGCTACTGTTAAAAAGGAGCACCTCAACAGCATACTCCGGGAGTTTTATGGCTCGGTTAGAAATTGCCAGGGTAAGCACTACTCCATGAGTAGTTACGTTGGATTGAGAGCCGGCATTAACCGTTTCATCAACGACCCTCCTCTTAGCCGGGCATGGTGTATTATGCAGGACAATGAGTTCACAACGTCCAACAATGTCTTCAATGGACTCATAAAGTCTCTGAGGAGAGCAGGCCATGACACGACTGAACATTATCCCGCAATCACTGAAGAGGACCTGAAAATAATGCGGAGCTCGGAGGCTATGAACTCAAACACACCACGGGGCTTGGTAAACAAAGTGTGGTTCGACATCCAACTTCATTTCAGGCGGAGAGGAAAGGAGGGTCTGAGAAGTCTTAGACCACATTCTTTCATTGTCAAACGAGATACAACAGGTAGGTTTCAGAAAAATCAAATAGCTATTGTTGCATAACCAGATTAAATGATGATAATGGGCTTATGGTGACGAAAACATGATCAAACGTCCCTAATTATTCCCGTTTTATTTTTTAAGGCACTAAATATGTGACACTCACCTTCAATGAGGAAACAAAGAACCACAAGAAGCATTTTGAGAGGGATCGCCAAAGCAGAAGAGGCTGTATGTTTGAAGACCCTGGGAGTGCATTGTGTCCAGTTTCATCATTTGAAAAGTACATGTCTAAAATTTCCAAAGAGCCTAAGGCCTTTTATCTCCATCCATTGAGAGGAGAACAGTTGGGTGATGTGTGGTACTCATTGGAGCCAATGGGTGTAAATTACCTGGCTTCCATGCTAACACGTATCTGTAAACAAGCAGGCACATCCATGATTTACACAAATCACAGCATCAGAAGCACTACTATTCAGAAACTGTCTGATTGTGGGCTGGAAGCCAGAGAAATTATGTCCATTAGCGGACACAAGTCGGAGAGTTCTTTACACAGCTACTGGGCACCTTCTCTAGGTAATAGAAAACGGTGGAGCAATATGCTTGGTAACAGCAGTGGTGGAAACGTCAGGCCGTTGGAGACCAGCCCATCAAACAGCTCTACTTCACCTGCTAAACGACAAAGATCCAGCTTGGACATAATGGACAGCACCTTCACCAACTGTGCTTTCAATGGCAGTGTGCAGGTCAATGTCTATAAGTGATCTGATTATAGTTGGTGTGTAGGCTACGCCTTGTAAATGGCATCACCTATTTGTCACATATGTATGTAAAAAAAAAAATGTTGTAGCCTAAATCACCTAAAATCCTATAATAAAAGGAATAACTGGGAAAAAGTGTGCTTTATTTCAATGGTAACATCCATACTGTATAAATATCCTCCTGTGTTAAAGTAAAATTACTCCCATTTCGTTAACAGTCCAATGTATGTTATACTTTATCGTACGAAGGTATCACACGGCGAAAATAGCCGATCTACAAGTTCACAACGCGACGCGTTGTGAGATTGTAGATCGGCTATTTTCGCCGTGCGATACCTTCGTACGACGGAGCATATAGCCTACTGGAATCAGTTGTGTTGTGCCTCAGCTGTGTTGTGCGCTCTGAGTGCCTCAGAGCGCTGCTACAGGGACTATTTTGTCTCAGTCAAATAAACTCTTCTCTTTACAGGGAAACATAATAGCGAAACATTTTTATTATGAATTGCCCCACAATATGAATACATTTGGATGTGTTTTGTTGATAACTGTTGTATAATCGCAATTTTACACTCGAGGGTGTGCTTTACCTTACATTATTTGCACTTCAGTGATGCTGGCGGAACTCGGATGCGCCTCGTTCCTGACCGCATCACTGGCGTGCCAATAATGACGGTAAAGCACACCCTCTTGTGTAATATTGCTTAATTCTATTGCTTCTTATTCTACTTTAACGGTTTGTTTAGGGAATTACAGAGTTCTAGTAAAGTATTAACTGAAATAAACCATTAATCAGTGAATTACTTAAAGTTTAAGTAATTCACTGATTAATGGTTTATTTCAGGCCTAATATTACTGATGCATTTTGGCTGTGTGCAATAATGCAACTGCAGACATTATATTGCCTTTTGTTAGGCTATTCAATATTAGTTTTTTTCTTGAAATCATATTAATTTGCAATAATTCAACTGTATGGCATGCTAATGTTTTGAGACATCTTGTATTACTACACAATAGTAAATACATTCTACACAATAAATAAATATGTTTTAAATAACTGAACTGATCTAAATATTGATTATAGTTTTGCCATAATCATGTAGCTCTACACCAGAGGCATAGCCATGACAGCAATGGTACCAAATAATATTTAAAAAAATGTATATATATATATTGTTTAAATAATTATTTTCAGCCATTCGGCCAAGTGTTTCCTATATTTGGTATTCGGTTTCGGCCAAGAATTTGATATACTGTAGTTATAGCAGTGACTGAGATGTGGTGGAGTAGAAGTAAAAGTACTGGAAATTGAAAATAATCTAGTAAATAAAGTAATAATACCTCAAATCTTTACTGAAGTACAGTACTTGAGTAAATATAATTAGTTACTTTACACCACTGTTGTTCTATAAATCTAATTATTTTGCTGGAAGAATTCTGGCACTGTAGTGATAACGTGGCTTAAAACATGGTAATCATTACCTAACCACCCACACACATTACCAGGTATTGTTTAATTTCAAATTGAATTATTCTACTTAAAATGGTTTATTGGGGCTCCTTACAAATTGCATTGTTTGTTTTTAATGTGAATAATTCCGCAACTGGTCTCGGCCCACATCAAGTCACCATTTCACCAATTCGGCCCCTACCCCAAAATGAGTTTGACACCCTCCTCTCATCTCATCATATCATCTCCATCCATCTGCATTCTGAGAGGATTTGAGTTCCTGCATCAACAATTTTGTTTGTGTGTGTGTGTGTGTGTGTGTGTGTGTGTGTGTGTGTGTGTGTGGTGTGTGGTGTGTGGTGTGTGTGTGTGTGTGTGTGTGTGTGTGTGTGTGTGTGTGTGTGTGTGCAAGCACAAGCAGGTGGTAGAGAGGTGCTAGTGCAACATTTTATGTATTTGGCCCCGACCCCATCTCAAAATATGTTGTTCCAGGGACCCCCAGAAGCAAAGATTTAAGTACAAAAAAATATGTAAAAAAAAATGCATTCCCGGTTTGAATGTGTTTAAGAGATTCCTCACTCTCATGGTGTGTGTTTGTGTGTGTGTGTGTGTGTGTGTGTGTGTGTGTGTGTGTGTGTGTGTGTGTGTGTGTGTGTGTGTGTGTGTGTGTGTGAGAAAGCACAAGCAGGTGGTAGAGAGGTGCTAGTGCAATCCCACAGTTATGTAGAGACACACAGGGACTACAAATTTCACGCCCACTATTGAGACACACGGACCTCGCGTGCACACACGGACCTCGGTCCGTTAGAACCATGTACTGCTGTCAATACGATCTCTATGAGAGGCATTGTAAAATACCGTAATTTCACTGGTTGACTACTGAGGCTGTAGCATTTATACTATAATATACTCCATCAGTGTGTCAAAAGTTCTACCATCTGAAATCTAAAATATACATCATGGACGCATCCCTTGAGGTTTTCAATACCCAGATCTCATGTATAATTTTTATAGGCTATTTATTTTGGACAATTATCCAAACAGCATCTTGCAAGACTATTTGTATATTAATACTAACCTGGAGAATTCACTAAGTAGTTGAAAATGTCGGGATATGTCACTCCTCCATTTAGTTGGGTTATTTCCCCAACTTACATTCAGGCAAGTTAATACAACAACGGTAAACCCACACGTTTTAATTTTCCCATGTACCGTCGGAGCTCTGCGGTAGGCCTATAGGTAGAAAATTAATTTAAGCTTATGACATGTTCAAAATATAGACATGATCAAAGTCAGTCGGGATTGGGATGAGAATTCTCCTCTTCAAGGTCGACGCTCGGCGTACGTAAAGACGTGATGTCACCATTTCATCCGACCGCGCCGTCCGCCCCCCATGTATGCACCGTTCGCCCCGACTGGTGGCCGTGTGCGGAGAGTAGCGCAACGTCACTTTACTTACCGATTGCGTTGGACTCGTTTCACTAAAATTAAAACGGACTGCGGGTAATGGGAGAGGACAAGTGTCTCTTGTTCACAAAAAAGTATGGTTACATGAAATTAATCAATCTCTGTGCAGGGAGGGAAATAGAAAAGGGTGCGCCGTCTGTCCCCGCCCTTCCCTACTCAGGAGCCGAGATACAGAATTTTTAAGTTTTAAGTTAACAAGGAAGTGGATGGGAGTCTAAATCTTTAAAAAAAAAAAAAAAAAAAAAAAAAAAAAATGAGTTAGTGATGGATTCTAAAAACGAGTTGACTCGTTTTTGGCAATCAATGTGTTAAGTGTGTTTAGAGCGTTTTTTTTCCATTTGAAATGAATTTAGCAAAATGTTGCAAGGGAAGTCTCACAATGGTTTCGAGTGGTTAACATTATGCGACATACAAGACCACAAGTAGCCTACCGCGAATGAGACGCGTTGTGAGCTTGTAGATCTGCTCTGACGCGGTGCTGTGTGTGTGTGTTTGTGTGTGTGTGTTTGTGTGTGTGTGTGTGTGTGTGTGTGTGTGTGTGTGTGTGTGTGTGTGTGTGTGTGTGTGTGTGTGTGAGAGAGGCGCAGCTTCGGCTTGAAAATCTCACGGTCTGCCGTTCTCTCTTTCACTTTACTGCTGGAACTTTATTTGTCTCTCGTATCCTTGTGTTTGTTTTGTGCATCTTAACCACAGCAGCTTAACCACTTTAACCTACTTTAGCCTACATCAGCTAAGTTGTGAAAAACGGGACATTCTGCATGGAATTTCATTACAAAATATCAGAAGGAAAGAAGTTGGACAGCAGTGTCCCATAAAAGTAGTGAAAATAGCCGATCTACAAGCTCACAAAGTGTTGCACCATGATACTTTGCGAGCTTGTAGATCTGCTATGTTTTAAAATAAAGTCTGTCTGTGGGTTTTATGAATATTAAATTACGACCAGTTCTGTTAATCTAACAGAACTGGTCAGTCCAGTTCTGAGATTATGAGTCGGTTTAAAATTCTACATCTCTACAAACTCTACTTAGCTAGGTTTGACTCCATTGTTATTTTTTGGGTGGTCCCTCCCTGCACACGCCGCACATCTTTTGGGGTGGTCCTTGCTGTGTTCTGCACTTTTCACTCTAATTTACAACAGTTATAAACTCACTCAGATTCAGTCAACAGCTTGTTGATGTCATGGTTATTATGATGCATTGGTCAGAACTCTCCACAAAACAGGTTTCTAATGATAAACTATTAAAACTATAATACATCTGCTTACCAATAGGCTCTATGCGCAGCAGCCATATTGGAAATACATTGATCTAATGAAGGCTCTGTTCCATTCTGGTCAAACAGAGTCAGGGTGCTGATATTGTGCATGTTGGCTAACTGGAAACACTCTGCTACACCAGTGGGTCTCAAAGTGTGGTCCAGGGACCCTCATGGTTCATTTAGGGGGTTCCAAATGGCCCCTTACGGGTGTGTAACTCAGAGTGTACAAAATGGTTCATTTTATTTTTTCAATAATTTGCTCCTATTATTTAGGAGGCGGAGCATGTTGCAAAATGATATTAATGCTGGTCCAGTCAGAAACAGAACTGAAACCATGGGGCTTTTCTATTAGTGCTACATACATTTAATTTGTTCAGTGTATATCCATGGAAAAATCTGCTGATGTTTCTTCAAATCGCAGCATGTGTAAAATACTTATATTACAGACTGGTTGGAGTCATCTGGAGGAAGAGATACAATGTTCTCTATCGTGGTCAAGACTGGCTCTCCACTACATATTATTCAATATGAACGGGAACTGACCCCCAGGGGCAGTGCTCGTGGATACTCTATAAGACACATCACCTATGGTGGCCCTGCGCTGATCTGCAATCAGTGGGGTATTTAAGTCCCACCCAAGCAGGGCCACTTTGACTCTTTGATTTCCACGAGTGCAGACGCTTAGTGGGCTCAGCTTAAGACATACAGTATACAGAACGGGTGTTTGGCGGCGTGGTCCACTTACGTTAGGTAGAGAGCAGGTCTTGCGAGGCTCCTCTCGGGACGCTTCGCTGCCATATTCACACCAACACAAGTTTATTCCTGGCGTGCGGCGTGCACCCTGGTTCCGAGTCTGACCCAATCAGAGGGCGGATCAGGGCGGCCGCTGTTCTGCTCGAGTGACCAAGTGGGAAGCCGTCTGTCGGCCGAACGCTTGGATCGCCGGCATCGCCATCGCCGCGGCTGCAGCCTGGTTCCGAGTCTGACCTAGTCAGAGGGCGGACCAGGGCGGCTGCTGGTTTGTCGCCGCCGCAGCGCAGTACCGGGGTAGAACCCGAGCGAAGCTGACCCAGTCGGCGGACCTCCGGGCCATCTACTACCGGTAATCATCGCCGCCGCGGTCCGAGGAAGCCCTCGGCGGAGCCAAGTAATCAAACAAACAAACAGAGAAAAGTTTGCAGCGTGTCCCTACTTCCGCGTCGACGCGAGGCGTCAGCGTAGGGGGAGGGGCCTGGGAAAATAAATAAATAAGTGAAATAAAGATAAAGAGACACTTGGCTCTGCTCATATACTTATAGAGTAAGCGTATTATTAATATACAAATATATAAATGGACGAATATTAAGTATATGAGTATATAGATATACAAATACATACGTTTACAAATATATACCTATATATATATATATATATATATATATATATATTTAGGTATATAGATTCGCATACATAGCTTAATATAGCAAACATGGCCAGCCCAGCACCCCACGTCTGTCTGGGCTGTGGGATAAAGATGCTCTTGGAGGACCGCCACGATAGATGTATGCTTTGCTTGGGGATGGACCACGTGCGCACGGGCAGTATGGACCCCTCTGCGTGCATGAATTGCTTTATCCTGCCGGCTAGAGTGAGGGAGGACAGGGCTCGGTCGTTTTCTCTCCAACCCATGAACACTGCCTTAGGGCAGCTGCATCCGGCCAAACGGCGTAAGAGTGCAGTTGGGGGCGACCAGTTGCCTATGCCACCTCCTGTGGCCACAATAACAGCCCCGCCCCCTCCACAGCGCCCTGCTGCCACCTTGGCGGTAAGACAGGAGGAGGCGTATCCAGAGGGGGCGTCAGAGGATGAGGACGTCGACGTCCTGGGGTTCGACTCTGAGGAGGAAGACCTCCCCCCGATCAGGAGGGTGGTGATGGAGCACAGGCGGAGGAGGAGCTAGAGCAGCTCCCCGCCTCGGTTCACGAGCTCATCGCTCGGGCTGCTCGGGCGTTGGACATAGAGCTGCCGGCAGAGCAAACACGGAGGACCTCCCGGTTCGACGACGAATCGGTGGACCAGCCGCGTCACCCCACCACACCGTTACTCTCTGATGTGGAGGACCTGGTACTCCAGCAGTTTGAGAATCCGACTAGCATTCCGCGTTGGTCGGGTCTGGCTAGACGGCTGGCGTGTGTGGAGGGTCGGGAGAGGATGTGCTGTGGCCCGCCTCCTCCCATGGATCAGGCCTTAGGGGCATTGGTCACCCCCACCACATCAGTTCTGGGGAAGCTCAGCTGCCCAAACAAGAACACAAGGGCTATGGATTCCATGCTTACCAGGATACACAGAGCTTTGGCAGTCCAGGGCCAGCTGGTTAACACAGGGGCTATCCTGGCCCTGTACCAGCGCCGTCTGGTCGGCCAGCTGGACTGTGGAACCCCCGGCCTGGCCGCCGAGTTAAAGCAGGTGTCCTCACTCTTGGTGAAGCTGTCGAAGGAGCAGGCGGTGGCGTCGGGCAAGGCCCTGGCCTCGCTTTGGGCGAAGAGGCGCCACCTCTGGCTGTCCCAGTCGCAGCTACAGACAGAAGATCGGAACTGTCTGCTTAGGTTGCCAGTGGTGCCATCGGCCATGTTCGGGCCAACTGCGACTACAATGCTCCAGCATGCCCAGGAGGCCCGCCGGTGTGCCCAGGAGGTGTCAAGGGTCCTCCGCTAAGGGCGCCGCGGCTCCGCGGCTCCTCGGTCTACACCACCCCAGCTGGCTTATACGGCTCCAGATGACCTAAGGGTCCAGCGGGACGACTCTTGGCGGGGTGGGGCTGGGCGCGGCCAGCGTTCGGGACGGGGCCGGGGCCATAGGCCCCGCAAGCCTCCGTCTCGGTCCTGACAGTGGGGGGGGCCCAGCCCCCTCTTGCCGTTCCCTGGAACAGAGGGGGACGATTGGGGCGGACCCCTGGGTGGTCTCCACCATGACCCAGGGGTATCGGCTGCAGTTCCTGTGTCCGCCCCCACGGACACGGTCTGTCACCTCCACAGTGGTGCCAGATGCACAGCACAGAGAGCTTCTGGCTGCGGAGATCAACACTCTCCTGGTGAAGAGGGCCATCAGAGAAGTGCCGCGAACCACTCAGCAAGCTGGGTTCTCTTCCCACTACTAACTCATCCCCAAGAAGGATGGGAGGTTGAGACCAGTGTTGGATCTGCGGAGACTCAACAGATTCTTGAGACCCCTGCGCTGCAGGATGCTGACGGTGCCGAGGGTCCGACAGGCCATCCTCCCAGGCGATTGGTTCGCCACAATCGACCTGGAGGATGCTTATTTCCAGATCCCAATATGGGAGGGGCACAGACGATACCTCAGGTTCGCCTTCAATGGCAGAACCTTTGAGTTCTGTGTCCTCCCATTCGGCATATCGTTGGCACGTTTACGAGGTGCATGGACGCAGTCTTGGGACCTCTCTGGGGAGAGGGCCTTAGCATGCTGAATTATCTGGACGACTGGCTGGTGTGTGCCAGCTCGGAGGTGCAGTGCCGCAACGACATGGCTCGGCTCCTGCAACATCTAGGGCACCTGGGCCTGCGCCTCAACAGGAAGAAGAGCAGGCTCCAGCCGTCACAATCCACGGAGTTCCTGGGCATGTGCTTGGATGCCAGGGCAGGGACCCTGTCCCTTACGCCGGGGAGACAGGCCGCCCTCAGGGCTTGCTTGTCTCAGTTTCGGCTGGGGGGCAGGGTGACCTGGAAGCTGTGCTGGAAGCCACAGTGCACGTCGTGCCCCTGGACATGCGGCCAGTGCAGCGTTGCCTCCTGGGTCTGGGCCTTTGCCCGCAGAGGAACCGGTGGGTCATGGTGTTGGTGACACGCAGGCTGCGATTGGCCCTCCATTGGTGGAAGCAGCCGACAACTCTGGCAAGTGGCAACACGCTGGGGCCGGTGCTACGCCGCCAGGTCGTGTCCTCCGACGCATCCCTGGTAGGCTGGGGAGCCGTCCACGAGGGCGAAGGTGTGAGTGGCCTTTGGCAGGCACCGTGGTTGACGCAGCACATCAACCTCCTGGAACTGCGGGCGATATATCTGGCGCTTCTACGCTTCCAGCGGGTACTGAGAGACCGCCATGTCCTGGTGAGGACAGACAGCACTGTGGCAGCGGCATATGTCAACAGGCAGGGGGGCCTGGGCTCCCCTCGCCTTTGCAGACTGGCACGGGCAATATGGGAGTGGGCGCACCCCCGGTTCAAGTCCCTGAGGGCGATGTATGTGCCGGGTCTGGAGAACGTCGCCGCGGATCGTCTCTCCCGAGGGGGACCCCTCACCGCGGAGTGGAGGCTGCACCCTCAGGTGGTGCACGAGATCTGGAACCGGTACGGCACCGCCATGGCCGATCTCTTCACCTCCAGAGAGACGACGCATTGCCCTCGCTTCTTTTCTATGGGGAGGGACGATCCTCCCCTGGGCACAGATGCGATGGCACACCAGTGGCCGCAGGGTCTCCTTTACGCCTTCCCTCCCTTTGACCTCCTACACCCACTCCTTCAGAGATTTCAGGCCGAGGAGGTGAGCCTCATCCTGGTGGCCCCTAACTGGCCCCAGATGTTCTGGTTCTCGGCGATTGCACCCCTTCACCGAGGTCAGCCCTGGGATCTCCCGGTGCGCAGGGACCTCCTGTCTCAAGCCCACGGGACTCTCTTTCATCCCTTTCCCCAGGGACTCAGGCTCTGGGCTTGGCCCCTGAGAGGGCCGAGTTTCTAGCCATGGGGTTGCCCCTGTCAGTAGTTGCTACCTTGCTGGCAGCCCAGGCTCCATCGACGAGGACAGCGTATGCCTATCGATGGGCAACGTTCATGTTGTGATGCGAGAGAGTTGGATCCCCTCTCTTGTGGGGCGCAGGACATCCTCCAGTTTCTCCAGGGAATGTTGGAGGCAGGTAGGTCTCCTACGACTGTGAGGGGAATGGTGGCAGCCATAAAGGCAAGCCGCGTTGGTCCACGGAAACTGACAGTGGATTGTTGCAACCTTATTGATCAGTTTCTTAACACATTGAACGCCAGAGGTTAATCTCATAATGTACCTACCAGTGCCAAGCTCTTTTTGTTGTTTTTTTGTTTTTTTCATGTCGTCATAGCCCCCGCTAAATCCGTTTAAAATCCGCGTTCATTTGGTTCGACACAAACACGGGATCCGTGAAAAACAAAAACAAAAAACTCCGAGCCGATCCGTGCCGCCATTTTGAAGTTACAGGCGAGAACGTTAGACAGGACGATGCGGTGAGGAAAACCACAAGGGAGATAAATCGATTCTGAGCTGATGCCTAGACAGGAAACGGATGCGAGCGAAAAAAACGGAACCAGTTTTATTCCGTTTCCGGTCGGCCCCGGAACCGGAAATGGGTCGAAAAAAATTCCGGAATGTGCACTTTTTCGATTTAACATGGGAAATGCGAGTCGCGTAGATCTACGCGACTGGCACACTGCGGCTTTAAATCGGTTCGCGTAGATCTACGCGACTGGCACGCGATGTGTTAAGGGGGCTCGTAGGGACCATCCCTTGCAGGGTAGGCCGGCAGCCCCCCATTGGGATCTGGAAGTGGTACTGTCGGCCTTGCGGCACGGGCCATTCGAGCCACTGGAAACAGTAGAACTGCAGTGGCTCTCCCTCAAGACAGCCTTCTTGCTGGCAATGGTGACCGCGAAAAGAATAGGAGAGCTGCATGCCCTGTCGGTGCATGAGGAGTGCTGCCGCTTCTTGCCGGACGATGCTGGGGTGGTACTGTGGCCCAACCCTGCATTCCACCCTAAGGTCTGGTCAGAGTCCCGAGCCGGTCAATCCTTTGAGCTGCACCCCTTCAACCCTCCGCAGGGAGGCGGTGAAGCAGGGCCGGACGGGCAGTCTTTATTGTGCCCTGTCAGGGCCCTGAGGACTTACTGTCGGCGGACACAGGCCCACAGGACAACAGACCAGCTCTTTGTCTGTTATAGGCATAGCCGCCTTGGGGAACCACTCTCTAAGGCTAGGCTCTCTCATTGGGTGGTGGAAACAATCCAGGAGGCGTACAGACAGGCAGGCAAGCCAGTCCCGACAGGAGTACGGGCACACTCGACACGGGGCCTTGCTACCTCATGGGCTCTGTGGCGAGGTGCCCCCGAGATTTGTACGGCGGCCTCTTGGTCGGCGCCCTCCACATTCACCAGGTTCTACTGCATGAACGTGGCAGCCAGCACCCCATTCACAGAGCGAGTGCTGAGCTCCAGGCAGTACAGCAGGTCATACTCACCGTGCCTCCGGGACCCCGACTCCTGTAGGACGGGCCGGGGCTCGGAGTGATGTCGTGCCTGGTAAGCTAGCCCTGCGTCTTGCGGGCTAGGTGGCTAATCAGTTGACTGGCCTGACGCCAGCTGGGCCTAGGTAGCGTCTTGCGCCTAGGCCACGAGCCATTTTTTTTTTGACCGGCCTTAGCGTCTGGCGGGGCCGGCTGGGCCTAAATAGCGTCTTGCGTCTAGGCCACGAGTATTACATACTTTGTTGGATGGTAGGATTTTGGAGCACGCCTTCTGATACTTCGGGCTTAAACTGCTTCGGGCTGCCGCGGGGGCGGCTGGGTCCGCTTATTTCCTCGCGGTGTGTCTTAGAGTGTTCCCGTACATATTGAATAATATGTAGTGGAGAGCCAGTCTCGACCACGATAGAGAACGGAAGGTTACATCCGATGTAACCCAGGTTCTCTGAGTGGAGAGACTGGCTCTCCACGAATGAGCCGCTCCGAAATTCGTGTCAATCAAAGTTAATCAAAGTGGCCCTGCTTGGGTGGGACTTAAATACCCCACTGATTGCAGATCAGCGCAGGGCCACCATAGGTGATGTGTCTTAAAGAGTATCCACGAGCACTGCCCTGGGGGTCAGTTCCCGTACATATTGAATAATATGTAGTGGAGAGCTAGTCTCTCCACTCAGAGAACCTGGGTTACATCGGATGTAAACTTCCGTTCTTGGTGGTCTTTGTAACTGGACAGGATGTGAATGTGACAAACTCGAAAAGAGAAAAAATAAGGGGAAAAATATCAATTAGACAGAATATTATGTTTAAAAGCAGCTCACATTCTGAATGTCCATTCCCAGTGGCATTGAGCCACATCTGTAATGAAATGATTGTGATGTATTATGGATGTGTTCAAAGTCTGTAAGGTATAATAATTCTGCACCAATACGTAGCTTTACAGCCTGTTTACTTTAAAGTATAACTTTTAATAGATCAGACCAGCCACACGTCACCACCAAAGCCGTGCCCCTTCTCAGGGAATGATCTCCATTGTAGACAAACATTAGCTTTTATAGTTTAAAAACACTGTCCAATATCCTTTTGATTATATTTCCGACAAGTTGCATTTCCACACTATTTGTTTCAATAATTTGTTTAAGCTTATGGGTAACTACTGTATCGGCTCCGACCTGCTGCCGTCACATGAGATTACTTCCACATTCAGCACATCAAATGTATTTGTTGATAGACATGCACACTGTGATAGATAGATAGATAGATAGATAGATAGATAGATAGATAGATAGATAGATAGATAGATATCATGAATCAGTCATTAATAACGCTCCACATTCTGATGGAAGATACATTTCAACTAGATGTGCAAAATGCAGAAGTAATTATAATTATTATTTCTTTTAAATTATTGCATGGATAGAGTTTGAATTAAATGAGCTAATCTAGGTCTAATTGTCTTACAATGGAGATCATGCTCCCCACCCCAACAAGGGACACGGCGCTGACGCATTTGGCGGTCTGATATATTATTCTTGTGAAACTAATTAGGATTTTGTCTTTTCACTTTCGGAGAGTTTTTCATGTTGAATGTTGTTTTTTGGTTTAGCTTTTCTTCACTAAGAGTTAACTTAACTGTGACATGGTGTTATTGTGCAGGTTCTGTGCTGTCATTTGTAAAGCCCAGAATGGAGGACCAATCACCTTCAGCATCAGTGGCAGCTCCACAGACCCAGGTACAGTACATATGTACTGTTGTCTTCTTTATTCACAGCTTTACTTTATTTGTTTGTTTAGACGGACGCTGTATGAACAGTAATGTAATGTAAATACACCAGACTTATACTGCCCTGCCAAGCCAAAGAGCAGTAACTACGTTTTTGGACACACCGACTTATTTGGGTAACCCAAAGGTCAAATTAGCCTTTGTGATGTTGGGGGATAAACAATTACCTCAAGAACAGATGCACAATTAGTGTAATATCACTTATATGCCGATATCTCATTTGGCTGACCAGTTGAATCACTTTTAAACCCATTTTTCAGTGATTTTTGTTTTCGTAGTTACTGCACTCTGCCTTGGCAGGGCAGTATAGCTCATTTTCATCCGCAATCCCCACAAAACCACATCAAAACAAGCAACACAAGAGTACATTACATTTCAAAAGGAAACCAGAACAGAGATACACATGAATCGTCACACCTGTAAAATACCAGTTTGTTAAACAATAATCAATGTGGGATAAAAATATACATCACATCACACAGCTGTAACATAATCTCAGAATTAGCTGCATTTGAGTGCAAATGTTTCCACATGCTATACAATCATGTTCAATTCATTAAATAAAGTGTGGACATCATTGGAAAAAAGGCGTGTGGTTTCTTAGCATGACCTTTCATAACTTTTCGTCAATAGTAGCCTAACATGACAAAATTTGCCTCACTGCAACCTATGGTCAATGGTCAACCTATAGTCAGCCTATGTCAATTTCAAAATATGCAATATTAATTAACGTATATGTCTCCAGTCTCCACAAGTTGTCATTCAATTCTACGGAATATTTGACAATAGTTTGGCATATGTATTACCATTTTGACGCCTGAAACTGGTTGATTGCTGTGTTTACAATTTATTGTTTACCCTGAAGTATAAATTAAGCTTAAAGAGGTGGTGCCATGGTTTTGCACTTTTTCTGTTTTTCATGTGTCTATGAGGTTGATAGAACTTCATTAAGCCCCCTGGTGGTGTTTCTATGGTGTTTTATGTCTTCTCTGACTATTTTGAGTTTCTACCTGGAGGCTGAAACCTTGAGGGTCAAACGTGCCAATAGAAAAACAGCCCTTTAGTGACATAGTAAAATTGTACCCCCCCCCCCCCCCCCCTCATCATCATAACACAACAGGTGTGGGCATGAGGAGGAGGAGGGACTAGGACAGGTGGGTGGTGCTAAGGTGGTGGAGGAGGTGCTAAGGTGAGAACCAGGTATACTTAATCAACTGGAGAAGTGTCCACATAAAAACAAAATTTTAACAATTTCTGTACACTTTTTTGAAAAAAACCTTCCTCCTAGTATAACCATAATACCTGATGATTATGTTTTAGGGGGGGAAAAATCACGGCACCCTGTCTTTAAGGCCTAATGCCAAATGAAATATTGCATTGCATATACCACCCCATTGCATATGTTGATGCAATGGGGTGGTTATTGCTAAGTACAAGATGTAATGTTGAACAATAGCACTCAGGCATGATATGATTAAAGTAACATGACTGTGTACAACAGGGTGCTGGTGACGGCTTGACTTCAGAAAAGACGGATGCAGAAAAAGGTGAGCTTTTTCTGGTGCTACCTTCTGTTTACCAGGATGTAGGGGTGCCCCTCCATTCAGACATCTCGCCACTCCGACTAGTGGCTTCCGCGTGCGGTTAGGGTTAGGGTTAGGGGCTCGGAGTGATGTCGTGCCTGGTAAGCTAGCCCTGCGTCTTGCGGGCTAGGTGGCTAATCAGTTGACTGGCCTGACGCCAGCTGGGCCTAGGTAGCGTCTTGCGCCAGCTGGGCCTAGGTAGCGTCTTGCGCCTAGGCCACAAGCCTTTTTTTTTTTGACCGGCCTTAGCGTCTGGCGGGGCCGGCTGGGCCTAAATAGCGTCTTGCGTCTAGGCCACGAGTATTACATACTTTGTTGGATGGTAGGATTTTGGAGCACGCCTTCTGATACTTCGGGCTTAAACTGCTTCGGGCTGCCGCGGGGGCGGCTGGGCCCGCTTATTTCCTCGCGGTGTGTCTTAGAATGTTCCCGTACATATTGAATAATATGTAGTGGAGAGCCAGTCTCGACCACGATAGAGAACGGAAGGTTACATCCGATGTAACCCAGGTTCTCTGAGTGGAGAGACTGGCTCTCCACGAATGAGCCGCTCCGAAATTCGTGTCAATCAAAGTTAATCAAAGTGGCCCTGCTTGGGTGGGACTTAAATACCCCACTGATTGCAGATCAGCGCAGGGCCACCATAGGTGATGTGTCTTAAAGAGTATCCACGAGCACTGCCCGGGAGGCATGCGATAATCCGACAGACCTTTTCTCCGACTATGTGGCATCCGCGTGTGGTTAGGGTTAGGGTGCGGGTTTGGTTCGGGTTTAGTATTGAAACGTCGGAGCGCTGCGCTGTCGGAGGAATGCGCTGTCGGACTAACGTACTGCACCCCACTGCCCTGGGGGTCAGTTCCCGTACATATTGAATAATATGTAGTGGAGAGCTAGTCTCTCCACTCAGAGAACCTGGGTTACATCGGATGTAACCTTCCGTTCTTGGTGGTCTTTGTAACTGGACAGGATGTGAATGTGACAAACTCGAAAAGAGAAAAAATAAGGGGAAAAATATCAATTAGACAGAATATTATGTTTAAAAGCAGCTCACATTCTGAATGTCCATTCCCAGTGGCATTGAGCCACATCTGTAATGAAATGATTGTGATGTATTATGGATGTGTTCAAAGTCTGTAAGGTATAATAATTCTGCACCAATACGTAGCTTTACAGCCTGTTTACTTTAAAGTATAACTTTTAATAGATCAGACCAGCCACACGTCACCACCAAAGCCGTGCCCCTTCTCAGGGAATGATCTCCATTGTAGACAAACATTAGCTTTTATAGTTTAAAAACACTGTCCAATATCCTTTTGATTATATTTCCGACAAGTTGGAAATATTCTGAGCATTTCCACACTATTTGTTTCAATAATTTGTTTGAGCTTATGGGTAACTACTGTATCTGCTCCGACCTGCTGCCGTCACATGAGATTACTTCCACATTCAGCACATCAAATGTATTTGTTGATAGACATGCACACTGTGATAGATAGATAGATAGATAGATAGATAGATAGATAGATAGATAGATGAATCAGTCATTAATAACGCTCCACATTCTGATGGAAGATAACTTTTCAACTAGATGTGCAAAATGCAGAAGTAATTATAATTATTATTTCTTTTAAATTATTGCATGGATAGAGTTTGGATTAAATGAGCTAATCTAGGTCTAATTGTCTTACAATGGAGATCATGCTCCCCAACAAGGGACACGGCGCTGACGCATTTGGCGGTCTGATATATTATTCTTGTGAAACTAATTAGGATTTTGTCTTTTCACTTTCGGAGAGTTTTTCATGTTGAATGTTGTTTTTTGGTTTAGCTTTTCTTCACTAAGAGTTAACTTAACTGTGACATGGTGTTATTGTACAGGTTCTGTGCTGTCATTTGTAAAGCCCAGAATGGAGGACCAGTCACCTTCAGCATCAGTGGCAGCTCCACAGACCCAGGTACAGTACATGTTTACTGTTGTCTTCTTTATTCACAGCTTTACTTTATTTGTTTGTTTAGACGGACGCTGTATGAACAGTAATGTAATGTAAGTACACCAGACTTATAGCTCATTTTCATCCGCAATCCCCACCAAACCACATCAAAACAAGCAACACAAGAGTACATTACATTTCAAAAGGAAACCAGAACAGAGATACACATGAATCGTCACACCTGTAAAATACCAGTTTGTTAAACAATAATCAATGTGGGATAACAATATACATCACATCACACAGCTGTAACATAATCTCAGAATTAGCTGCATTTGAGTGCAAATGTTTCCACATGCTATACAATCATGTTCAATTCATTAAATAAAGTGTGGACATCATTGGAAAAAAGGCATGTGGTTTCTTAGCATGACCTTTCATAACTTTTCGTCAATAGTAGCCTAACATGACAAAATTTGCCTCACTGCAACCTATGGTCAATGGTCAACCTACAGTGGTTAGCACTTGATAATGGCAGTGGTGGTGCCCCTCTGGTGCCTCTGTGGTGGCACCTATTTTTGTGGTACCGCTTTTTTCTATGTGGTGCCACTAGATGGCGGTAGAGAGCAACTAATGCCCAGACATAGGCATGATGTGTCTATTTGAGACAGGGCTGCTTTCAGTCAACAGATAAAAGCTGCAATTGAAGCTGAACTTGTTGAGAAGTGAAACAAATAATTGTATGGGTTATATTATCAAGATGTATTTTGGTAAATTGCACTCAGTGGGCTACTAAATATAACCCTCAGGAATGAAAGGGTGAATGCATTTCAAAGTGATTGTTATTTTTTTTTTTGTAAACATAGAAAATAATGCAGTCCTTAGGATGAATTCAAAAGCAATTGTTTCTTTAAACACAACTGTGTTTCATGGTGGAAGAAGTACACAGACATTTTACTTAAGTAAAAGTAGCAATACCACAATATTAAAATACTCTATTACAACTAAGAGGCCTGTGTTCAAAATGTTACTTAGCCTAAGTAGCCTAACTAGTAACTAACGTTTTCAAATAATTGTAGTGGAGTAAAAGTACAATATTTCCCTCTGCAGATGTAGTGGAGTAGAAGTAAAAGTACAGTAATACTCCAGTAAAGTAAAAAACACCTCAACATTATTCATTAATTTCTAGGCACCCCAACCAGGAATCAAACCCTGCTCTGCAAATTGAAAGGCCAACCTCTACTCCACTACACTACTGGTACAGTGATAAGTCTGTGGGGGCAGGACGTGTGTCGTTCTCTATGTTCTGTGCACTACTCCTTGGAAAGTCAAAGATAAAAAGCTTGCAGCTCCCAAAGCTGCTACTGTCTGAGAGCAGTAACTAGTAACTATAGTAGTCAACTAAAAGCATTATAAACTACTGTCCGGCACAATTATATTGTTTTAGAATGTGAAACAGAGTTAAATGAACACAGGAGATTATAATGTACTAACGAACTAAGGACCCCAATTTAAACAAGCCATATGGCTTTCTTATTCCTATTTAGCAGCCAGCTTCCTATTTAGTCGACCTTGGATTTGAACTGTACTTTCATGTGCTTTTTGTCTGCAAACTTCTAAATAAAGTATTCAATCAATCAAAACACTTTTCATGGTTGGAAAAACAGAGAGAGAATGAGAGTTTTCATCTGAAGAATTGCTGGGATCCACAGAAAATCTCTGCTATCAGTCTGTCTGTCAACGACATGCAAATTAACTGGTTTAGCACCTTGGCCAGGGTCTTTTGCTTGTCTCTAGCCACACTTCATTGTCATCACAATGGACTTAGAGCCCAGGTGTTGTGCCCTCCCCCCACACACACACACACACACAAGCACACTTTTTCAATTGCAGTTTGTTTTCATTTGATTTTAAGTGGATTTGCTAATTTCGTTTTTAGTTTGTGAAAAGGCTTAGTTTTAGTTGAGTTTTTAAATTAGTTTCAGTGTTAATTTTAGTTGTATTATTGTAAGGGTAGTCAGGGGCAATATTCAACAAGCTCAGAATAGTGAAAATGGCAGATCTACAAGCTCACAACACGTTGCATTGCTACAACTGCTGTTGTCATCGGCTGTGTGGAGACAGAAATGAAAACTGATTTTTTGCTTAATCATTCTGAATCAGCTTTGCTTAATCATTCATCAAAAGTTATGAAAGCTCTAATGAAGGAACGGGACTCAACTGGTGACGTTGACAGAGAAGCATCAGAAAGATTCATCAGACTTACAAACATCCCATCAGAGAGAATTTGATGCATTTGGGGTTGACCTTAAAAATGCAGTCGATGACCAGTTAGTACTGAAGACAGAGAGAAGAACTCTAAAAATGTAATGAAAACAAAGTGCAATTGAAAACATGTAGTCAAACAAAAATACAAATGTGTACGTGTGTGAGGATAAAATCTCTGTTGATTTATCTCTGAGAGGGTAGCCTAAAAATGTATGTATCCACTAGTAAAGTTACTCTGGTTTGGTAACAAAATGTAAAGTGCGTTATAAATAAAATCCATTATTATTATTATTACTCTCAGAAAGTAGCAGCTTTGGGAGCTGCAAGCTTTTTATCTGACTTTCCAAGGAGTAGTGCACAGAACATAGAGAACGAGACTTATCACTGTACCAGTAGTGTAGTGGAGTAGAGAGTGGTCTGACAAGTTACAGAGCAGGGTTTGATTCCAGGTTAGGGCGCCTAGAACTTACATGTGCATAATGTTGAGGTGTTTTTTTTACTTTACTGGAGTATTACTGTACTTTTACTTCTACTCCACTACATCTGCAGAAGCAAATATTGTACTTTCACTCCACTACAATTATTTGAAAGCTTTAGTTACTTTGCAGATATAAATTGTTATATAATAAAACATACATATTAACCACTTTAGCCCTATTTTATGCCACAGCCATTTGAAAATAGCCGATCTACAAGCTAGATCGGCTACTTTCAAACATTGTAGAACTTTAGCTTTTGGTAAGTATATTCAAAAATAAGTAAAAATAGAGTATTTTTTATATTGTGGTATTGCTACTTTTACTTAAGTAAAATGTCTGTGCACTTCTTCCACCATGAAACACAGTTGTGTTTAAAGAAATAATTGCTTTTCAATTCATCCTAAGGACTCATTCCCTTATTTTCTATGTTTACAAAAAATAAAAATAACATTCACTTTTAAATGCATTCACCCTTCCCCTGTTGCTAATAATGTACTGTAAAGTTCATGGACTCACATGTGCCACATGGTGGCCGTTCAGCCACACTACACCTTAAAAAAAGGTGTCAAATGTGGCACCACCAAGTAGTAGTGGTGCCTCTGTGGCACCACAGAGGCACTCAGATGGTATTACTGCCATTCTCAAGTGCTAACCACTGTATAGTCAGCCTATGTCAATTTCAAAATATGCAATATTAATTAACGTATATGTCTCCAGTCTCCACAAGTTGTCATTCAATTCTACTGAATATTTGACAATAGTTTGGCATATGTATTACCATTTTGACGCCTGAAACCGGTTGATTGCTGTGTTTACAATTTATTGTTTACCCTGAAGTATAAATTAAGCTTAAAGAGGTGGTGCCATGGTTTTGCACTTTTTCTGTTTTTCATGTGTCTATGAGGTTGATAGAACTTCATTAAGCCCCCTGGTGGTGTTTCTATGGTGTTTTATGTCTTCTCTGACTATTTTGAGTTTCTACCTGGAGGCTGAAACCTTGAGGGTCAAACGTGCCAATAGAAAAACAGCCCTTTAGTGACATAGTAAAATTGTACCCCCCCCCTCATCATCATAACACAACAGGTGTGGGCATGAGGAGGAGGAGAGACTAGGACAGGTGGGTGATGCTAAGGTGGTGGAGGAGGTGCTAAGGTGAGAACCAGGTATACTTAATCAACTGGAGAAGTGTCCACATAAAAACAAAATTTTAACAATTTCTGTACACTTTTTTGAAAAAAAACCTTCCTCCTAGTATAACCATAATACAGATGTGCCACTTCAAAACTTCACATGTCCTGCCATCGGCAAGACAGTACATTTTCAGGGTATTCCCAGGGCAATAAGAGGGACAAAGAAGGGCATTTAAAATGCTGAATTATTTTGAAATCTATGATTCCCTTTGCTGCCACAAGGGGTAGCAAGTTTACAAGTTCTCTCTCTCTCTCTCTATAATATTCATTTTGATCATTTTTTCCTTGTTCCCTTGTATTATTTTTCTTATTCTGAATATGTATTATTATTTAGTGTCATACTGTATGTAATGCTTCGGCTATATAAGAATGCTTGTCATGCCTATAAAGCATATTTGATTTTAATGAGAGAGAAAGAGAGGGAGAGGGAGTGAGAGAGGGGGAGAGAGGGGGACAGGGACACAATCAGAGGGGGCAAGCAGACAGACCGACAGACAGACAGACAGACAGACAGACAGACAGACAGACAGAGAGACAGACAGGCCAAGCAGACAGACCGACAGACAGACAGACAGACAGACAGACAGACAGACAGACATGGGCAAGCAGACAGACAGACAGACAGACAGACAGACAGACAGACAGACAGACAGACAGACAGACAGACAGACAGACAGACAGGGGGCAGGCAGACAGACAGACAGACAGACAGACAGACAGACGGGGCAGACAAGAGGGGGAAGGCAGACAGAGGGGGCAGACAGACAGACAGACAGACAGACAGACAGACAGACAAGACAGGGCAGACAGACAGGGCAGGCAGACAGACAAAGAGGGGGGGGGGGGGGTCAGGCAGGCTGATAGTCACTTTCAGTAGTCAACTCTTTGGGGGGCTTTTGATATGTAAAGTTGCTTCAGCCATTCAGCTCTTGAACAGAGTGTGAATGAGGAAATCAAAATTACCTCTTCATGACACTGGCCACCTACTAACTGCAAATTGCAACACAAGATTTTTAAATGTGTTGAATCTAGGGTTGCAATACCTCCCATAGGCAGCCAATGCAAAAAAAGGGGTTTGCTATCTGATTGTATTAATCGACGTTAAACTCACCAACATTGCGGCTCTATGGAAAGCTTGAATTATCATCTTTCTATCTGCAAGTGTTTGTTTCCTAAAAATCCACTGTAGAGATTTTATGGGAGGTATTGCAACCCTAGATTTGTCAAATTAAAAACAAATCTAGTGTTGCAATTTGCGGCTACTGGCCACCTATAATATTAGGGAAGTCAGAATCAGTTTTACCTTTTATTTTACAACAAACAGGGCAGAATATACATGTGACTGCTAAGCAGTCACAGGTATTATAAGGGCAGCAACAAGAGTAATAGTAATGAACTATGTCATTAATATACCTAGTTGTTGTGTGGAAATAAAAATGTATTGTGGGGTCATCACATCACAGTGACACCATTAAGATGTACTCTGCAAGCCAAAGAGAATCTTCTCCTTATTTGTATTTATTTTTCTTCATTGACAAAACATCAACAATACAAATACAATACAACTCTACACAACAACTCTAAGGTATATTAATGACATAGTTCAAAGTTAAAATGGGTGGTTTTCCCCATTAAAGAGAAGAACATTTCACCTAACTGGTAACATTGTTAAGAGAAATGTACTCTCTTCTCTTTGTTAAGGGACACTAGACCCGAACCAAACCCGCACCCTAACCCTAACCGCACGCGGATGCCACATAGTCGGAGAAAAGGTCTGTCGGATTAACGCATGCCTCCCGCTGCCAACTAGGCCTTTTCACAAACTAAAAACGAAACTAGCAAATCCACTTAAAAATCTAATGAAAACAAACTGCAAAATAAAAGTGTGATTATAAATCTAAAAGGTCTCTGTCTGTCTGTCTGTCTGCCTGTCTGTCTGACCCCCCCCTCTCTCCCTGTGTCTCCCTTTCTCTCTCAATCCCTGTCTGTCTGTCTGTCTGTCTGTCTGCCCCCCCTCTCTCTGTCTGTCTCCCTTTCTCTCTCAATCCCTGTCTGTCTGTCTGTCTGTCTGTCTGTCTGTCTGTCTGTCTGTCTGTCTGTCTGTCTGCCTGCCCCCCTCTCTCTGTCTGTCTCCCTTTCTCTCTCAATCCCTGTCTGTCTGTCTGTCTGTCTGTCTGTCTGTCTATCTGGTCTGTCCCCACATCTCTCTCTCTCTATCTCTCCCTCTCTCTCTTTTAGTTAGTGTTCACCCATTCTCTGAACGTGAGCACCTCTGCTGGTAGTGTCGAGGAGTGACAACGTCTTTTCAGGGGCATTTTTAAGGGCAGAACAGGGAGGAAAACATGCCTTTTCAGGGCAGTTTCAGGGAAAGAACAGTAACGTGTGAAGTTTTGAAGTGGCACATCTGTACCTAAAGAAAGATCACGGCACCCCGTCTTTAAGGCCTAATGCCAAATGAAATATTGCATTGCATATACCACCCCATTGCATATGTTGATGCAATGGGGTGGTTATTGCTAAGTACAAGATGTAATGTTGAACAATAGCACTCAGGCATGATATGATTAAAATAACATGACTGTGTACAACAGGGTGCTGGTGACGGCTTGACTTCAGAAAAGACAGATGCAGAAAAAGGTGAGCTTTT
This sequence comes from Gymnoscopelus microlampas, assembly GCF_963454915.1. Taxonomy (NCBI): domain Eukaryota; kingdom Metazoa; phylum Chordata; class Actinopteri; order Myctophiformes; family Myctophidae; genus Gymnoscopelus; species Gymnoscopelus microlampas. The sequence goes on along the minus strand of NC_139940.1, from coordinate 55,796,549 downwards.
TCTGGTGCTACCTTCTGTTTACCAGGATGTAGGGGTGCTCCCTCCATTCCGACATCTCGCCACTCCGACTAGTGGCTTCCGCGTGCGGTTAGGGTTAGGGTTAGGTATAGGGTTCGTTAACGTCGGAAAGGCGACATGTCGGAAAGGCGAAAAGCACCCCAGGATGTACATACTCAATATCATATTCCCAAACTATGAATCTACCAGTTATTCCACCATTATTCTTGTGGGGATGTACAGATGCAGAGAGCTTTATTTTGCATTCACTTAATGAACATTTTCTGTGATACATTTATCTCAACCACTCTCTTTTTCTCTTGCAAACAGCACATTTTGTGATCCAGCAGAGGGCACAGTTGATTCAAAATGTCACCACAGTCATGCCTATAGTAGACAGTCTAAGAACCATGATCCATCCTGAGCTTTATGCTGGGATTCAAGCTGAGAAGACAAGCATGGACCAAATGCGGAAACTGTACACAGCGATACTCGATACAGGGGGAACAGCCATCCAAGCAGCATTTTACAATGCCCTTAAACGACAACAACCAGACCTGTCGGAGAGGCCAGGTAGGACCTTATGTACTGCTAAATTAAAATTATTAGTAGTATATGTTATACCAACTTCCCCAAAGCAATAACATATTATGACTGATGTCCTCTGTTCTTTGGTCATTTTAGAAAGTCTTCCTGATGCCTGTAAACAACAATTGAAGTGTAATCTGACACAGAAGTTTCAATGTCTGTTTGAGTGGATCACAAGTCAAGGAAAGAAAACACAACTGAATCAGATCTTCACAGAGGTTTACATCACACAGGGAGGGAGTGGAGAGGTCAACAATGAACATGAAGTCAGACAGATTGAGAAATTGTCCAGGAAACCACCCACGAAAGAAACACAAATCAAATTCAAAGACATTTTTCAACCTTTATCTGGAGAAAATGACGCAATCAGAAAAGTGATGACGAAGGGAGTGGCTGGCATCGGAAAAACAGTCCTAACTCAGAAGTACGCTCAGGACTGGGCAAAAGGCACATCCAACCAGGAAATTGACTTCCTGTTTCCATTCACTTTCCGAATGCTGAATTTGGAGAAGGAGACGACTTACAGCTTGGTGGGACTTCTTACTACATTTTTTGGTGAAATCAAGGAATCAGTAATCTGCAGCTTCGACAAGTACAAAGTTGCGTTCATCTTTGATGGCCTTGATGAGTGTCGGATTGCTCTAGACTTCCACAACACTAAGATCTGGAACGATGTCACAAAGCCAACCTCAGTGGCTGTATTGGTGACAAACCTTATCAATGGAAACCTGCTTCCTACTGCTTGCATCTGGCTAACCACGCGACCTGCAGCAGCCGGTCTGATCCCTTCTAATTATTTCGACAGGGTGACAGAGGTGAGAGGGTTCACTGACCCCCAGAAGGTGGAGTTCTTCATGAAGAGATTCAGTGATGATGAGAACCAGGCCAGAATCATCTCACACATCCAGACATCACGAAGCCTCCACATCATGTGTCACATCCCAGTCTTCTGTTGGATCACTGCTAACGTTATGGAGGACATGTCGAGAACAGAGGAGAAAGGCCCGCTGCCAAAGACCCAGACTGAGGTGTACATCCACTTCGTTGAGCTTCATTCCAAACACAAGGAGGCCAAGTTTCAAGACGGAACTCATGGAAAGTTTGATTCAAATCCAGAACAGGCCATGCTGTCTCTGGGAAAACTGGCATTTAAACAGCTGGAGAAAGGCAACGTGATCTTCTATGAAGAAGACCTGGCAGAGTGTGGCATAGACCAAAATGCTGCACGGTACTCAGGAGTGTTCACACAGATCTTTACAAAGGACCGTGGGATGCACGAGGACACAGTGTTCTGTTTTGTCCATCTGAGTGTTCAAGAGTTTCTGGCTGCTCTCCATGTCTATAGCAGATGTGTCAACAGTGGTGTCAACCTACTGTCAACCTTCAAATTGATGAAGTTTAGAAAGTTGAATCATCTCTACCAGAGTGCTGTACACAAGGCCTTAGAGAGTCCAAATGGACACTGGGACTTGTTCCTTCGTTTCCTGCTGGGCCTCTCAGTGGAGAGCAATCAGCCTCGCTTAAAAAGACTGTTGAAGCAGACAGGAAGTAGGTCACAGACCAATGAAGAAACAGTCAAGTACATCAAGAAGATGATCAGGAAGAATCCGTCTCCAGAGAAAAGCATCAATCTGTTCCACTGTCTGAATGAGCTGAATGATCATTCTTTAGAGGAAGAGATCCAGCAATACCTGAGATCAGGAAGTATTTCCAAAGACAAACTCTCTCCTGCTCAGTGGTCAGCTCTGGTCTTCGTGTTGCTGTCATCAGACAAGGAGCTGGAGGTGTTTGACTTGAAGAAATACCAAGCTTCAGAGGAGGCTCTTCTGATGCTGCTGCCAGTGGTCAAAGCCTCAAATAGAGCTCTGTAGGTGAACTGATAACTTGATACATTTAACATAAAAGGTCATCTTTATATTACATGATATTAAATATATGATTTTATAACTTTTTTAAAAGGCTGAGTGGCTGTTACCTCTCAGAGAAATGCTGTGAGGCGTTATCATCTGCTATCAGTTCCAAGTCCTCCAGCCTGAGGGAATTGGACCTCAGCAACAACGATCTACAGGATGTGGGAGTCAAAGAGCTCTCTGGTGGACTGGGGAGTCCAGACTGTAAACTAGAGACCGTCAGGTCAGTATTCCTTAACCTTTTCAACCAATTTCAACTGGTGCACGTGCACATATATTAAATATATGATTTTCTAACTTTTTTCCTCTTCAGGCTGAGTGGCTGTAACCTATCAGAGAAATGCTGTGAGGCTTTATCATCTGCTATCAGTTCCAAGTCCTCCATCCTGAGGGAATTGGACCTCAGCAACAACGATCTACAGGATTTGGGAGTCAAAGAGCTCTCTGGTGGACTGGGGAGTCCAGACTGTAAACTGGAGACCGTCAGGTCAGTATTCCTTAACCTTTTCAACCAATTTCAGCTGGTGCATGTGCACATATATTAAATATATGATTTTATAACTTTTTTCCTCTTCAGGCTGAGTGGCTGTAACCTATCAGAGAAATGCTGTGAGGCTTTATCATCTGCTATCAGTTCCAAGTCCTCCATCCTGAGGGAATTGGACCTCAGCAACAACGATCTACAGGATTTGGGAGTCAAAGAGCTCTCTGGTGGACTGGGGAGTCCAGACTGTAAACTGGAGACCGTCAGGTCAGTATTCCTTAACCTTTTCAACCAATTTCTGCTGGTGCATGTGCATATATATAAGCAACAATGCAAATGAAATAATATGCAGCTATATAGCAATATGCAGTAGAAAATATAAAATGTTCACTACGTTGCACCCTTTATTCATTGAATTTGGCCTTCAATAGATCTGTATTAAAGAGTCATATTTTGTTGATTTACTATACTTCATTTTCTCTGTGTAAACATCAGAGTTTGAGGAGAAAAAGTGAATCCCTTAAAACCTGTAGAACTCATTAAAACCAGGAAAGAATCTGTGTCATTATATACTTTGGCTATTCAAAAGATTGCAGATATACAGTACAAGCTCATAGTGCGTCACTTTGTGCCGCGCTATGAGCTTGCAAATCCATTTAACTCAGAAAAATCAAGATGAAATCAAATTAAGATAAAACAAAACCAAAGTAAAGAGTTTTGATTAATTACCCAAAAAAAGCAAAATGTTAATCTGCTTATCAGTTAAAGTGTAGGTTGAAAAAGAAAATTCCTGAATGAGCAGCTGCTTCCCCTCTTTCTATCTCATACTTAAATGCGCTCCTCCCCATGGGGTTCTTCTTTAGTCCAGGCATTTCATTATTTTATGATTTGATAGCTGCCATGATGATCTTAACCCCACAGTTAATCGGCCTAACAGTAGCAGCTTAAGTGGCCACATAGTAGGTAAAAAGGGATCCCAGCCATTCAGCTACTACTTCACTTATTCTATCTATTTTATCTATTTTATCTGCTCCCACATGCATAATCTAATCTGTCAGCAGATCTCACAAACTACTTGGATAGGAGCTTTTCTTGGGGGCAGGCCTTTGATTAGGATTGAAACTGTGCAATCAAAATGGAGTGGATGTGACTGATACGTTAACCTCTGCCTTGCGTGTGTTGTAAATGGGAACGTATGTAAAACAGTCAAAGGAAATGCATTGGATATAATGGTTCACTTCATGGGCTAGTGTAAGTCAGAGGTGAAACGTAGCACCCAAAAGTTTTTGAAACACAAAAAGGTTGGAGATAAACTTTGTATTCTTTACTCCGTTTGGTCAGTGTCGCTTTAGACTCCACAGGGGCCCTACGCAGGATACAGGGCGCATGGGGCCCTCGCGCGATGTGCATGTGTCCCTCGCGCGATTCGCACGATTTTTTTCCGGGTTTCCAGCGGATAAAGTTACTTTTTTTGTTACTTTATTTCGGTTTTAGTGTGATGCGCAGCCTGCGCTGATGTGAACGCAGTAATGCACGTTATTTTCTTCTGAAGGGAGGGGGCGAAGAGGGGGCCTCTTTGATCGGCGGGTAGGCGGGGCCCCACGCAACCTGCGTAGTGTGCGTGTAGGGAGAAGCGGCCCTGAGTTTGGTAAACAGCCATTAGACAGTGAAGTGCAGATAACTTGAGACAACTTGGCCACTTGACTTTTATATGGATCAAGCCCCATCAAACGAGTCTCAGCCCTCAGCTTCGCGCGATTTTTTTCGGGTTTCCCGTGGATAAAGTTACTTTTTTTGTTACTGTACTGGATCAAGCCCCATCAAACGAGTCTCAGCCCTCAGTTTCACATAGCAAAGGTCTTGTTATGAAAAAGCAACAACATTGTATTGACATAACCTGTGTGTGTGTGTGTGTGTGTGTGTGTGTGTGTGTGTGTGTGTGTGTGTGTGTGTGTGTGTGTGTGTGTGTGTGTGTCTCTGTGTGTGTGTGTGTGTGTGTGTGTGTGTGTGTGTGTGTGTGTGTGTGTGTGTGTGTGTGTGTGTGTGTGTGTGTGTGTGTGTGTGTGCGAGTGCGTGCAGGTTGTCCCGCTGTATGATCACAAAGGAAGGCTGTTCTTATCTGGTCTCGGCTCTGAGATCCAACTCCCATCTCAAAGTGTTGGATTTAAACTACAATCACCCAGGAGACGGAGTTAATCTCCTCTCTACTCTACCACTGGAGACTCTGAGGTATGGAGAGAACTGCTGTCACTCACTGTAAATGTGTTCTAGTTGAGTAAGGAAATCATATGGTGATTCTGTACAATATTGTTTAATGTTTCATCCTGAAAATTCATGATCAATTATTGTTTCTGTTATTGAATGGAATATGCAAACATTTACTTTGTATCTCCTCCACCCCCAGAGTCGAACATTGTGGCGAGGGCAGGCTGCACCCTTTGCGACCCAACAAGTGTAAGTGTGAATTATGTTTAATTCATTAACAAATTCAAGTATCACACATCCATCTATGTAGATGAACAGCTTATTTACACAGTAACATGCGACATTCATTCATTCACTTCCTACTGTTAATGATTATGACTATAAGTGTAATGTGTTTTCATTCACAAGAATCCCCTGTAAATGGCCCATACCCCCCCCCCCAAAAAAAAAAACCCGCTACCACTGACACAGCTGGAGCATTTAGAGTTATTATGTGACCATATTGCTATACACTGTTCTTTAGCAATTATGTGTTTTACAGGAACAGCAGCATACATCGAGACAAGTTATTGACAAAAAAAACGTAATCACAAATTCTGAATCCTTAAATACTTGTATATAGGGATGGGTATCGTTAGGATTTTTACAAGTCCGGTTCCGGTTCTGCTCATCGGTTACGGTTCCTAACGGTTCCATATTTCGGTTCCAAAATGGTAAATATATATATATATATATATATATATATATATATATATATATATATATATATATATATATATATATATATATATATATATATGTAATAAGGATGCACAGAATGGAAAATTCTTGGCCGAAACCGAAGAGCCGGAAAAAAAAAATGTTTTTCTAAATATATATACATTTTTTTAAATATTCTTTTGTACCATTGCTGTCATGGCTATGCCTCTGTTGTAGAGCTACATGATTATGGCAAAACTTATCATAACTATAATAGGTCCATATTGAGATCAGTTATTTAAAACATTAGCATGCCATGTTGAATTATTGCAAATTATATAAATATGAATGCAAGAAATTAAAACAAATATTTAATAGCCTAACAAAAGGCAGTTGCATTATTGCAAACAGTCAAAATGCATTAATAATATTAGGCCTGCCATTACTTTCTTTTGGAGAAGTTACTTTCAGTTTCATTTCAGAGACACACACACACACACACACACACACACACACACACACACACACACACACACACACACACACACACACACACACACACACACACACACACACACACACACACACACACACACACACAATCAAAGACAGAATGTTTACAGCTGGTGTTAATTATTTTGCGCAGTACAGGCTATTATATAGCGCTTGTCATCCTACTAATGTTACACCTCGACATGTGGATTCTAGTTTTCAAGATGAGAACAACAAAGCTTACACTAGTTGAGACGGTGTTGTGTGAGAGGAGAGGAGAGGGGGAGGGGGAGGGTGCGGGGAGGAATGCAGCTGCTCCTCCATACGACGGTGTGTTACCGAGTGAGACGCAACGGATGTATACTTTTCCATACAACGTTGTTTTACCGGATTTGTGATTTTTGGATTGTGCTGTTTGTGTAGCACTTCTAAACGCCTTTGTTTGAACGGCTTTTAGCCGTGTCTAGGAACTGATATGCAGAACCAAAATTAAATATTTTGTATGGGTAGCCTACCCGGTACCGACCATTTCCTTATCGGTTTCTACTTGGAACCGAATTTCGGTACCCAACCCTACTTGTATATCATTCACCAAAACATAAAAACTAAAATGTACGTGTAAATATAGTGGTGGAAGAAGTACTCCCAAAGTAAAAGTATCAATACTGTAATGTAGATATTGTAAGTAGAAGTTCAAAATGTACTTGAGTAAAAGTACAAAAGTATCGGCATCAACATCTTAAAGTGTCAAAAGTAAAAGTAGTCATTGTGCAGAATGTCCTATTTCACAAGTTCAAAATGTATGAAAAATCTATTGATAATAACCGATCTACAAGCTGAAGTGGTTAGTGCATGTTTTGTAGAAATAATCAAACTAGAGTTTTCATTTAATTGTAGTGGAGTAAAAGTAAGTTTTTTTCCTCTGAGATGTAGTGGAGTAGAAGTAAAGGTATTGAAAATTGGAAATACTCCAGTAAAGTAAAAGACAAATACCTCAAAATTGTACTTAAGTATAGTACTTGAGTAAATGTACTTAGTTACTTTCCACCACTGTGTAAATATGAAAATAATGCATGAGTGGCAAGTTACTTTATAGCGGTTTCACACTACGGCCCCGGGTGCGCACCCTGGGCCACTTGGCTGATGTTGTGGTAGTGTGAACGTTGCGTATCGTTCCCCGAAACGGATCCCCGTTCCGTTCCCGAAACCACCTCCGGAGGCAGTCTCGGATCCGAATCATGCGTCCTCGGAGACGGTACGCTGCAGTGTGAAAGCAAGCGTACTGTTTGACGGAAGTGGCCCGCTATTTGGAATAGGTGACGGTATATAAACTCGACAAAAACAGTCAACAAAAACACGTCGCAGATCAATCCACAGGGGTTCAACCATGGCCGGATCCCGCGGGTTAATTTCATCATTAAATTATAAAATGAACCCGCGGGATGATGAAAGATTTAGTACCGCATCATCCCGCGGGTTAATTTTATCATTAAATAACCAAATGAACCCGCGGGATGATGCGCTAAAACCCGCAATATTTATATATAAAACTTATTTATTTATTTATATAAAACATTACATACAGAAATAGAATGAGAGCGCGAGATAGAAAGAGAGGCCGTGTCATGGCCATATAATGACAGCAACAATATATATATATATATATATATATATATATATATATATATATATATAATAGTATATCTTGTGGATATCTTGTGGAGTTTCAGCTACTATGCATCCCAGAAATATATAGCTTATAAGGCTTTGTAATTTGAAATGTGTAAGTAAATATAACTCATTTAGATGTAGGCCTACATAGGTTTATGGTTTCCCAAGGACTATAGCCGTTTCACTCATGATGCAATTTCTCTTTCATAACAGATACATACATGTGCCAGATAATCCCCACACAAAGAGAGTAAAAAAAGAAAAGACGTTACTTTATTTAGTAAGACATGAGAAACAGTACATGGAAGTACAATTCACAATACAAGGTTTCAGTCATTCAGTCCGACTTCACTGTATAGGCTAGTTGCCTTTTCATTAATTATATATTTTTGTACTTAAGCTGTCGTGAAAGTTTATAATATTTAGAGAAATGTAAGGTTTCAAATACAAAAGTAGTAGTTGTTGTGAAGGTTAGCAAACTGGACATTTAGACTGAATGTTTCCTGTATCCTCATCTTGCGCAAATGCACACAAGTGTTTCACCAGGTTTTATTTGTGTTGTTTCTCATAAGCGTGCATCCGTTGTCTGTAAACAACACGCGCGCCAACAACACAGCAGTCTGTGCCTTGACTTCTGTGCGCTCGCGTCGCTGTGCGCTCAGTGCGCTCCTGACTCTCTCCCCAGCGGCAACCCTATATTTATGCGCGACCAGCACAAACATTGTCGCATAGTTGATGACGTCTGTGTCCACTGGGGAAGCACTATGTGCATGCCGCCACCTATAGGATCGGGGGTATATATGCAAGTGTATTCGGGCGCGTTAGAGACTTGGCCAGTGTGAATGCTGGCCAGCCAAGCGCACTCGGAAACGGAGCGGTCTGGAGTGCGCACCCGTAACCATAGTGTGAAACCGTAGTTAGTCATCCAAATCCACTCAAATCCACTTCCGAGTTTGTTTTTCCATTACATCCACTACACACAGTATAGCTTGGAGGGAATTTGGCCGAAATCATCAAGATCGTGCACACGTTTTTGATTTTTGGCATGGTGTTAGGTATGGGCATAAGGTTTTCAAAAACCATTGGATGCAAGTTGGGATCGCCCCCTAGTGGTCTGTTTCCAATGAATCCAATATTAGATAGGTATGGTTGAAACCCCAAATAATTGATGGAAGAGATTTTTCAATGGATTCTGTTACAATTGGGTATGCTAAATAACAACAACAAAAAAATAGGAAAATCAAACTTCTAGAAACGCATAATTTTCAAGTTGGCGTCCACGATGGCTGGCGGGAGCTTAACATGCTTATAAGCGGGGAGGGAATATATAAAAAATCATAACAATTGTGCATTTGGTGACAAGTTTTAGATTTTTGGCTTGCTGTTAGGTATGGGCATAAGGTTTTCAAAAACCATCGGAAGCAAGTTGGGATCGCCCCCTAGTGGTCTGTTTCCAATGAATCCAATATTAGATTAGTATATGGTTAGTATATGGTTGAAACCCCAAATAATTTATAGCAGGTATTTTCAATGGATTCTGTTACTATTGGGTATGCTAAATAACATACTAAAAAATCTAGGAAAATCAAACTCCTGTAAAGACATCATTTTCAAGATGGCGGGAGCTAAAAATGCCAGGAGCTTAAAATGCCTATAAGCTGGGAATATGTGCCATCTTGAAAACGATGCCTTTCCAGAAGTTTGATTTTCCTAGATTTGTTGTATGTTATTTAGCATATCCAATAGTAACAGAATCCATTGAAAATATCTTCCATCAATTATTTGGGGTTTCAACCATATACTAACCTATCTAATATTGGATTCATTGGAAACAGACCACTAGGGGGCGATCCCAACTTGCATCCGATGGTTTTTGAAAACCTTATGCCCATACCTAACACCATGCCAAAAATCAAAAACTTGTCACCAAGTGCACGATTTTTCTGAATTCCATCCGGGCTAGTAAGAATCTGTGTTAATTCCCTTGGTTCGTCTTTCTTTCGAAGTACAAAGAAACATTTCTAGCCGCAAAATCCCGGTGAGGGCCTCAGGCCCACTTCTGCCCCGCGAGAGCAGCTTGGCGAGAGCCAAGTGAGTGCCCACACAGAGCGGGCACTCGAGCGGGCACTGTTCGAGTTGCACCAAGGTGGGAATTGTTATGATCATTCCCACACAAAAGGGTACCCTCAGATGCCAACATCAGGACAGACAGGAAACCGGTGCATTTTCGTTTCCGTTTCCGGCCGGATGACGTCATTTTCGCGGGGAAGACGCCCCTGTCCACTTTCAATAGAAAATATGTTTATAAAAGTCTTTCATTTGCCACTCACAATTTAACTTTAGTTCAACAAGGTTCAATGAAAAAAGGTGACAACCTGTGTCTGCAGTGTTTGATACAATAAGTACAATTTTGAGGTACTTTTACTTCACTTGTGCATTTCCATTTATTTGATACTTTTTACTTCTAATCCATTACTCCATTATCCATTAATCCATTATCTCAGAGGCAAATATTGTACTTTTTACTTCACTACAATTATTTGACAGCTTGCGGATGTATTATTACAATACATACAGTACATTAATCACTTAAGCCCTATTCTATACTTGATCTTAGCTGATCTACAAGCTCACAAGCTTTTAGATCTGCAGCAACGTTGTAGTGTGTGTGTGTGTGTGTGTGTGTGTGTGTGTGTGTGTGTGTGTGTGTGTGTGTGTGTGTGTGTGTGTGTGTGTGTGTGTGTGTGTGTGTGTGTGTGTGCGCAAAATACAGAAGAATACCACAGATTTAATGTAGCTCCTTTTAAATTATAGGACTTTTACTCAGTAAACTACATTGAGGTATAAAACATCTGCATACTTCTTCCACCAGGAAATGGACCATTAAGGTGTGGTCTTTATCCTGTGTGAAACTATTCACAGAGCATCCTTCTCTTATTCATAGCAGGTGACAGGAAGGTGGGATGAGGAACTGTTCTCTAGAGCAAGGGTTCCCAAACTGGGGACCCCCCCCCCCCCCTCACACCCTGACAAGAACTTGGAATTGTTTTTACATTTTGAGTTAAGGCATTACATTTAGTTTGACTCGGTTCCACAGATAAATATTGCGAACATAGATGATCTACAAGCTCACAGATCAGATATTTCTGATCTGTGAGGTCGTAGGTAATATTTGACAATTTGGCCAACATTTGACCATTATAGTATAGTTTGTTGGTTACTTTTGACAAAGTAATGGTTTTATTATTAGTTATATTCTTTTTCATTTTAGAGGTATTGAAAAGTCCTTAAATTGTCACTTTAAAATATCGCCAATATAGCCAATCCACAAGTTCACAACCGAGCAAAACCTGACGAATTGTGAGTTTGTAGATCAGCTATTTTCACTATATACTTATGTACTGCTGTAAAAAAAACACACACACATAGCAGATCTACAAGCTCACAATGTGTCATCAGCTTGTAGATCTGCTATTGTCACTACTTTTGAAATCAATTAGCTCTATTAACTGTTGCACACCCAGCGTAAAGTGCTACAAAAGCTTAATTTATCCAGAAGCAAGTTGTCCAGAATGTACCCAGGTCTAGATGTGACTTGTCTCAGATGTGCTCATGACCTGGTCATCCTTTGACATTCAGTAAGTTTCCGAATGTTCAAAACTGTTTTTTTTTTTTACAGATTGACACATTTTGGACAGGAACATTTCATATGTTTGTGTGACACTGTCATTGATGCCAGTCAGTCCTCTGACTGTGATATTTGGTGTGGTTGTGGAGGGGACACTAGTGTCAACAGGTCAATGACAGGCCATAGCTTTGTCTTCATTATTAACCAGAAGACTGACCTGCTCAGTTGGACTCTGACACCAACTCATAAACGCTGTGTGGAGGAGCTGATGGAGAATTTAAAGATTGAACATCTAACGTTTAACATTCAGGGAGAGAAACAGAGATATATAACCTTTCTTTCTTTCATTTAACCTTGTGAGTGCCACATGTCCCCACAATTATAGTAGAATTTGAGAAATTGTGAGGATCGTTTGCAGTTAGTATTAGTCATTTATTTGTGAGTTCCACAAATATAGTAGAATTTGAGAAATAACATTGTTGTCTATTTAGATTGTTTCATGGTTAAACATTTTTTAGAGTTTATAATTAGCAAAAGGTTCAGGTTGAACACCAGTGTCACACACCGAAAATAGCAGATCTACAAGCTCACAGAGCGAGGCGTTGTGAGCTTGTATATCACCTATTTTCAAATATCTGTATAAAATAGGACTTAAGTGAAGTGTGTTATGTATTCATAATCTAAATTTACAATCTTGTAACCTTTCAAATAATTGCAGTGGAGTACAAAGCACAATATTTGCCTCTAGGATGTAGTGGAGTATAAATTATTGAATTAATTGCATCAAAATATACGTATGGTACAAAAGTAAAAAGTACTTGTCCCCCCCCACCCCCCCCCCCCCCCCTCAAAATCTGTAAAGATTTGTCAAAATGTCAAAAAATAGCAGATCTACAAGCTCACAACGAGTCGCATTGCAATGCGTTGAGCTTGTAGAACTGCTCATATAGCAGTATATAAAAGGGGTTAGTGGTTCAAGTATCTTGGGTATTAATAATATTTATAATAGTAATCTAAAGCTACAAAGTACTGTAACTAGTAAAATAGCAGATCTACAAGCTCACAACACGTTGCGATGCTACGCGTTGTGAACTTGTAGATCTGCTATTTTCACTATTGATTTAAAAAAAGTAAGACTGTAAAAACAATGTTTGTGAAAACATAATTACATCACTACACAGTAAATTCCTCAGTGTTAATTTATACACGTGTAACTCTGAGAGTGTTCAAGTGTAACCAAATGGACCAGTAAGGGTGCATTTGTACACTGTTAAAGTAACAGAAAAATCCCTGTATTCCACATTATACTTGAGTAAAAGTACAAAAGTGTTGCATCATCATCAGGATCATTTGCAGTTAGGATTAGTCATTTAGAGGTTATAAGTTGAGGGGTTAGGTTTGGAGTTATAGTGTGATGTGCTGTGGTCACTGAGCTTGTAGATCAGCTATTTTCAGCTTTAGGGTTGTGGTTAAAAAGAATGGTGAAAATGTAACCAACCTTACAACCTCACAAGTAATACAGTGGTGTAAAGTAACTAAGTACATTTACTCAAGTACTGTACTTAAAGTAGAATTTTGGACTACTTTTTTTTTACCTTTTCTATGACGTTATGATATCTTAGGATGAATGGTACAGTAGAAACATTTCATAACTCGATCCCGGGTCCGCCACAGCTTGAGACGTGCGCGGATAGGCCTTGCGTTAGATCGCATTTTTCGCGTTTGAAATTGATTGAAATCTCGAGATTTCAATCTCGTCTAGCGCGACTTCTGTTTTTTTTATTTTATTATTATTTTTTGACAGTGTTCTGTCACTATGAACGTCAGATCTAAAAATAAATAAATTTAAAAAAGCTATTAAAATATGATTTTTTTCTACTGTACCATTCATCCTAAGATATCATAACATCATAGAAAAGCTAAGAAAAACTTAGTCCAAAATTCTACTTTAATTACAATTTTGAGGTATTTTTTACTTTACTGAAGTATTTAAAATTTTCAGTACTTTTACTTCTACTCCACTACATCTCAGAGGCAAATTTGTACTTTTTACTCCACTACAATTATTTGGAAACTTTAGTAGTAGTTACTTTGCAGGTATAAATTGTTACATTAACCACTTTAGCCCTATATTATACACAGGCTATTTGAAAATAGCCGATCTACAAGCTCACAACGTGTCGCATCGCGACGCATTGTGAGCTTGTAGATCTGCTATTTTCAAACATTTTATTACTTTTACTTTTGGTACTTTAACACATCGGGTGCCAGCATTTTATAATAACAGATTACGTTCGGTGCCGAAATCTCACCGTTGAGCTGCGCAGCGCTGTTTAAACTTTAGACCCCACGACGTGCATTCCATGAGAAAAAAAAGCATGTCACCATTTAGCCGATGGTGCTGGCTAATGCCTGGAATGATAACATCGCTCACGCGAGTAACAATGGTGGAGCGATCGTGCACACAAAATGAGTCGTTTTCCCCAGCATAAAAAGTTTCGGAGTTGACACGATGATGCATCTGGCCCATCCTTGTCAGATTCACCGTGGGTGATCCCAAAGCTGCTCCAGCCCCTCCCGTATGGAAAAAAAAAAAAAAAAAAAAAAAGACACCAAACACGGTTCGGACCGTGTTCGGCACCAGAGCGCTACTATGTGAAAACACAGTCCAGACCGTGATCGGCACCCGATGTGTTAAGTACATTTTGATACCAATACTATTTGTACTTTTACTCAAGTAGATTTTTTATTCCGGACTTTACTTGTGTGTGTGTGTGTGTGTGTGTGTGTGTGTGTGTGTGTGTGTGTGTGTGTGTGTGTGTGTGTGTGTGTGTGTGTGTGTGTGTGTGTGTGTGTGTGTGTGTGTGTGTGTGTGTGTGTTGTGAGTTGTTTTTAGGTTGTTTTATGTTAGTGTCGTCCCCGCCCCCATACAACCATCACAGTAAAGCTCTAAACTCTATAATAATAATATTACAATAATATTCATGAGGTTTTAATGTGTTGTGATGTTTTGTCATGTGTTCTTCTCACAGATTCCTGTTCACTCTCACTGGATCTGAACACAATGCACAACTACCTCTCCCTCTCAGAGGAGAACATGAAGGTGACTAGAACACCACAACACCAAGGTTACCCTGATCATCCAGAGAGATTCACCTCTTACCCTCAGGTGTTGTGTAGAGAGAGTCTGTGTGAAGGTGGGAGGTCCTACTGGGAAGTAGAATGGAGTGGGTTGGTTCTTATAGCAGTCTGTTATAAAGACATCAGCAGACAGGGTTATGAGTCACACTTTGGAGACAATAACAAGTCCTGGTGTTTAGAATGCTCTGATGGAGGCTACACGTTCAGACACAACAACGTTGATACTAAAGTGTCAGAGTGTTCCTCCAGAGGCAGAGTGGGGGTTTACCTGGATCACAGTGCAGGTACTCTGTCATTCTACTGTGTTACTGACCCAAGGACCCTCCTCCTCCATACAGTTCACACCACCTTCACACAACCTCTATATGCAGGTTTATGGGTTTATTATAATGGAGCTACAGCAGAGGTGTGTAAGATCTGAGAGAGAGAGAGAGAGAGAGAGAGAGAGAGAGAGAGAGAGAGAGAGAGAGAGAGAGAGAGAGAGAGAGACAGAGAGAGAGAGAGAGAGAGAGAGAGAGAGAGAGAGAGAGAGAGAGAGAGAGAGAGAGAGAGAGAGAGAGAGAGAGAGAGAGAGAGAGAGAGAGAGAGAGAGAGAGAGAGAGAGCGGGGGGTGTAAGATGAGAGAGAAAGAGAGGGGGGGTGTAAGATGAGAGAGAGAGGGGCGTGTAAGATGTGTGTGTGTGAGAGAGAGAGAGAGAGAGAGAGAGAGAGAGAGAGAGAGAGAGAGAGAGAGAGAGAGAGAGAGAGAGAGAGAGAGAGCAGCTAAACACAGTAAAGTGTGTGTGAGGTGCTGCAGTGGTGGAAGAAGTACTCATACTGTATATTTTGGACTTGAGTAAAAGTAGAAATACCACAATGTAGTAATAACTCTGTTAAAAAGTCCTGCTTTACACATTACTTAAGTCAAATGTATTTGTGTCAAAATATACTTAAGTAGCAAAAGTAAAAGTACTCGTTATGCAGAATGTCTTTCAGTGTTCTACGCCAGTGGTTCTCAAAGTGCGGTCCAGGGACCCTCAGGGTTCCAAATGGACCCTTACAGATCCTTGAAATGACAAGATTGAGAACCACTGCTCTATGGGTTGTGAGCTTGTAGATCTGCGATCTGCTATTTCTGACTTGTTTTGGTTGAAATCAGTGTAAATGTTCGTACAGCAACACACCCTGATGAAGACAATATGTCCAAACGTTGATCATTAAAATCATTTACATGGAACTACACTGAGTGTTGTTTTTATCTGTTTTTACACACACACACACACACACACACACACACACACACACACACACACACACACACACACACACACACACACACACACACACACACACACACACACACACACAGACTTGAGGTCATGTTTCTAAACTCTAGACACAAAAATCACAACTAAATACATTTACTTAAGTACTGTAGTTAAGTACAATTTTGAGGCATTTGTTTACTTTACTTGAGTATTTCCAATTTCCAATACTTTTACTTCTACTCCACTACATCGCAGATCCAAATATTGTACTTTTTACTCCACTACAATTATTTGAAAACTTTAGTTACTAGTTACTTTGTAGATTTTGATTATTATTACAAAACATACATTAACCACTTCAGCCCTATTCAAACTTTGACTATTTGAAAATAGCAGATCTACGAGCTTGTAGATTTGATATTTTCAAAAGATTTTTATATAGATTATTATTTTATTTTTTTTCAGATAGCCAAAGTTTAAATAGGGCTGAAGTGGTTAATGTATGTTTTGTAATAATAATCCAAATCTACAAAGTGACTAGTAAGTAATAAAAGTAAAATAAAAGTATAAACAATTGATAACACTCCAGTAAAGTAAAAGTACCTAAAAATTGTACTTAAGTACAGAACTTAAGTAAATGAATTTGGTTACTTTCCACCACCGGCATCAAAAATGTACTTACAGTACTTAAAGTAAAAGTATAGACTACTTTTAATGATGTAGGGAAAATGTCAGATCTACGTAAAAGTGTTCTGAGCTTGTAGATCTGCTATTTTCACGTGTGTGTGTGCGTGTGCGTGTGCGTGTGCGCGCGCATGTGTGTGTGTGTGCGTGTGCATATGGACAGTCAAAGGGAGACTCATCAGAAACAGCTGAGTCAACTCCGAGACGAGATCCATGAGACACACACACACACACACACACACACACACACACACACACACACACACACACACACACACACACACACACACACACACACACACACACACACACACCCACACACACACACACACACACTACTGATGCTGCACTGAGAGGCTTTCAGACTGACTAATGAAGTGAAGCTAAATGAAAATTCAGGCTGAGTGTCAAAGATTCACATATTTCCATCCAATGTTCACATATGTTTGCCCAATGTTAGCCTATTTCGGCTGTATATTGACCTGTCTTCATGTTCAGAATAAGACTATTTCTGCTGTATATTGACCTGTCTTCATGGTCAGAATAAAGCTCAGAAACAGAAGATCTCCTTTTTGGAAAACAACCTGGAGCAGCTGACCCAAGATCACAAACAGGCACTGAACACAACGAGACACACACTGACACCTGCTGGACACAACGTGACACAACACTTACAAACACAGGTTCACATTATTACGGGGCCAGGCTTCCAGCATGGACCCGTTTTGATATTGGCATTATTACATTTCTTCTTCTTCTTCTGCCGTTTTTGCCAGTTCTGGCTGAACCGTGCATAGGCTTTTTACGAAACCCGGCCATATGATAGATGGTCATGAAAAACTATCAAGAAATAAATATCACAATCTTTCGTCAAAAGGTGGCGCTATAGCACTCAATTGAAAATGCCAACTTTGAACAGGTACAACTCATGCCCTGTTTGACCTACAGCCATGAAACTTCAATACACATATGCGTCTACTCATGATGAACAACTTTCACACTCTGACTTTTGACCTCTGACCTTTAGATCTCCCACCATTTTGAATTATATGAAAAACAGTTAAAACCTCCTGGGATTTTTGAGTAATCTGCACGAAACCTTTTACACATGAACTTTGGACCTATGCCGACTCAACGATGCAGCGGATTTTCCATAAGTGAAAAAATGAAGCTTTAATGAGCCAATGAATATTGCAGTTTTATGACAATTATTCATCTGCCCCTAACACATACATGCAGACTCACATTTCTTTGAAACATTGCGGTAATGTAGATGGTCATTCCAAATATCACTGAAACCAATCTTACTCCAATTGGTCAAAGGGGGGCGCTATAGCAATTTTTTGAAAATGCAGACTTTAAACAGGCAAAAGTCATGCCTCGTTTCGCCGACAGCCATTAAACCTGCTTACACATGTGCCTTGACTCATGAGGAACACATCTATCACGTTGACCAGTAAGCTCCGCCCTTAGATTGTCCGCAGTTTTGAGCAGTTTGAAAAACACTTAAACCCAGGATTTTGCAGCTATTTGCGTGAAACTGTATCATCTGTTTGATCTCCTTTTTCACAGGTTCTGTCTGTTGGTCCAATGGCTTCTCCCTTAAACGAATGCCTCACAACACCAAGGTTGCCAGTTCAAGCCTCATTTGATGCAGGCGTCATTAAAGTTGTATTGCACACAACATGACTGTATCAGTGAATACATGTGCAATTGTTAAATATAACATAAAATGCTTAACAATTATTTGTTTGTCAATTTTCTGACACAATTATGTTCTTGTAGAAAGTGAGCAACAGCAACAGTCCACCTGGCCTATTCCCATGGATTGGATCTACCCACCTCACCTGCTGTCATTCCCTCTCAATCCATAATCACACCTGCCCTCACTCACTCGTCATTAGTCTCTCTCTCTCTCTCTCTCTCTCTCTCTCTCTCTCTCTCTCTCTCTCTCTCTCTCTCTCTCTCTCTCTCTCTCTCTCTCTCTCTCTCTCTCTCTCTCTCTCTCTCTCTCTCTCTCTCTCTCTCTCTCTCTCTCTCTCTCTCTCTCTCTCTCATCAGGTCAGGTCTGTTGGTCCAATGGCTTCTAGCTTAAGCGTGTGCCTCACAAGGTTGCCAGTTCAAACCTCAGTTAATGCAGACTTCATTCAAATTGCATTGCACACAACATGATTGTGTCAATTAATGCATACGCAATTGTTAAAGGAGACATCCGGTCATTTTAAGTGTTATGTTTGATGTGTGTCAAATCACTTACCAACGTAGAAATGAAAATCGCGTGACTCCACAGATCCTCCTATCGACCCCCACCGTTGGCATTATAGGAGTATATAGGATAGCAGCAATTCGCCTATTTTAACAAATGTAAAGTCTGTTTTTTTCTCCTAGTACTCATTGTGGAGTCCCATGATAACGTAACAGGCGCTAAAACTCCCGACAAGCTAACGGCTAATAACAGAACGAGCTAATGCTGGTTGCTGGTTTCTCTCCCGACCTGGCAACCTGGGGCTGCCATGCAGAGAGATAAGCAGCCCCAGCATTAGCTCGTTCTGTTATTAGCCGTTAGCTTCTCGGAGTTTTAGCGCCTGTTACGTTATCATGGGACTCCACAATGAGTACTAGGAGAAAAAAACAGACTTTACATTTGTTAAAATAGGCGAATTACTGCTATCCTATATACTCCTATAATGCCAACGGTGGGGGTCGATAGGGGGATCTGTGGAGTCACGCGATTTTCATTTCTACGTTGGTAAGTGATTTGACACACATCAAAGATAACACTTAAAATGACCGGATGTCTCCTTTAAAGATAACCTGAAATGCTTACAATGTATGACATACTTCATTCTGAAAATAGCCGATCTACAATCTCACAACTTTTCAGATAGCAACGTTTTGTGAGCTTGTAGATCGACTACTTTCACTAGTTTCTGTTCCGAAGAGACGTACAATTTCTCTATCGGTATATGGTATGGGAACCATTGATCTAGAGTAGTTAGCAAAACAGAGGCCTGGTCCGTCAGGGACGGAATGACTTATAAATATCAACAGACACTACCAGGGCTATCATATCTCTGGGTGCATTTCTCCTTTCCGACATGTCGCCTTTCCGACGTTGACTAACCCTATACCTAACCCTAACCCTAACCTTAACCGCACGCGGAAGCCACTAGTCGGAGTGGTGAGATGTCGGAATGGAAGGAGCACCCCCATATCTCTAGCTCATTGAGAAGAAAGGCAGCCTTGTAGTCCGGAGGTCACCGGTTCGATCCCCGTCCCCGACGATGTGTTGAGGCGATCATGATTTGGCATTCGTATAGGCTTACGCATAGTATTTCTTGAGGTTAGGGGAAGGCATAGTTTGTTAATTGCATGGTCTACTTTCTCTCAAGTTCAGTCTTCTATATTTCTTTTTTTTTATAAAAAAAAATGTATCCCACGATTTTGTTACCCCGTTTTTTTTACACCCAGTGCCAATTGTCTATGTAATCCTGGGCACTACTAGGGAGGCCAGGGCCGAGCTCATGCCTCCTTAAATGCATGAGAGCCAACTGACCTTCTTGTCACCTGACAGGGGAGAGTTTCCCTGGTTGGACGTAACGCGTGGAAGGAACACGTTATTCCAACCAGTTCCCTTCCCCTCCATCAGGCGCCCCGGCTGGCCAGGGGGAGGCAGTATAGTGACCAGGATTACTGCATGTTTTTGTGAGGGTACCTACCCTAGGAGACACGGGGAGAACATGCAAACTCCACACAGAAAGGCGTCTTCTATATTTCTATGGCTTATTGTGCATATTACTTATCATTGCTTCTTTCTTTCTTCTCTCTGCAATCCCTGGCCCTGCTTTCAGCTATATTTATTATTATTATTATTGTTTTATCATTTCAAAAGATTAAAAAAAAAATCCTATTCTTTCAAAGTAATAACACAATTGATTTGAGCTGAAAGGTTTTATTCCTTGACTTGTTTCCCCTGCAGCTGGTTTGTACCTCACTGTTCCTCACTCTAAGTACATTTACTCAAATACTGTACTCAGGGACGTGCTGGGCCCCTACTTCAGCCTGTGAATCTCAGATAGAGAGGCCCGTAAGGTGCGCACCAGATTTTTTACTTAATTTCTGCCGTTTTTTACTTAATTTCGGCCAGTCTGTTTTAAACGGCTGGCCCATGGTTGGCCTGGAATGGAGAGGCCTTTCTTGAATTGTCCCAAATTTCCCTGTGGCCAGCACGTCCCTGATCCACAGGCCCATCACTGTGTTTGTGAGTGACGGATTTGCCTTGTAGTGCTATTACTGACAACCTGGAAAAGAGAATGCTGACGGACAGTAGATACACCCTGCTCACAGCGCCATCTGTTATGGAAAAATATAAACTCTATGTTAGTATAAAGGAAATAATTCCAGCAGAGGGTAGAGTGGAATGAATCAACATATTTATTATACTATGCGAGAGCTCTCGGAGACTGCCTCATGCAGCCTCCCGATTGTCAGTTCTGTCTCTCCTTTATACACAACAAGGAAAGAACACAAATAGCTGGAGGTGTGGTTAGTGGACAGAGTGATTTAACAAGCTCACAAAACACATTGTGAGCTTGCAGTTCGGCTATTTTCGGTGGAGACATTGAAGGAGCATTTCACCCCTGGAAGAACTTACAGTCACTCAATGTTAATAATATTTGTAGTAGATAACAGTAGCAACATTTGAAATGTGCACCCTATGGCCAGAAAAATATAGAAGTCTGTGTGTTTGACTGGGGTTTGACTGGACTGCTGCATTACTACAATGACCATAATGCTTTGGGGCACTGCCCTTCCTTGTGGGGAGGGGAGGCTGCGTGGGGGTGTGGTCTACATTGTAGTCAGGAAATAAGGTGAGAAAGAGACTATGAGTCAAATGACTCATAGTCTCTGAGGATATGGATGAAAATCTAAAAATACAGATAAAACACAAACAACACACCAGGAAAATGTTTATGGGTCCTAGACCTAGATACAAATAGGGGTTTGATGCACAATCGGCGAAATGTCCCTTTAAAGTGCAGAGGGTTAAAAAAGGATTTTGCCAATAGGCTCCTGTGTTGGCTCCATAGTCCACTAAGTTTACAGGCTTCAATCCATTAAGACCTGGAATGCATCTGTGTCATTTTAGATTTCTTTGGCTATTAAAAAATAGCAGATCTACAAGCTCATAGCGCGGTACAGAGTGCCGGAAACGACCTGCCATTGGCTGGAAAGGCAGCAAGGAGGCGAGTCTTCACTCCAGTAGAATCCGTAGAAGCGTACCCTACTGTATCAACAATTTTAAAACATCTAGACATTCTTGTACGTTCTCTAGTCGTATCAGTCATTTACCTGGGGACCCCCTGGAACCCCGTCAAGGTCCCTCGGGGGGTCCCCAGACCCCACGTTGAGAACCACTGACTTACAATGTGTTTGTTGTTTCTCTTGTCAGACTGATGCCAGGAGGAAGGCTCTGCTGCTGGCCCTCATTTTAGAAGTCTTTGGCTATTCAAAAATAGCAGATATACAAGCTCATTTGCCATGCCATGAGCTTGTAGATCTGCTATTTTTGAAAAATCGTGAAAATATATATATATCTTTGAATATATATATTTTTAAAGCAAACATTTGTAACTCAAATCTTAAAAAAAAATCTAAAATGACACGAGGTGCGTTCCCGGGATTGAATTGCTTAACAGGTCACACAATGGACCATTGATATGCATCCAGCCAGGGTCATTCCTTTGTTCTGTGCTATGTAGGGGTGGCGAACAGCCTTTTTGCATGTAGGTTGAAGGCAAGAGGGCGGGGGGGCGGGTGGCGGGTGGGGAGAGAGCCTGGCGACGTGAGCTATGTTAATGCACTGAGTGGCAGTTGGGGCAAACCATAGAGGGGCAAACGCAGTCCCCACAACATCATTTACGATTCTGTGCCTATCGGTACATAACTCGGACGGCGCTTAGTCGACTAGTAGACCATCGGCCGGTCGTCGCGGGCACTCGCGCCTGGAGGCGCTCGGGCGCGACTCCTCGACCTCAAGGTCTGCTGAGTCGGCGCGCCTCCGTCATGGTCCAAAACTATACTTTATCGGCGAAAAAAAGTAGTCTGCGGTTGTTTGAAAAAGCATTGTCCCAAGCAGGAGTCGAACCCAGACTCTCAGTGGTAGTGGATTTATAGTCTAATGATTAGCGAGGTGCGCCACTGAGGCCGGTGCTGAAATAGGGTATTCGGGCTGTATTAGAATGTGACCTCCTAACTCTTCTAATAGTAGAGGAAAGAAGTCCCCGCCCGAAGTCGGGGCGAGGCTTCCCCCAACTACATGCAAAAAGGCTGTTCGCGTAGGGGTGGGAGGTTGAGGTGTGTGAGTGTGCTCAACAGTTCCAGTGTCTCACATCAAACAGAGTGATGTTGTTCCCAGGGTTTGACAGACACCTGCTAGGCCTGGCCTTGATCGCCGGGGAGGAGGGAATACCCACGCCAGACATATTCCTGGATCCAATGTTTGCCAAGAGGTACAGTGACACTTACCTTATCAGAAATATACAAAACAGACCACACGTTGGGTTGTAATGTTCCGTGTTGGGATATGGATATCTGCGCGATGCCACTGGAGGCTCTGAAATACATTGGAAATAGACCGACCGAAAGTTGTGCATGGCGGAGCTGCATGGCTGTTTCAGTTTGTTTTGGTGTTCCTTGCACCCCTCTGGTGGTTGCAGAGTGACATGCATACGTACGTACATACATACATAAATACATACATACATACATACATACATACATACATACATACATACATACATACATACATACATACATACATACATACATACATACGTACATATAGCAACAATTCACAATCACAATTAGAATTTTGCATGGTTCAGCTACTACTATTAACCCTTAAGACCTGAGGCTGATTCTTACTAATGTCTTCTGAATCCCAACAGTATTCTGAAAAACGTGTGTTTCTATGTCAGTGGTGCTCAATCTTTTTCATGTCAAGGACCCCCAAAATTATATGTATTTGGCCGTGGACCCCCATCTCAAAATATTTTGTTCCAAGGACCCCCAGAAGCAAAGATTTGAGTTAAAAATGTTCGCTTTAAAAATATATATATTCAAAGATTTGCACACATTTTCACGATTTTTGAATAGCCCAAAGTGTAAAATAATGCTTTTTAGCTCAAATCTAAAAATGACACAGTTCCAGGTCTTAATGGGTTAACTTATAACTGAAAAAGGCTGTATCTCGCTTCCCAAGCACTTTTTTTTTACTTTTTAACAATGCTGGCACAGTCTGAACATATTTTTTTATTTCATTGGCACTGAGAGAGTTAACTACTGTTTGTGGCTTGTAAAAAAATATAACTGTGGCGGCGTCACAACTTCTAATTTATACTTACCTGTTAACCGAAAATAGCCGATCTACAAGCTCACAATGCACCTCTGGGCACGTTGTGTGCTTGTAGATCGGACACCCGCACAATCGTAACACCCGCACAACCAAGCATGAAATGACGTGTCTTGGTTCTCCTGGATCTCTTCTCCACTAGTCCCTTCCTAATCTGAGTTCCCAGAAGTTTTCGCCAGCTCTCACATACAAACGGGAGGGGCGAGGAACTTCTGGGCCAAAACCCCTGTATTTGTGGGTGGGATGTAACTTACGCTCAGAATCTGAGCGGACACGCCTCTTACCGGTCTGAGAGCTGTGCAACTCGTCTAAACAGTCCGACAAGAGGCAAACAGCAGTACACAACAATGGCGGCCGTCTTCCCGTCGCTCCTATTTACATGCAGCACCCACTGCATGTGGATCCCGCCCCCTTTTCTTCATTGGCTATTGATTTGAATCAGAACGCAGTGGCCGCGCCCCTGCTGTCCAGGCTCTATTTTGTCGGCTAAAAACTATGATGAGAAAAAAAAACTAAGATGACCAAAACTATGACTAAATATATTGACAATTTCATCAACAAATAAAGACTAGACAGAAATGTTAGGGAGGGACTAGGCTGTGTGTGGGTGTCACACTCAGAAAATAGACGATCTACAAGCTCACAGCGCGTTGTGAGCTTGTAGATCGTCTATTTTCGCCAAACAGCTCATATAAATCAGGCATTACGACGCCATCACGGCCTGCCAACATACATTTTAGTCGACTAAATCAACTGTAGATTTAGTTGACTAAAATCTCATGAAATTTAGTCAACTAAAACTAAAACATTTCAGTTAACAAAAAAATTTATTAAAAAACTATAAAACTGCAACAAAATTTGTTGTCAAAATTAACTCTGTATGTGTCTTGTGTTCTACAGTGGTGGTGGGGGTAACTTTGTGCTGTCCTCCAGTCTGGTGGGTTACACTACTGTTCTGGGCGCCGTAGCTCCCATGGTGCACCATGGTTATGGCGTCTTCTACCGTATTAGAGACGACAGGTGAGCGGACTGATGTAGAACCCTGTGTGCATACATCATAGCGGTGTTTCTACAAACATTAGGGCGGCAACCGTGTTTGGGTCGCACAGACCCATTTCTATGGGTCACGAGTATTTTTTTACTAACATTTTTTATTTTATTAAAAAAAAACATTTTTCAGTGCATGTTTCCTACAACTGTATTTTATTTATAACAACTATTTTATTCCAAAATAGTTTTGTTATGTATGATAATTAAATACAAATCTTTCAAGTATGAAGTTCAAAAGAAATTCATAAAATCAAAGGAATTCCATGAATGAAAAAGTAGTGAAAATAGCAGATTTACAAGCTCACACTGTTGTGAGCTTGTAGATTCGCTAGTTTGGGTCCCGGGGGAGACATCAACTGTGTCTTTTGGGTCTCGAGCTATAAAAGTTTGGGAATCAGTGCATTAGAACACAGTAGATCTTGCTCAGTTGAAGAGCACCAACACATTCTATATATCTCTGCTGTTGGGCAGAAACCAGCTAACTCTAAAATGTACATTTTTCAGGAAATGAAAAGAACAAGACAAAAGTGTTAGTTAGGAGGTTTTGTTCATCATTGATAAGAACAGCTGAATGGACCTCCACGCTCACAATGAGGTTGGAGGTCAAAAGGGGGTGGAGCCTGGAGCCAGCAAAACCAGCTAACTTCACCCCCCTTTGGTGGTGTTAGCTGGTTTAGCAGAAAGTTTGAGGATCCAATGGAGTTAGCTGCTTTTGTCAGAAGCGCTTTTTAATACTTTTTATTGGTTCAATATTTGTTTTACCAACAGACAGACGTAAAGGGTGTTCCATAGCACTGATTTATGGAAAAGCGGAAACATGGAATTAGCTGGTTTCTGCCCGACAGCAACGATATTTAACGTCTCTCGTCTTTGACTTCAGGATCGTGGCTTCTGTCACGGCGTGGAAATCGGACCCCCAGACAGACGCAGAGCGGTTCTACCAGAACCTGTGCGCCTCCTTCCAGGATATCCTACACCTAGCCACCACCTCACAGCTGTAAACCGACTGATCCACTGACCCCAGGCCAGCTCAGTACAACGTCCACAGTGTAGCAGCTGATCCCAGCACCGACCAGTTGCATAAAACTGCCCTACACTTTGATTAAAGGAAAACGTTTGGTGAAACTTGACAGCTGACTTTAACCGGATGCATAAAACACACTTCCTTATTGACTAATGCAAGACTGACTTGAGCCCGATTTATACTTATCGAGCTTGTTATGAGCTTGTAGATCTGCTACTTTCAGCACGTGACACTGTCGTACGACAAAGTACGAATAAGCACTACTGTATATAATCTGCTCTGAATAGCAATGTCAAGTACATTGCTAAACTAGGCTCTATGCACAGCAGCCATATGATCACTTCCTTCACAGGTGTTACCAATGATACTAATGAAGGCTCTGTTCCATTTAGTGTAGCACAGTGGTTTCCACGACCCCCATTATAACTCTGAGAGTGTACAAATGGAACCAAATGGACCCGTAACTCATAAGGGGCCATTTGGAAGCCCATGAGGGTCCATGGACCCCAACTGTAGACCCACTGGTGTAGCAGAGTGTTTCCAGTGAGCCAACATGCACACAATATCAGCACCCTGACTCTGTTTGACCAGAATGGAACAGAGCCTTCATTAGTATCATTGGTAATACCTGTGAATGTCTTCATAATATGGCTGCTCTGCCGGAAGGGGGAGACAGTGTGCATAAAACGTGTGGACACATAGCAATAGGCTCTATGCACAGCAGCCATATTGGAAAGAAATTGGTAAGACCTGTGACGGTCCGGACCGGAAGTAAGGAAGAGGCCCACTTATACTAATCATGGCTCTGTTCCATTTAGTGTAGCACAGTGGCTCTCAAACTTCTTAATTTAAAGGACCCCCATAACTCTCAGAGTTACACACCCGTAAGCAGTGGCAAGTTGGGGGCTCCAAGCAAAGCTTAAGTTTGCCCCCCCCCCCAACTGTACAATACCTGTACTGAAAAATTGTCATAATTGAGTATGAACTTGAGTATGGACAGTGCAGTGTAAAAGTGCAGTTTAATTAAGGTTTTTATCGTACAAATTAAACATAATATCAGCATTCCCCCATAGAATTTTAACTTAAAGCATTGGTACAGGAGGATTGGAGTTCAGAAAGATGCTTTAATTAAGGTCATACTGATCACAAATTGATGTGATGACGTAGAGGAAGCCTATTTGCTGTCATTTTAGTTGGGATTAATTACCTAACCAATTATTTTAGATGTTTAGATTAATTTAAGGAGAGCACATACCTACAGCAGAACACCAACTACTATCTGGGATTTTCCCAAAAAATGCTTATCTGCAAGCTTGTCTTCATGACTAAATATATAGCCTACATTTACAAACATTTCAGTGCTGAGTAGACCACATACATTTGTGCAACAAGAGAAGAGCTAATGCCATATTAATATTTGAGCATTTTAAATATCCTCCGTTTTGACAACTACATTTATGACGGCAGACAATTTAATTGAGACAATGTGACGCATCACTGCGTGCAGTGCAGAATGTATACTGTAATGTTCTGTATCCGTAGGCAACTTTAGCCAGCATTAGATGAATTACTCACCTGCTGCAAAGGATGACGAAAGAGAACGCATTTTTGTTCCATAGGCCATGAGGCCTACATTGTCTTGGTTTCAGAGAGCGTGGTAAATATGAACGTTTGCCCAAAAGTCTTGTTTTTATATTCCATTATGTCTGTGTTGTTTTTATGCACGGAAGAACGCAGGCTTGACCAACGTCATCAAGGGGCCTCTAGTTAAAAAAAAGCATTTCAAAACGAGAGCCCTTTTTTTTTAAATCTATATTTGGAATGTGATCATTCAACACATGTTTTATTTTGAAATTGTACTACTGGAAATAGAGGTTAGAAAAAATCAACTGCTACGGAACGGCCACTGAATCGTTGACCTTTAGGGGGCAGCCCCCCTCCCTCGGGGCTCCACACAATTGTGTGGTCTGCGTAGGGCATTAAACCGCCCTGCCCGTAAGGGACCATTTGGAACCCCCTCAAGGAACCATGAGGGTCCCTGGACCACACTTTGAGACCCACTGGTGTAGCAGAGTGTGTCCAGTGAGCCAACATGCACAATATCAGCATCCTGACTCTGTTTGAACTGAATGGAACACAACCTTAGTTAGTATATGTATCCAATGTTTTCTTCCAATTTAGCTGCTGTGCATAGAGCCTATTAAACATACATTAGATAGAAACTATACATGCAAAATGCATGTCTGTTTTACAGTTCACATGATGTTTGGTCAGATAGCCTTCTTTTGATGGCGGGAAACATGGTCAAATGGTTGCCATATATTCCTGACATAAGCCCTAGATTAGAAAAGAAAGATGCTAGCTACATTTCTTGGATGTTTTGCTATAAGCATGACAATTTCATTCGGAATGGAGGGGAGATAACTGTGTGCCACAAAATGAGTTGGCCTTAATTTTTATGCTGCACACAGACTCATAGGGGTTTCTTAAAGGGCGTATGTTTTTTGTTAGAACGTTAACGCTTCGTATTGTGATAGTAATCAATGCTATAAATGTGTTTGTTCAGTAACTGGGATCTACCCATCTCTCCAGCTCATTAGTAAATACAAAATACATTTTCAGGTGGGATACCAATTTCATCCTGTCATGTATCCGAAAGAGAACTCCACAAAGATCATTTATGTCAGCATTCATTTCATAGTGTTCCAGTTCCAATTTTGTCTGCTCATTTGTCATGTCATCGCTTCCAAATTAACTTGTTTATCCTGTATCCTGTATGAGTTCTCTCTCCTGACTGGATACAATTGGTATCCCAACCTGAACATTTATTTTATGCTTTAAGAGTTGGAGAGACGGGGAAACCCCTGTTACTGAGCAAACACTCAGCAATGATTAGAGTATAGAGCTATTCAAATTTCAAAACGTATATTAACAGAAATATCACGTACATCCCCTCTAATTTTTACTGTTGTAAAAATCTTGAGCTTGTAGCAGATCTACAAGCTCAGAGCTTGTAGATCTGCTATTTTTGGCATCTTTGCTATTTTTGGCACAAGATGCTGTAATATGACAAAGTATGAAATCAGGTATAACCACTTAAACCCCAGCCTTCGTATTGTGGGGAAAGCTTTTGCAGAACATAGTAGATCGACAAGCTCAATAGCTCGAGGCCATTTCCCTGCAAAAGCTTACCCCTCAATAACAGAAAACAAAAAAGCCGCTAATATAGAGCTCTGAGGGACTCCGGTGAACCATATAGTGGTTAAGACTAATCTGAGGCCAGTACTGTATTACTGTGAGTTTATGCAACTGACCACGCTTTCAGTCTACTGGCCTTTTTGTTTTTGGCCTTGAACTTACTTGGAAGTAATCGTGTTTAATGTTGAGCACAGTTCAATGCAAAGGTGCAGCTTGGCTGCATCCAATGATTTATGTCTTATAGTTTTACCTTGATTTTATTTCAATTTGTTGCAGTTACTTCAATCAATTTGTTGCAGTTATGTCCTACTAATGTACTAACATCAATCGAATCAGTGATTTGAATGTAATAGTGTGCTTTCCGCAGTGATTCTAACTGAGATGAGAGGTTTTCTTAACAACTTGGTCAAATGATTTAACAGTATTAGCTTGTGTTAGCTGAGGTAAAGCTGGCAAGCATTCTCTGCATGGTTGCATTCTCAGCTGGTAAAGAAAATGGCATCCGTGCACAAAATAATGTCTATTTGGCTATTCTCCTATGTTTTAATGTGTAGGAACTGACTCCACAGACGGGTACAATTATGAACATGAACACAACGATCAGGCTTTGCAAAATATGGTCTCTCCTATCACCGATAGTTGTTGTACATTTACCAAACATATTGTAATCAAATTAGATATGTTATTTTCCAGTAGTTTGATCTGGTGAGCCTTATGAAAAATAAATAAAAGAGCTTTTCACCCCAAACAAATGGCTATTTTGCAAAGTATCAATTTCTTCCTCAGGGATACAAATTGATAAAGATATAGGGATATTTTCTAGAGCAAAACCCCTGTAACTCACTCAGTTTAACACTTATCTCCCCTACGCAGTCGTCATGATGTCGGATTCATTATGTTTCAAATTGGATCCTCTGGAAGCTTGAAAATTTTATTCTGCATCGTATGCCTTTCTAAATAACCACCAAGGCTGTAATATGGAGGCTATACTCTTTAATGTACCTCTGTGAGGACTGACTCCAGATTTGGTGAATGTTATGCTATACTCCGGCACACCGCTGTGTCGTAGATTGTGTATAGAAGTGTAATGATATGCAATATATCTCACTACTGTGACCCTTGTCCACTTAAACCCCAGCATCCGTAACGGGATGCGTTGTGAGCAGTGGCGTAGCCAGAACGCTAGCGTAGGCTGGGCCTAGACAGGAGGCAGGAGCGGGTGGGCACGCATGCACGCATGCCCATACGTTTTTTTTGCCTATTTGTGCATATACACACACACACACACACACACACACACACACACACACACACACACACACACACTCACACACACACGTGTGTGCCCATGAGGGTCCCTGGACCCCAACTTTAGACCCACTGGTGTAACAGAGTGTTTCCAGTGAAACGTTCCCCTCAATAACAAAAAAGGGATCCAAATAGCTAACTCCGGTCAACCATATAAGGTTTAGGGTGGTTAAACTTCTATAGAAGCATGCCAATGAGCCTGCAGTAGCTAATATGACACAAATTTAGAATGTGATCAACTGTAGGTCATCTAGGAATCGGAAGGTTGCCAACCATCCCCTTGCCCAGTCTACGTGTTACCATTCTTCTGTAGTTTATGGAATCCGAAACACGTTTTCAAATGCCAAACATTTGAAAATGTTTGGCATTCTTTTACAATTGGAAAATTGTTATTCAATCAAATAAGAAGTTGTTGTTGGTATCAACAGATAACGGTATTGACAGGAAATGAGTATGAATGTAGTGACAAATAAAATAATAAAAGTGTTTCATGTCTCTGTCCTGTTCTTTATTCATTACAGTGTTGTTCTTTATTCATTACAGTGTTAAGTCTCATGTTAACAAAATGTCAGTACAATCCAACGCCCAAAAGAATAAGGATTATAGACCCATAGCTCTCACTTCAGTGATTATGAAATCACTTGAAAGTTACAACATCTTGTTAGTTATACTGAAATCACTTGAAAGAAGTTACATCTTGTTAGTATAACTAAAGACAAATTCGATCCCTGTCAGTTTGCATAAGAAGTAGGGCTGTCACAATTACAAATTTAAGTTGATGATTAATTGTCACACGTAATAATAATTGCGATTAACGATTTAATTGTGTGTTTGCCATTGTTGTACATTGGAAGATATGGATATTTGTTTTAATTTCTGTTTGCCTTTTAGGCTTTGTAATCAAAAACGTGCACAGGGCAAATATGACAAATAATTTAACCATACAAAGAAAATATTGACATATTTAATCATTTTATACGTGTAAAAATAGCAGAAATAGCCGATCTGCAAGCTTACAACGCGCCACAAAGTGACACGTAGAAAGCTTGTAGATCTGCTATTTCAGTTTTTTTTGTAATATTTGAAAATGGGTGAACATTTTTCAGCACGGAAACGGTTATGAGCGGTGCACATTGCTCTTTTTTATGTTTTATGTATGTCATTTAGATTTTGTTTCATGTGTTATGTCAAATGTGTGTATGTGTGTTTCATGCAGGGCTGCTGGGTCGCAAGACAATTTTCAGTGTGAGCTGACAGTAAAGCACTATCGTATCATATCGTAAGTCTAATACTTGTAGAACCTTGGCGGCTCCTCCATATGGGCGATACCCTCACATGGTTTATGAGTGGTGCTCCCTATAGCGCCACATCCCACCTCACCCTCCGTGATCAACTTGATGGAGAAGAGCTGAAAGGTTTGGGAACACTTGATCTACAGTAGCCTGTAGTTCAACAATGGCGAATGTTACCTCAAACAACAACTCGATCGTCTCATTAAGAGAAAATAAAAGAAAATGGTCTCTTAAAGAATAGGACCACCCACACACCAAAGTTAACTTAAAGAATAGGACCACCCACACACCAAAGTTAAACATAAAGCCAGTTTCTACCAAGGCGAGAAACAGCTGTGGAGCTTTGCAGACCTGTAATGTGAAAACTGAGTGGCTTGCGGAATGAAACATTGATAAGGTTTTGTTCTGCTCCCCTTGCATTACATGCTGTCTGTATTATTGCTAAGAGTTGAACAGAAATAAACTAAAGTATTGAATGCAATATATGACAATCTCAACTTAGCTAGCTGTCTATTTATATAAATATATACCACTTCATAACGCAAATTACAAATCAGCCAATAACATGGCAGCAACTTAATGCATGTAGGCATGCACACAGAGTCAAGAAGAACTTCTGCAGTTGAAACCGACCATCAGAATGGGGAACAAAAGGTGATTTAAGAGACCTTGCATGTGGCCTGAACACTTTATAGAGGGCAGGATGGATCCATTCTGTGAACTTGTAGACGTCAAATTCAGACCCTACCATCCGAATGTCACTGCAGAAGTTGAGACTCATCAGACCAAGCATCAATTTCCCAATATTCTATCGTCCAATTTTGGTGAGCCTGTGGAAGTTGTACCCTCAGTTTCCTGTTCTTACCTGACAGGAATTGCACCCGGTAGGGTCTTCTGCTGCTGTAACTGTAATCCTTCTGCCTCTGTTCGACAAGTTTCGCTTTCAGAGATGCTCTTCTGCATTGAATCTTTTAAATCCAGGCTCAAGACTCTGTTCTGCTCACAAGCATATGAATCCCCCTCATAATTATGCTGTTTTAGCTTTTATCTTGTTGTTTCTGTCCGATATGTTGTTGATGAACTGTTTGTGTGTATTGTTTACTATTGTTTGTTCTGTAGTGCTGGTGAAATGTTCTGTACAACACTTTGGTAGAACAAAAGTCGTTTTTAAACTATAAATAAATGTGATTTAATACATTGGTTGCAACGCTTGAACCAGTCGGGCCATTCTCCTTTGACCTCCGGCATAAACAGGTCATTTTTGCCCACAGAACTGCCGCTCACTGGATTTTTGACTTCCTTTTTCACATTATTCTCTGTAAACCCCAGAGATGGCTGTGTGTGAAAATCCCAGTAGATCAGAAGCTACTGAAATATTCAGTCCAGCCCATTTGGCAAGAACAACCATGCAACGCTCACTTAATCATAAGTAACTTAAATCACCTTTCTTGCCCAGTCTGATGCTGGGTTTGAACTGCAACAGATTGTCTTGAACATGTGTGCATGCCTAAATGCATTGAGTTGCAAACATGTAATTGGCTGATTGTGATTTAAGCCTCTCCAACTGCATTTTAACACACAAAACACTGTAAGTGAACTCAATCAGTTTATTGTAAAGATGAGGCAACACAGTAACATTACCAGTGTATGAGTGTATTTTACAGTCAGATAAATCCTTGAGAGCATACAGTTTACTAGGGAAATGTTATAGTTACCTAACTAGAAAAAAGTAACTAGTTACGTTACTAGTGACCTCAAAAATTGCTGGCGTAATGCATTACTTTAAAACACATTACTTTGTAACACTTTAGTTCCAAAACTCAAGATAACATATACATAAGATTACACAAGATAATGAGAATCAACAGAAAAAACAATTGTTTTATTTAGTTTCATTGATATTATCAGATTGTGTGATGCCTGTGGTTTAGTATCTATAAATTGTCATTGTCAACCTGGATTAGAATGAATGATCATACTTTTTTTCTGTGTGTGATATAATGTGTCAACTCAGATGGCTTCTTCAATAAGGTATTTGTTACTGTTTAACTAACAGCTTTTCTACTGTATGAATCTTCAAATCTTCAGACGTGCATTTTGACCAAATCATTTGCCACAAACTGCAACTAAAAGTTTATCTTTAGATGAATCCTCATGTGCGCCCTTAATTACAATTGTGACTGAATTTATGATCGAAAGGGCTTTACCCCTTTAAATGTCCCTTGTGACTAAAGCTTTTGCCACAAAGTGTACAAGTAAAGGGCTTTTCCCCTGTATGAGACCTCATGTGTTCTTTTAAATGACTCCTTTGTCTGCAGCCTTTACCACAAACTGTACATTTAAAGGGATTTTCCCCTGTATGAGTCCTCATGTGGTAATCTAGATGACCCTTGTGACTACAGCGTTTGCCACATACTGTACACATAAACGTCTTTTCTCTTGTATGAATCATCATGTGTAATTTTAGAGCACGCCTTTGACTCAAGCCTTTACCACAAACGTTACACGTAAAAGGCTTTTCTCCTGTATGTTTCAGCATGTGGTCTTTTAAATCACTCCTTTGCCGGCAGCCTTTACCACAAACTGTACAAGTAAAGGGCTTTTCCCCTGTATGAGTCCTCATGTGGTAATCTAGATGACCCTTGAGACTACAGCGTTTGCCACATACTGTACACATAAAGGTCTTTTCTCCTGTATGAATCATCATGTGTAATTTTAGAGCACGCCTTTGACTCAAGCCTTTACCACAAACGTTACACGTAAAAGGCTTTTCTCCTGTATGTTTCAGCATGTGGTCTTTTAAATTACTCCTTTGTCGGCAGCCTTTACCACAAACTGTACAAGTAAAGGGCTTTTCCCCTGTATGAGTCCTCATGTGGTAATCTAGATGACCTTTGTGACTACAGCTTTTGCCACAAACTGTACACATAAAGGTCTTTTTCCCTGTGCGACTCCTCATTGAGTGAGTTTGTTTTGATAATTTCAAGTCCTGAGACAGCTTGCTGCTCAAGAACAATCTTTGTCTCTTATGTGATGTCTGTATTTTTAAAGCTGACAGACCTTCAATGGTCTCCTCCCAATCATCGCTGTCTTCAGTGATGTCAGATTCAGAACAGTGTGAAGAGAGGACCTGGTCATCACTAGTTGGCTGTGATTTTCCACAGTCCTCTACATCAGCTTGTGTTGCACACATATTTTTGACTCTTGTGTGATTTCAATGGATTTAAAGTTGACAGACCTTCCGTGGTCTCCCCCCACTCATCACAGTCTTCAGTGCTAGATTCAGAACAGCATGAAGAGAGGAGCTGGTCATCACTAATTGGTTGTGATGCTCCACAGTCTTCTACATTAGTTTGTGTTTTCATGTGTTGGGTTGAGGTGCTGGCTACAGGCTCATCATCACCTTCAATGTTCACTGCTACTGATGCCAACGTTGACCTATCTGCCTCCTCTGTGCTTTGAAGTAGCTGCTCCTGTTCCTCTTTAATCTGTGGAGGTTCTGGTTCCTCCTGGACCAGACTGGGACACCTCTCCTGCTGTTCATGTGAAACCTCCTCTTTAGACACAGGGAGGTGTAGGAAGTCTAGGAAAAAGACAAAATGAGAGAGAAACCTTTAACTTTTTTTAAATTGTAGATGTGGTAGTTGGAGGAACGTAAGTTGTAAATACATGCTTATTTTTAGTATTAGTATTAGTCTATCCTCATTTATCAAAGGCATTTGTTATTGATTACAACCATTCTAATTTACCAATACACTTTGACTGTTGTGGAAATGGAAAACTGATTTTTGTTTCATGTTTTCACCCAACTGTATTGTAATACATGATCAGCATTTGATTTACTCAACTTCCTCACCACTTGATTTTAATATGTTGAAATGATGATAACATACAATGATGCTAAAATACATTTCAGCCTATAAAAAAAAAAATCCTTGCAATTATGAGCATTTCCCTCTGGGTTCTGCTGAAACCATTTCATGTCCTTTAAGCTGTCCATATTACTGCTAGAAAAGCTTTTCTCTCCATGCACTCTGAGGGTGAGCATCTGGTTTGAGCCAATTTTAACCTGAATTGGCACCTCAAGGTCACCAGCAAGCCAAATTTAATAGACCATTCTAAGGCCTATTTTTTCCAACAGGGCAGACACATTTTCTGCCTGTGGAGTCTTTGAGCCTGGTGCCAGTGACCGCTGCCCTGTCGCTTGTGTAAGAGTCGCTCGGTTAAAACAGTCTCATGTGGTCTCAAAGAGACATATCAAACCTTTTAAGTGTATTAATTTTTTAATGAGAAAGAGTCTCCTCTGGCAGGGCATTACATTGGTGGTAACTAGCCTACTTGTCAGATATATTTGATCTGTTGAAGAAACAGCACAGTGTTTTGGGTTTCAGACAAAACTGAGGGGTTCAAGAAAAACTCATCCTTTGGAACAGGACTTGGTCAAAGGGGGGAGAATGGGTACAGTATGTTTCCAATCCTGAGTTAAACTTTGTAAGATGATCCTCATATCAACATTACCAATGTTGTCAGCAAGCGTTTAACTCCGTTGTCAAATAAGTTCTCAGATGACTTTCCAGAGGACCCCCAGAAGTAACATCTTTGGGTTTTGCAAAGATGAAGAGACTTTCAAAAGACTCACTAAAGGAGGAAGAATGTCTGCACAATCATGTAGATGTAGATTGACCACTACATGATTGATGTCATCAAGATCCACCACACCATTGATGTCATCAAGATCTTCATCAGAACTGAAGGGCTTGCAGACCGAGATGGTCACCTGTCCTGCATTGCTATCATAAAGCTGGACATCTTTGCAGTTGCAGGGTAGCATCAATACGCCTAGGGTGTGGCTGTATTGTAAGCTGATGAAGCAAATTGCTTGGATACAAAGAGACCTTCGAAAGATTTACTGTCCATGGGAACCACGTTGTCCGTTACTCTTGCCATGATTGGACTGACATCTGATTTGACACCTGCATGCAGCAGACACTGATGAAAGCGGCAGTCAGAAGGTGGGTTGACCAGAGCGAGGATGAAGAATAGTTTCTGGCCAGACGAGCTGGGTGCAAACCCTCAATCACTTATCATGTCAACCTGCACATGGAGGACGGTGTCAAGAAATATGGTCCACAAACATTTTGCCAAAACACAAATGCAGCAAGATGCTGAAGCGGTTGGACTTGCCCTGAAATGGTTTGAGGAGAACAACCCCTTCAACCACGAGGTAAGTTGTGTCCTTCTCAACAGGATTCACAAGTACTGCCGATGATGTAGTCAATGCTGAGAGAGCGGATGAAGTAGAAGTAGGGAAGGAGATGCAGGTGAAGCTGGATGGGCAGTCAGTGACTGTCCACCAGGCCAGTATAGAAGACAAAGCAGTATAGAATACAATAAAAGAGTGAAAATAAATAAGTCACCGCCATGCTTGGAGTGAACAGACCCACAATCTCCTGTTTCTTTGACAATATGGCACCAGTGTTGATTTCGTTAACGAAAAACGAAATATGTTCGTCAACGCACATTTTTCAAAGGACGAAGACGAGACGAGACGAGACCACCACCCACATGAATAAACAATAACTGGGACTAAATCCTTATGCAATTTCGTTGACTAATAAAGACGAGACGAAAATGTAGTTCACTAAATAAAAACTTGACTAAAATCTATGGTCATTTTAGTTCACGAACGAAGACGAGACGAAATATTATATATTTATTATATGATTTTGTCACTCCCTGTCTCGGTGTCTCCTATGATGCGCAGCGCAGGCAGCGCATGCTGTTCCTCACTCACACACACCCCCTTTCTAAGTTGCAGCCGCGTGCGCGCACACACACACACACACACACACACACACACACACACACACACACACACACACACACACACACACACACACACACACACACACACCGCCGTCAAATGAATGGTAGGAGGATTCAGATTTCAGAGCGAAACTTTACAAAAATAAAACGGTAAAATGCTTTGCACGGGGCTCGGGAGAAAGAGAAGAGGTGATATTTTCGCTACATTGATGTGGAGAACAAAACAATGGTAGATTTTATCCGAAGTCAAGCAATGTGGTCACAAGATAGCTGGGGAAAACACCACAACTTGAAGAGACACAAGCGTTCACCACAAAGAAATCGAGTTAAGTTAACAAAAGGTTTGGTGGTGGTTGTTTACAACCTAACATTAAACGTGATGTTGCGTGTCGGCTTAATGTTCCAACAAAAACACTAATCCGACCCTAAAGTGCCCAAACTAATGCTGACAAACTTACGTTAGCTTCTTAGCATGTAGCGATAAACTTACACCTGGTGTTTGCACTTTCTCCATTTACAGCCCGTACATCTACACAAACGTTCAGATTTCAAATATAAAGTGCTTACCTTATGGCCAGGGATGTTACAACTCTGTTCGGGTAACCCATAAGTACCCATATTTTCCGTATTGTTCATTAAAAAAAAACATTTTAATCCGATCGGTGGCCATTTTCTCCGTATTTTCTCCATGCTTTCAACTACGTGACCCTACCGGTTGGGAGGTGTAATTGCACTCTGATACACTATAACTCTATGAGAAGATTACCGCTAAAATGCTTTTTATTTAACAATACGGAAGATACGGGTACTTATACCCACCCGAAGTAAATTGTAACATCCGTGGCCACGGAATAAGCACTTTATATTTGAAATCCGAACGTTTATGTAGATGTACGGGCTGTAAATGGAGAAAGTGCAAAAAAGAGGGTGAAGTTTCGTCATGACTGTCAAGATATGAACGTCATATGTAGTTTGCTGCTATAAATAGTAGCAGCAAGCGAACCATAGTAACTTGTAAACAACCCAGTGTGCAGATTGTGCACAAAACATGTGGGCAGCTATACATGGATGCAAACAAGTAATCTTTAGGTGACACACTCACCGTTTCCAAAATAACATTAGGTCGGCGGCAGCCGGCGGCAGCTATCCTAAGTGATTAGTATAAAAGTATTGGGTAGGTGGCTGAGCGGTGCGGTGATTGTGTGTCGGATACACCTGCCGTCACGCTGAGCTGAGGAGCATTTACATATGTGCCTTGCTATATTTTATTTATCTATTGTTCTTCTACCCTAATCCATTTTCATAAATAAAGATCAGTACTATTGTACTATGATTTTACACACTCTGTGTTTGTCATTCATTTCAGGAACATTTATATATGTGCGCCGATTTTGTAGCATTGATTTTATAGTTGTGTATTTTAAATTGCATTTGTTTATGTAGGGTTTGGCAACGGCTGGGAGCTGCGAGTGGTATGCTATGTTCAGCTTGGTTAGACTGGTTAGACAGCTTGGTTAGAGGCTACTGATGTAATTTACATGACATCAGTAGCCTATTTAGACTGCTATGTTCAGCTTGGTCTGACCCAACTGGGTTCTGTGTGTAGAAGTGTATAAAGGGTTCACTGGACTGCCCAGGTTCCCTGTGCTGTGATCAGTATGTGTGCCTTGCTATATTTTATTTATCTATTGTTCTTCTATCCTAATCCATTTTCATAAATAAAGATCAGTACTATTGCACAATGATTGTATACACTCTGTGTTTGTCATTCATTTGACAGCCTTACTGAGGAAACCTTATGGTGCTTATTGAGTTCCCTTTAACTCTAGCCAAACTAAAGGGT
The DNA here is from genome assembly GCF_963454915.1 of Gymnoscopelus microlampas. Classification (NCBI taxonomy): domain Eukaryota; kingdom Metazoa; phylum Chordata; class Actinopteri; order Myctophiformes; family Myctophidae; genus Gymnoscopelus; species Gymnoscopelus microlampas. The sequence continues at coordinate 55,756,848 of NC_139940.1, read as the reverse complement.
GGCATAGTCTAACATTCACTGTGTTACATGTCCCTTACCCAGCCTTTATGTTCAGAAAACCAGGCCTGTTAAGATTTACTCCTTGCCATTCACGAATCATGGGTTCTATTAATATTAAAACCAACCCATAATTCTTAGGCCCTTCTTCTCTCTCTCTAGTCTAGTGTATGTTATTGCTTGAGCTTCATCACCTGTGGAGAGCTAGAAGCCACCATGTCAACAACACACACACACACACACACACACACACACACACACACACACACACACACACACACACACACACACACACACACACACACACACACACACACAATGTAAACATGGAACAACCTGTGAAGTGGGTTTCTGTGGTTATGTGAGTTTTACTTCTAGCTAAGCTCCAGTTAAACAAATACAAAATGTAAACATGCGTTGACAAACCTTTGGACACATTCAAATCTACGTGCAGCAGTTTGCTGTGATGCTCCAGTTTGTCGTGTCTCTCCAGCAGAGTTTCTAGAGTCTCTATCTCTCTCTGGAAGAGGTTGCACATGAACTCTGCAGCCGCACTGAGGCGCTCATTGACAACACCCGATATATCCTCTCTCACCGACGTCATGTGTTCATTTATCGACAGCCTTAGAGACTCTATTTGAAACATGTTCACTCGAGACATTTTTCACCACGCTATTTGTTGCTCAGCACCATGGAAAATGGAACGGGGCTGAACACATCCATAGTGGCATTTCATCCATTTCAACAAGAAGAGCTGGCACTGGGGACGTACGAAACGCCCCACAGCACTGTCTTAAGGCCTTGGCTTGGAGCACGTCCAGCCTACTTAACACAGATTTAGATGCTGCCCTGTACACCATACTGCCATAGTCTATAGCCGCCCTAATCATGGCGTGATAGATTAAATGTAGCGTCCCCCTGTCAGTTCCCCACTGACACACACCCAGACTAAAAAAAAAGGCTGGGATTCCGAGGCTACACCCAGACAGGCTTCTCAAAACATTAATAACTTTCTCACACTTCTCAACCGTTTTTCCTATGTACTGCCCAGGTCATTCTCTCCTCAAACCACACCCCCAAAAATTTGAAGACCTTGACCTTTTCCAGTGGTGACCCATATAACTTTAATTGGACCTCTGGTAGCTTCCTTTTAAAACCAAAAATAACATACTTGGACATGTCTGCCGAGATCTTAAATCCCCATGTATTGCCCCACTCCTCTACTGCCTGTAGTACCTTCTGGGTCTGTTTTAAAATAAACCCCACGTTCCGCCCTCTTTTCCAGATCGTGGCGTCGTCCGCGAACAATGAGAGGCCAAACCCCCCTCCTATATTTGCAAATATATCATTAATCATGATATTGAACAGCACTGGGGAGATCACACTCCCTTGTGGAGTACCATTCTCTATTCCCACTGTTTTCGATGTTATGCCTTCCACTCTGACCTGGATTGTTCTATTCATTAAAAGATCTTGGACCCAATTAAGCATTCGCCCCCTGACCCCTAGGTCATACATTTTTATTAGGAGTCCCTCCTTCCACAGTGAGTCATATGCTTTCTCTATGTCCAGAAATACCCCCACCACCACCTCTTTATTTCTAAACGCCCTTTTGATGTCCTGGTCCAGGATTGCAATGGATTCCATTGTAGACCGCCCGTTTCTAAAAAACGTTCTGGACATTGACAAAAAGCCCTCTAGTCTCCAAAAAATATACTAACCTATTTGTAACCATCCTTTCCATAATTTTACATAACACCGCCGTCAATGCTATAGGTCTGTATGACCCCGGGTCAGAAGCCTCCTTGCCTGGCTTCAGTATTGGCACCACAACTGCATGCTTCCACTCCTTTGGGAGACATCCCTCATCCCACACTGTATTTATCAGCGCTAAAATCTCCTCCACCACTGGGTCATCTTGGTGCTTAAGCATCTCATAACACCTGTTATGAGATGCTGTCCCGCCCTGGCGAGGTGTTACCTCCGGACATAATGGCATCCCTCAGCTCTTTCCTAGAGCAATACAAATTGTTAGGGCTGTCTTTTTCTACGTTTTTCTCCAATTTCCATTTATTGTCTGTCAATATCTCTGACCTCCTCCTGCACCTTTCCTCTCCGACACATTCCGATCTATGCACAGCCTGAAAACTCTCTACCAGCATGTCTGCCTTCTCCTTATTTGTCACCGCTTATACCTCACCCTTCTGCAACACTGGGATGGACCTTTTTTATATGATCCAGACATTCTATGCACTGCAGACCACAGCTGTCCTTCTGGGGTCTCTGGGCCAATTTGCTCACAGTATGCCCTCCAGCTGTTCCTCTTTTCTTCCTTTATAACTTTTCTTGCCACTGCTCTTAACCGCTTATATTCGATTATATTTTCTAGTGTAGGGTATTTCCTCACTTGCCTATACGCTCTGTTCCTGTTTCTTACAGCTTGATCACACTTCTTATTCCACCAGGGCACCCGCTTTCGGGCCTTAGGCTCCTGTTGCAAAGGGATGGTACTACTAGCCGCATCATGGATCATGGAACACAAGGAGCTGTTCCACAAGTCAACTGAGCCCTCGCTGTCTACCTCTCCCACTAAGAAATTTGCCTTTTCCTGGAACTCATCCCACTTTGCATGAGAGAATTTATATATTGGGACCATCTCTCCCTCTTCCTTCCTCAGCTCTCTCCCAAACCTGCTCAGTACTGAATAGTGGTCACTTCCCAGATTACTACCCATTACCTCCCACTCCCCCACTCTAGCTAGGCTGGGTGAGGCTACTGTGAGGTCCAAATGACTACATGTGTTACTTGCTAAGTTGTATCTAGTTGGTCTCCCATCGTTTAGTACAACCAACCCATGCTTATCCGCCCAGTCCTCTATGACCCCTCCGTTAGAATCTCTATGTCGGCTTCCCCATAAAGGGTTGTGTGCATTAAAGTCCCCTGCCCATACGACTGGGCATCTTACCTTCTCCATGACATCATCTAATTCCTGCATTACCAGGGGTTTACAGGGGTTGTAGTAATTAATTACAGTTACACTATTTCTACTACTTGTTCTTGCCTCACTACTGTTGCCCCTGCTCCTCTGATTCTGACTGTCCCAGACCTCCACAGCTATACACTCCATTTCCCCATGTGTTCCCACTCTCCTATACTGCAGCCCCTTCTTAATAAAAGTTGCACAACCCCCATGAGTAATATCAGCCTCCTCTAGCACCCTTCCTCTAATTTCAGCCCTGTCCAATCTCACACTCTCATATCCCGGGATTACAAAATCCAAACAGGGCCGTAGCCACGTTTCTTGTATACATATTATATCTGGCTCTTTATCAAACCTGTCAATACATTTCTTCAGTTCCTGTCCATTTCGTACCAAACTTTGTGCATTCCATTGCAGTACACTAAACATAAAAATGCTAACAAGCCCCCACATCATCAGTTATGTCTTCTTCCCCATCTATGAACTCCCTGTGTGTCTGTTCTCTCTTCCGTCCTTCTGAGAAGTACTCATGCAGCTTTTCTGGGACCTGCTTAACACCAAGGAACATGTCAGCTGCTCCCACCACCTCCTTAACGAGGTCTGAGTTGTTTGACGACTCCTTTGCAAAAACCTTCTTGGCTGCAGCCAACACCTCAACTATAAAAGACAAAAACGACTCCTTACTCATTACCAACATATCCGATGGCATGGTTGGACACTTTGTAGGCTCTGCTCTATTATTCCCCAGCACTGCCCCCCTTCCACTCTGGCTCTCCGCTGTACTTTCCCTGGACACTTTCCTGACGCGACTGCTTCAGCATAGGAAACTTTTTCTCGCTCCTTTACTTCCTGTACTTTTCGAGCCTTGATAGTGTGCGTACATCCCCAGTAAGCTGCCTTGTGATCCCCCCACAATTTGGGCACTTAGGGGCGTCTGCCTCGCACTCTTTTATTCCATGCTCTCCTCCGCACTTCCCACACTTTTTCTTCCCTCGACATGCGTCTGCTATATGTCCATACCTCTGGCAGTTATAGCACCGCAGTGGCGGTCTTATATATTCCCTCACCTGGAAAGCCATTGATCCAAGGAACACTTTACTTGGCAGTTTTGTACCCTTAAAGGTCAGCAAGACCGGAGGATCCCCCCCGGCTTCCTCCCTGCTCCTGAATCTCTTCACCTCGACCACCTCACCACCTTCAGTATTTTCCAAAATGTCTTTCTCCGTCAGGCCGGAGAACACTCCATAAATCACTCCTTTACTGCCCCCACTCTCTTTTGGCGTCACACTTATCCTCTCCACCTTGTTTACTATTTTCACCATCTTCCTTGGTTCCTCATACTGCTTGGTGTTCACACAAGTCACTTTAAGCACTCCATTGAAAAGCACCTTTGTCATAAACCCACCTCCTATCTGGCTTCGTATGGTCGCATCAATGTGCAGCGGATTGATTGCTTTAAAACCAGGTTCCCCTGGTTTAGCTCCCCTGACTCTGAACAGCACTACCAGCTCATCAGGACTATGGGTTCGCATTTGCTTTTCAGGCACCGACTCGCTGCTCTCGCCTGGATTTTTCCTCTTGTCACCCCCCTGCGTCTGCCACCCCCCTCGCCCATCCCCCCCGCTCCCTTCGGAAGGCATTTGCCCCTGACCCCCCCTCTCCCTTCCCTGTCCTAGCACTGTCCTCCCTCTGCACTAGTCACCGTCTACTATAACACAAAGAGCACAACTAATGTGAAATTTACAGTGAAAGGAAAAGCTAAAGAGGCCAGCGATCACCACCAGTAACAACACCGTCCCTTCCTGATGACGCAATCAGTGTTTCTCCTCCGAAACTCCACGCAGCCCACACAGTCCACACTACGCGCTAAGCAGTTTCCAATAAAGCTTCTTCTTCTTCTTTGGTTTTTATGGCGGGATACTAGATCTAGGGTGTATTTCGCCATCTACTGTTTTGTTTCTACTATATCAGATCTTCCCCAGTGACATGACATCCACAACATTTAGAAATCTCCTGGCTGCTTCCAGCACCATCTCTCCTGGCTGCTTCCAGCACCATCTCTATTCTCTCCGACTTCCTTGACATTTCCACAGCACAGTTCATTTCCTACCATAAGCTAGGCATTGATCCTGTCTTGTACTGTATTTGTCTACTTTGGCATGACCTGTACCTGTTATGTAACAACTGGATTATTGTTAGATACCAACACATCTTTTGGGCTTATTTTTGAAGTTCTTTAGGTCCTATGAACACCAAACAGTTGTCAGATAATCATGTTTCAATGCTCTATCAGAATATGCAGAGCACTGTATCCCTGTGTGTCTGTTCTCTCTTCCGTCCTTCTGAGAAGTACTCATGCAGCTTTTCTGGGACCTGCTTAACACCAAGGAACATGTCAGCTGCTCCCACCACCTCCTTAACGAGGTCTGAGTTGTTTGACGACTCCTTTGCAAAAACCTTCTGGGCTGCAGCCAACACCTCAACTATAAAAGACAAAAACGACTCCTTACTCATTACCAACATATCCGATGGCATGGTTGGACACTTTGTAGGCTCTGCTCTATTATTCCCCAGCACTGCCCCCCTTCCACTCTGGCTCTCCGCTGTACTTTCCCTGGACACTTTCCTGACGCGACTGCTTCAGCATAGGAAACTTTTTCTCGCTCCTTTACTTCCTGTACTTTTCGAGCCTTGATAGTGTGCGTACATCCCCAGTAAGCTGCCTTGTGATCCCCCCACAATTTGGGCACTTAGGGGCGTCTGCCTCGCACTCTTTTATTCCATGCTCTCCTCCGCACTTCCCACACTTTTTCTTCCCTCGACATGCGTCTGCTATATGTCCATACCTCTGGCAGTTATAGCACCGCAGTGGCGGTCTTATATATTCCCTCACCTGGAAAGCCATTGATCCAAGGAACACTTTACTTGGCAGTTTTGTACCCTTAAAGGTCAGCAAGACCGGAGGATCCCCCCCGGCTTCCTCCCTGCTCCTGAATCTCTTCACCTCGACCACCTCACCACCTTCAGTATTTTCCAAAATGTCTTTCTCCGTCAGGCCGGAGAACACTCCATAAATCACTCCTTTACTGCCCCCACTCTCTTTTGGCGTCACACTTATCCTCTCCACCTTGTTTACTATTTTCACCATCTTCCTTGGTTCCTCATACTGCTTGATGTTCACACAAGTCACTTTAAGCACTCCATTGAAAAGCACCTTTGTCATAAACCCACCTCCTATCTGGCTTCGTATGGTCGCATCAATGTGCAGCGGATTGATTGCTTTAAAACCAGGTTCCCCTGGTTTAGCTCCCCTGACTCTGAACAGCACTACCAGCTCATCAGGACTATGGGTTCGCATTTGCTTTTCAGGCACCGACTCGCTGCTCTCGCCTGGATTTTTCCTCTTGTCACCCCCCTGCGTCTGCCACCCCCCTCGCCCATCCCCCCCGCTCCCTTCGGAAGGCATTTGCCCCTGACCCCCCCTCTCCCTTCCCTGTCCTAGCACTGTCCTCCCTCTGCACTAGTCACCGTCTACTATAACACAAAGAGCACAACTAATGTGAAATTTACAGTGAAAGGAAAAGCTAAAGAGGCCAGCGATCACCACCAGTAACAACACCGTCCCTTCCTGATGACGCAATCAGTGTTTCTCCTCCGAAACTCCACGCAGCCCACACAGTCCACACTACGCGCTAAGCAGTTTCCAATAAAGCTTCTTCTTCTTCTTTGGTTTTTATGGCGGGATACTACATCTAGGGTGTATTTCGCCATCTACTGTTTTGTTTCTACTATATCAGATCTTCCCCAGTGACATGACATCCACAACATTTAGAAATCTCCTGGCTGCTTCCAGCACCATCTCTCCTGGCTGCTTCCAGCACCATCTCTATTCTCTCCGACTTCCTTGACATTTCCACAGCACAGTTCATTTCCTACCATAAGCTAGGCATTGATCCTGTCTTGTCCATTACAGATACAGATATTATCAAGCCCATTTCCTTTTTCCTCTTGTTATTTCTGTTCTATATATAGAGACACACGGGAACTACAAATTTCGCAGAAGGGGCAAATCACCCTTCAAGGCTCTCTGCCAGAAATATCCACCCACACAGAGCCCAACCCCTTGCATCCAGCAGCCCGTTTGGGGTGTTTTTGTTTTTTCCCTCTTTCTGCTCTACTGGCCAGTCTCAGTCTGCTGCGTGTCTGCTGCATGTATGTGCTGCTGTTTTTGCTTCATTGCACATTGGAATTATATTTTTGCTTCATTGTTATAAGCTTGCTGCCTTCCTTAATCATTGGTAAGTAAATGTCTGGACAAATGCTAATGTAAAATGATTTAAAACGTTTTAGTAAATGATTTAAAATGTTTAAATGTTGGTGATTTACTTAACCTACCTGTCTGAAAGGTTAAGTTAACTATCAAGTTAGCTTGCTTGCTAAATACTTGCAGAAAATGCTCAGTTAACATTTGTGTTACCCCTTAACAGTTGAGGATACATGTAAAGTGTTTTATCACTAGCAGCAACTAAGATAAACCATATGTTTAGTGCCTAGTGATGTAAAATATAATAATGTCTTCTTTTTTCTTTCTTTCACTGTGCTTCTGTAAGAAAGGCTTTGGCATTGCTCAATTACTGTATAGATAATGATATCTGCGTGTTTGTCAGAAATACTATAGCATGTATCACTTGTAGCTGAATACTGTGTTTCTGTCAGAAGGACATTCAGTACACTGTGTTTCTGACAGAAAGGCACATCTTTCTGCATTTCTGTCAGAAATACATGCATCACACTGCATTTCTGTCAGAAATACATTCAGCATCAGACTGTAATTCTGTCAGAAATACATTTATCAGACTGTATTTCTGTCAGAAATACAACGTGATGCACTTATTTCTGTCAGAAAGACATGCATCACACTGTAAATCTGTCAAAAAAACATTAACCAGACTGTATTTCTGACAGAAATGCATTAATCAAATTGTATTTCTGTCAGGAAGAAATGCATCGCACTGTATTTCTGTCAGAAAGAAATGCATCACACTGTATTTCTGTCAGAAAGAAATGCACCACACTGTATTTCTGTCAAAAATGCATTAATCAGACTATATATTTGTCAGAAATGCATGAATCAGACTATATATTTGTCAGAAATGCATTAATCAGATTTTATTTCTGTCAGAAACCCATGCATTACACTGTATTGCTGTCAGAAAGCCATGCATCACACTGTATTGCTGTCAGAAAGGCATGCATCACACTGGCTTTCAGAAATACAGTGTGTTGAATGCCTCTCTGACATAAATACAGTGTGCTGAATGTCTTTCTGACAGAAATACATTGTGATGCATGTCAGAAACACAATCTGATTAATACATTTCTTACAGAAATACACCATTCATCACACTGTAGTTCTGTCAAAAATGCATTACTCCAACTGTCTTTCTGTCAGAAATGCATGAATCATATTGTATTTCTGTCAGAAACGCAGTCACCAAACTGCCCATTTCAGTCAGAAAGGTATTCATTACACTGTATTTATTTCAGAAAGCTATTCATCATACTGCAATTCTGCAAGAAAGGAATTCAATTCGGTAAAAATACTTTGTATCATTATCACTTATCAAGCTAAGTGGCATTATGAACGTGATTAGCGAATCAACAGCCTCTCAGTTAACAAGAAAACAATCTATCTTTTTAACTTATTTACAGTTTTGATCTGTATCACTCTTCCATGGGCCTGTCGTCCTGCCTGCCTGCCTGCCTGTTTGTCTGCCTCCTGTCGTCCGGCCTGTTATCCTACCTGACACTTGGGTCCAATTGCCAGACATTAACAATTACAGGTGCATCAATTGTCAATGTAAATATACCCCCTCTGCCATACAGACCTTTTAAACTTTGAATTAGCTCATATTGTTTGTCTAATTTGTCAAAATAATTATTTAACTAATTATTTCCCTTTTCATTTCAGTGAAATGGAGTCTCATTGGCAGCAGGCAATCGAATTCTCTCTTTGAAAAGAACGAAATCAAGATGTGAAAAGGACAGTCCACATCATAACTCAGGTTTGAGACTTAGGATGAGTTTATGGAAAGACAAACTGATGGAATTAGAAAGGGACATTCTCAACTGTTAATAAAAGGGGAGCAGGTCAGATCCAATGCCGTTGTGAAAGAGCAAACAAATGTAAAGGGAAGTCTACTGGAGATCCCACTGCTACAAGGGCCAACAGTTGTGGAGCCTATGTGTCCTTTACATTTGAGAACAAGAATACCTTCAACAGCTGCATAGTGTGCCTAATGGACAAGCACTCTGGACATGATATCAGAAATCCTCAGGAGGGTCGTATTAATAGAATCAACAGTGATCTGCTTGCCTACATGTACACCTGTTTTCAGATGTGAGATTCAAACGCCAAAGTCCTGCTTAAGTGCACAGATTGGGCAAAGGCCCAGGGGAAGAGTGATCTCAGAGATCAACTTTATTACCCCTGACGACATAAAACAGCATAAGAAGAGCTTTCAAGGACAAACCAGGATGGATGCCAACGATTGTGCAAGTGTTGATCATCTTGTCAAAACTGATCTGAGAGAAAATGTCAGTTTCTATCAACCTCTTTCACACAGTGAGCAGCAGCCCCTTATTATTGTCTGTTGTTCACCCTGGCAAATTGACCAGTTAAAAAAATATGACCCTACGATGATATTTCTTGATGCTACATACAAGGGTATCACGCAATATGGATTTGCATTCTATGCTGTTGTTGTGAAATCGGACCACGGTCGGGTGTCCCTGTTGCGTTCTTCATCTTGAGCGAGGAATCTTCAGAACACTTGTCACTATGTTTGCAGAAGTTGCAAGAGGCTGCCAGTCCATTTCAGCCAAGGTAACTATACTAGGGGAAAACATGTATGGTAAATTACTTTATACAAATATGTACAGTATCCATGTGCCATTATTCTCACCTGTAGCGGCCTTGTATAAATTGTTTTCTTTTTAAAGTGGTTACCATGCGCCCATATAGGAAGAAAAAAGAACTACGCAACATACCATACAAGGTATTTTCTTTTTTTTTATACAGGTGTGTAATGACTGACCGTGACATGAAGGAGATCAACGCCATACACAACGTGTTCCCACATGCAAAAACACAGTTGTGTTGGTTCCATGTTCTTCAGGTAACACAAAATGTCCGAAATGTCAGAAGCCTAGTTCAGTACTTTATGTAGATTGACTGTGTATAGTTTTATGGAGACCCTATTTGTCATGTTATTTTTTTTCTAGGCTGTTCATCGCTGGATGCTGCGGCAGGAGGGTTGCAGTCAGAACCCAGAAGTACGCAGTGAGGTCATGAGGTCCATGATCTTGCTTAAGCAATGTGCAACTGTAAGTAATTGATTTTTACAGTACTGTCAAACTTTAAAAATATGTATCCCGTTGATTATGGGCAGGTCTTTCTGTCCCTGCCTTAACGAAAAGCTTCCATTTTCTGCTTCCTTTGTTAGCTCTCTTAACACTTTAGATGTACTACAAGGACATCTAAAGTGTGAGATCCCTGTGAGATCCCTTGGGACATGTATGGTCAGTGTAGTAACAATGTCTCTTTCCCAACTAATACATGTTGGATTTCGGTTCTCCAAACAGCTTCTCTGCACTCAACTGTGTGGTAAAAGAAGTTACCTTTTTTTCCCTGTCATTTCCTGAGCATTCACTGACTGACTATTCACTGAATTATTTCCACAGCCTTGCTTTCTCTTCCTTATAGCCAAAGCCAATGGTTGCTAGAAAGAAAGACTATTATTTAATTGTAATACCCTGTAAAGCATTGGTTCTCAAAGTGGGGTCCGGGGACCCCCAGGGGTCCTTGGGTGGGTACAGGGGGTCCCCAGCAAAATGTGTTTCTAAAGCGTCACAATCATTTTAACCACTTTATCCATATTTTATACTTTGTCTATGCAAAAATAGCAGATCTACAAGCTCATAGCGCGGCACAATCTTTGAATTTATGTTTTTTAAAGCGAACATTTGTAACTCGAATCTTTGCTTCTGGGGGTCCCTGGAACAAAATATTTTCAGATGGGGGTCCGCAGCCAAATACATATAATTTTGGGGGTCCTTGACATAAAAAAGTTTGAGAACCACTGCTGTAAAGAAGCCGGAAGACTTTATTTGCAAGAAACATGACAGACCTCTGGAGCTGTTCTGCAGTGCCAATGATAAAAAAAAATCACACCCAGTGTGAAGTGGGCGGTGTGTGGTCATCACAACATGACTCACTTAAAAAAAACATAAAGGTGTTTTTTTCATACTGCTATTCATAGGGCTGCACATGTGTCATGTGTTTCGCTAGCCAATCACAGTCCTGAATTTGCAAAGTCAGCCAATCACATTACAGCTTGTGTCATCACCACTAGCTGTAATGTGATTGGCTGACTTTGCAAAAGTATAGATTTGCATTGACTGTGGAAGGGTTAGCGTTGTAGACTGCGTTGTAGACTATTGGCCAATCACGGTGCAGGATTGGTCAGTGTCCAAACCTCACTTATAGGGGGACGGTTACACCGCCCCAAAAATAACTGTGCCAGCCAAACATACATAGTTGAAAAAAAGTGCTCAGGAGTCCAGATGCAGCCTTTTTCAGTAATAAGTTAAGCAAAAAGTGAATGGAGCAGCAAATCTTCAAATGATGATATCTTGGGTTCTGAAGTTTTTTTTTCCAAAAGCGATGCCACGCGTTGTGAGCTTGTAGATCTGCTATTTTCAAATATTTTGCCAGCCAAAAATACATAGTAGGAAAGAAGTGCTCAGGAGCCGAGATACAGCCTTTTTCAGACCACCTCCACCTCCTCCAGAACTTCACATCCATCAACAACACCCCTCCACCCACCAAGGACTGGACCACGGTCACTGTCCATCCGTCTTCATATATAGGGAATTGTGAGGACAGCTGTGGCTCAGCTCGAGTCAGCTGGAGAAAACACTCAGTAAAGAGATGGAGAAGCTGTGTGATACTGAGCTGAGGAGGATTAAGCCATAGTCTTAGACTTAAATAAGAACCTCACAGACAACACAGAGAGATTCTCTCAATATGTCTGTGTCTTGGGAAAACAAAGCTTCTCGTCGGGAAGATTTTACTATGAGGTTCAGGTTAAAGGGAAGGCTGACTGGTCTATAGGAGTGGCCAGAGAGTCCGTCAACAGGCAATCGTTCTCACTGAGCCCCACCGACGGTTACTGGACTATACTGTTAAAGAATGGAAATCTATTCTCCTCTGATCATCTGTCCTGTCCATAACACAGATTACACTATCATCAGCTTTACATATAAAGGTTAATTTTAATTGAAGACAATGTGTATGGGGAAGGGTTGAATATGGAAGGGTTGATTTTCATGCTCATTTTCAGTGTTGTATCTAAAATATCATTTTGTTGAAACACAAGAACGTAATTGTACATGTCTGAAGTACAGCCAAAGACTAATCCTACTACTTTAATTGAAATGCCCACACAGTGGTGTATGTCCCGGGTTGGCCAGCACACGAGCTCTCCACTTGCCTCCACAGACTATTGATCAGTGCTCTGGCTAATGCGTAGCCTTCTTTGCCCACCTTCAATGTACTTACATATTGTAGAGTTAATATAAAACTACATTATTTTTATTCAGGCACATTTTAGCCACTTTTTTTTGGCCGCTAGGCCCACCCCACTGTGCAAGTGTGATATAGGCGCAGTGTGTGACATAGGCACAGTGTCCCATAAAAGGGACAAGGACCGACAGATAGAGATCTACATATATGGCCTTATCAGTTGGATCACTGGTGCACCGTAGCTGTGAGGGCCGAGATTAAGACTAAAGAATTTGCTGTCAAAATGAACACTTCATGAAGCCAATTTTAAACATTCGGGGTGGAGTGTCTTCCTTCACCTCAGGACACGGACGGGGGTGAGTGTTTTGGGGTGAGCGTTTTGGGGTGAGCGTTCTTGTATTCAAACTAAGAGATACATTTCCTTCTGTTAAAACAGCAATCGAATCACTCTGCCTGCATTGATGTGGAAGAATCTGAAGGCGTCTATTCTTGGCCCCCTCCCTTTTCCCTCTACACCAAATCTCTTCACCGAAAATAGCTTGGCAAGACTGTATGCATCAAAATAAAAGATGACACAAGTGATGTGATTGATTATGTGGTCGGCAGCAGACTGCCGACCACATAATCACCACCTGTTCACCACATAATCACCACCGTGTGACATAATCACCACCTGTTCACCACATAATCACCACGTGTGATTAATTTGTCACGCCGTTCACTGTGGAACATTTCCCCCCAGTATGTATACGCTGGTGTCTCTTCAGATTACTTAAGTTATTAAAACTCTTGTCACACCGTTGACAGTGGAAAGGTTTCTCTCCATTGTGGATGCGCAGGTGTGTCCGCAGGTTACATAACAGACTGAAACTTTTGTCACACCGTTGACAGTGGAAAGGTTTCTCTCCATTGTGGAGGTGCAGGTGTGTCGTCAGGTTACATAACTGACTGAAACTCTTGTCACACTGTTTACAGAAGAAAGGTCTTTCTCCGGTGTGGAAGCGCAGGTGTGTCCTCAGGCCATCTATACGACTGAAACTCTTATTGCACTGTTTACAGGTGTAAGGTTTTTCTCCAGTGTGGGTACGCAGGTGTGACTTCAGAGTACCTGACTGACTGAAACTCTTGTCACAATGTTTACAGTGGAAGGGTTTTTCGCCAGTGTGAACAAGCTGGTGCTTCTTCAGGTCACTTAAATGACTGAAAGGTTTGTTGCACTGTTTACAGGTGCACGTTTTTTCTCCAGTGTGGGTACGCAGGTGTGACTTCAGAGTACCTGACTGACTGAAACTCTTGCCACACTGTTTACAGTGGAAAGGTTTTTCTCCAGTGTGGACGGGCAGGTGCGACTTCAGGTGAGATAACTTGCTGAAAATCTTGTCACACTGTTTACAGATGTGGGGTTTCTTTCCTGTGTGAGTCAACTGATGAGTCGTCAGTTCTGGCTGAGTTAAAGTCTCGGAAAACTGTTGATGACTGTGATATGTTGGTTCAGCTGTCTCTCCTTGTTTAAGGCTGGGTAAAGAGCTGCTGGTGGTGATTTTCTGACAGGCTGCTGAGGTCATCTGTCCATTGCTCAGAATTTGGCAGCAGAGGACATTGTGGCTCTTCTTCATGTGTTTGTGGAGGTAGAACTCAGATGTTAAGGCACGTGGACACTCAGAAGAGGGGACCTGAGTATGAAGAGATTGGGACCTCATTCCTCTCTCTCTCTCTCTCTCTCTCTCTCTCTCTCTCTCTCTCTCTCTCTCTCACTCTCTCTCTCACTCTCTCTCTCACTCTCTCTCTCTCTCTCTCTCTCTCTCTCTCTCTCTCTCTCTCTCTCTCTCTCTCTCTCTCTCAGTGCGTCTCGGTCTCAGAGAACTAACTAAATCCCTCAAAGTACTTGAATAAAGTGGAAGCTTGCAGTGATTTCCACACCTTTTATAGGCTGACCCGAGATCAGGGCTGACATCACACACACACATACAAACCATTGCCATGCATACCTAAAACACCGATTTGTGCAGGGACTGCTGCAGTTTGTGCATGTGTTCTGTACATGGCAGAGCATGTGGGGGGGGTGCAGGTAAAATCCTCCCTAGGGCACCAAACTGCTCAGGGTGGTCAGATGGGTGGGCCGCGAATGCATTAAAGATTTTCAAGTGCATGGGCCCTGATCCAGAAAAGGTTGGGAACCACTGCATGTTAGGTTTACTCTACATTACCGCCCAGCCATTTCCCCAAACATACCACTGATAGTGTTTGGTTGTCAGAGGAAGCCATTGGTTTCCATTCATTTCATCAAAGTATAAAAACTGGAAAGACTTGAAACTTGAGATATACAGTAGGTAATGCAGCACAGTGCACTTTACGTTGCCTTAATTTCTTTTTTGTCAAAGTTACATTACCGTTGTGTTTTAAAGCACAGATACATTTGAGAAAATTCATTTGAAGAATAAACAAGCAAAAAAAATCAAATAAGGTAGAATTAAAAGTTACATTTGTGTAAGACACATTTTAGCCAATGTGTGCCAGAGTAGCCTAGATGGACGAGGGGGTAAATACTACAAACTAGGTTTCTGTTGTCCTAAATGTAATTATTTCACATTTATTTATAATATTTCCATTTCACTTTGATACAATACAATATCTTTCAAAAAGTACAACAAGACATTGAAGCTGGTGTCTATTATTTGTATTTTATTTGTACATAAGCAACTGACTTTGATGAAAAGGCCAACGAGGTCACAGAGAGGATTGATTCCATGTCTGGCACCAATACCATCTCCAAGTATCTGCAAACACAATGGTTCAGTCATGCAGAGATGTGGGCGAATTATGGACGACAGGTTTTTCATCAAGCATGAAACCAACAACCTATCTGAGAGGTTTGGATCTTTAATCCAACTATATAATCCAATGTTATTGATTTTTTTTGCATAAAAAAAACATAAAGGACAATATTAGTGGGGGCTGTTAGTGACACGATACTTCACTTTGTGATACAAGCGCCAAATTTTCCACAAAGTTTCTTCTGGACCTACTTTTTCACAAAAGCCCGTTAGCCACCCAAAAAACAACAATATGGCTGCCATTTTCCAAAATGGCTGCCGGCGAAAGACATGCTATGTGGTTTTTTGACCTGGATTGTGATTGGATAATCCAAGTTTGATTATTTTGGCATCAGAATATAGTCTTGACTCCCCCCCACCCCATCCCCCCGTTAGCCACCCAAAAAACCCCAATATGGCTGCCATTTTCCAAAATGGCTGCCGGCAAAAGACATGCTATGTGGTTTTTGACCTGAATTGTGATTGGATAATCCAATTTTGATTATTTTGGCATCAGAATATAGTTTTGACTCCCCCCTACCCCCTCCCCCCGTTAGCCACACCAAAAAAAACAATATGGCTGCCATTTTCCAAAATGGCTGCCAGCTAAAGACATTTTATGTGTTTTTTTTTACCTGGATTGAAATTATTTTGGCATCAGAATATAGTTTTGACTCCACCCCGCCCCTCCCCCCATTAGCCAAGCAAAAATATATGACTGCCATTTTTTTAAATGGCTGCCGGCGAAAGACATTTCATGTGGTTTTTGACCTGGATCGGGATTGGATAATCCAAATTTTTCTGAGGGTGTACTGTAAAAAGGTTGTGCAGAATGCGCACCACTGAGTTAAGGGACTAACGGGACACAGGTGGAGAAATAAAACTAATCACAAGGTAATGAGACAAGACAGGAAACGTTACGACAAAATAAAACAAACACAACAGTAAAGTAAAAACTAAGTAACCACTTAAAACAGGACAAACTAACACATTCCAAAACAGTATTGTACTGTTATTATACAGCACTGTACTTTACTCTACTGTACTGTTCTGTTATTGTACAGCACAGTACTGTACTGTTTTGTTATTGTATAGCACAGTACTGTACTGTGCTCTACTGTATTGTTATTGAACAGCACTGTACTGTACTGTACTGTACTGTACTGTATTGTTGTTGGTTACCAGTTCACGATTTAGTGAAGAATCTAGGCCCTGAAAAATCCATTGGCATCCTTTTCTTTCACACTTTCACTGGATGTGATGTTGTGTCAGCCTTTCGTGGGAAAAGGCAAAAAGACAGCATGGCAAACCCGGCAAGTGTGGCCTGAAGTGTCTCATATCTTCCAGAAGCTCATACCCACCAGTAACAGTGCATGACAAGAACAGCACTGGTGATGGGGTTGATGATGCAAGATTTTACCTGTTTGCATGGAAGCAGAGGTCCTATGATGCCATTCCACCTACAAGGGCATCTCTTGCACATCATGTGAAGCATGCCACTTATCAAGTTGCCCCTGTCTGAAGCCAGGTAACTGTATGGCAAATGTCATACAGAGAGCCCTGCCAGCTGGGGATGGCGAGCAGAAGATGACATTTGGCAAGTAGCGTGGATGACACTCTACCAATTGCCCAGATTTGTGAACAACTGACAAAAGCCGGTGCAAGACTGAACGTCGTGGTAGATGCAAGTGCTACCGCTTTGGCGTTCAGTGCACACAGCTGAGTGCCTGCAAATGTGACGATTACAACAATTTGTGATCCAGACATGGTGGGGGGGGAACTCATATGTTGATACTAAAATAATCAAAATCCAATCACAATCCAGGTCAAAATACACATAAAATGTATTTCCCCAGCAGCCATTTTGGAAAGTGGCAGCCATATTGTTTTTTTTTGCATGGCTAACTGGGGGAGGGGGAGTCAAAACTATATTCTGATGCCAAAATAATCAAAATTGGATAATCCAATCACAATCCAGGTCAAAATACACATAAAATGCCTTTTGCCTGAAGCCATTTTGGAAAATGGCAGCCATATTGTTCTTTTTTCGCATAGCTAACGGGGGGAGGGGGCGGGGGGAGTCAAAACTATATGTTAATACCAAAATAATCTAAATCCAATCACAATCCAGGTCAAAATACACATAAAATGTCTTTCGCCAGCAGCCATTTTGGAAAATGGCAGCCATATTGTTTTTTTTTGCGTGGCTAACGGGCTTTTCTGCAAAAGTAGGTCCTTGGCATTGTTCATGCCAAATTTGGCGCTTGTATCACAAAGTGAACTATTGTAACATAAAAATGGACTTAGTGGCCCGCACTAATAGCATTATCTCTATGACGGGTTTCACTTCATGCCTGATTAGCTAATGTGCTCTTCTTTTATTAGATTCTTTTTGAGTATCAAGTATCAGTTTCTCAGAGGATATGCGAACAGACGTGTTGATCAACTACTTCTACTATTGAATGACAAAGTGGTGAACTACTACAGGTCTGTGCTGAGTATTTGCATCTACAATAGACTGTAATGTATAACATAAACCATTACATTACAGTGAACAATTCTGCTTGCATTTTCCATGTGTGTTTTTTGTTTTTGTAGTCATACCGTTTGGCCTATTAATCAAAGCTACATAATTTACATTGATAACATCGGTAGGAGAAAACACATTTCAAAGGTGCTTTCCAGTTTCCACACAGCAGATGCTTTGAGAATAAGATGAAAAGCTTTGGGAAAGTAGAAAAAATAAAGGATCTCTTGGATATTTTGGTGGTTGAGGGTCGATGTGGTCTTCATTCTATTCTCCTCACTATCAGACACTGCTATCTGCTGTAATTTACACATTCTGTAATGCTCATTGTATTTCCTCTTCTAAAGGTATCTGGATGAGCTCCACAGTGCTGAACGGATTCCAGACTCTATGACTCAATGGAAGCTGCATCAAGAATGAGGAGTAAAGGGTTGCTTCACAACATTATTCAGAAGGAAGATGGACTTTATTCTGTTCCATCTGAAGTTGATGAAGCTAAATCTTACGATATTGATGTCATTTCAATGCAGTGTCAATTATACATTTTAATAGCAGAAGCCCATACAGTAACTTCTCAAATATTAAAAAATATATTACAAAATTCAAGAAATTCAATGTTATAGCTATTTCAGAGACCTGGCTTGATATTAAAAAAGGCTATGATATCGAATTAGATGGATATGAGCTGTTTACAACAAATAGGGACACCACAAAAGGAGGAGGAGTTGCAATATATGTGGACACAGCATTAAGATGCAGAATGGTTAAAAGCATGTCAAACACTATTGATAATATTATAGAATATCTAACTATTGAGATTATTGTTGAGAAATGTAAAAATATAATGATCAGCTGTGTATATAGAACTCCAGGTACTTGCTTAGATACATTCAATAATAAATTAGCTGGTATGTTTGGAAATTTAAATAACAGTAAAGTGCATATAGTTTGTGGTGATTATAACATAGACATTCTTAATCCACATGGAAATAAAAAAACAACAGATTTTATAAATCTAATGTATAGTAGTAGTTTTTTTCCCCTGATCTTAAAACCAAGTAGAATAACAATAGACACTGCTACTTTAATAGACAATATATTTACAAATGAAATTGACAGTAAAATAACAGGAGGACTATTGATAAACGATATATCCGATCACCTTCCCGTCTTTGCAATTTTTCACAATTTTTTCAGGAACAAAAAGGAACCAAAAATAAACACTTATAATTTTTCCAGATTAAAAACACAGGAAACCATTGCAGCCCTCAACTTGGACCTTAGTAAACAGAACTGGCAGGAGGTTTATGCAAATGAAGACCCCAATAAAGCCTATGATGCCTTTCTATCCATACTACTTGAGCACTATGACAAAAACTGTCCCATAAGGAAACAAGTCACCAAACACAAGAACGTCAATAAGCCATGGTTAACAAGAGGGATTGAAAATGCATGTAAAAAGAAAAATCTTCTCTACAAAAACTTTTTAAAAAATAGAACAAAAGAAACCGAAAATAGATATAAGACGTATAAAAATAAATTAGTAAATATTATACGATTTCAGAAGAAGGAGTATTTCCGCAAATTACTGGAACACCATAGGAGTGATACTCAAGGGACATGGAGGGTAATAAACAGTATAATCAGAAAGGGTACTGCAAAAGCCGACTATCCTAACTATTTTATAAATGACAATAATGAAAATATTAATAAACCAAAGGAAATTGTTGATAAATTTAATACATATTTTGCAAATGTAGGATATAATTTGGCTAATGAGATTGTGGAACCGACACATAAGGATGGGATAGAGGATATTGTTGACCGTAATTATTATTCAATTTTTATTAGTGGTATTAATGAAATAGATATAATTGAAGTAGTAAATCAGTTCAATGACAAAAAGTCTACTGACTGGACTGATATAGATATGTCACTAGTTAAAAATATAATAATGCACATAGTAAAACCACTGACCCACATTTGTAATCAATCTTTTCAAACAGGTATCTTTCCAAACAAAATGAAAACTGCAAAAGTAATTCCCATTTTCAAAAACGGAGATAGACATCAATTCAACAACTACAGACCAATTTCGCTACTGTCACAATTTTCCAAAATTATTGAAAAACTATTTGTTAAAAAACTCGATCAGTTTCTAGATAAACATAACATTTTGAGCAATCACCAATATGGGTTTAGAGCAAATAGATCTACTTCAATGGCGGTAATGGAACTAGTTGAGGGAATATCTACTGCCATTGAAAATGGCGAATATACGGTGGGAGTATTCATTGATTTAAAAAAAGCTTTTGACACCATAGACCACAGCAAATTATTAAATAAACTTGATAGATACGGGCTAAGAGGGATAGCTAATTCATGGATAAAAAGTTACCTAGAGGATAGATACCAATATGTTCAAATAAATAATGAAAAATCTGGTTTAGAAAAAGTAACCTTCGGCGTCCCGCAAGGTTCGGTTCTAGGTCCGAAATTATTTATACTATATATAAATGAGATTTGTAAAGTGTCACCAACATTGAGGTATGTCTTGTTTGCTGATGATACAAACCTTTATTGTTCTGGGAAGAATTTGGAGCAGCTTCTGAATGCAGTGGAAGGGGAATTGAAGAAAATAAAGACGTGGTTTGACATTAACAAGCTATCATTGAATCTAACTAAAACAAACTATATAATATTTGGCACCAGGAAAATAAAAAAATAAAAATCAAGCTACAATTAAAATCAGTGGTATGGAAATAGAAAGAGTTTATGAAAATAAGTTTTTGGGAGTAATAATAGATGACAAACTATGTTGGAAATCACATATAAATAATGTAAAAATAAAAATGTCAAAAACTATTGCAATATTATATAAAACTAAATATATCCTCTGCCAGAAAGCACTGTATTTAATATATTGTTCACTCATAGTTCCATACATTAATTATTGTGTGGAGATATGGGGAAATGCATACAAAACGAATACCAACCCTATTTTTATATTACAGAAGAAAGCTATAAGGATAGTAAATAGATCAGGTTATTATGAACCAACTAATAAACTCTTTATTAAGTATAATACCTTAAAATTCTATGATATAGTAGCACAGAAAACAGTTTTATTAGCTTTCAAAGCACAACAGAAACTGCTTCCAAGATGCATTCAGAATCTGTTCCAAATTAAAGAAAATCAGTATGAGCTGAGGGGTATACTTATGTTTGGAATTACTATAGCTAGAACAAATATTAAAAAGAGATGTACATCGGTTATGGCAAGAGAAATATGGAATAGTTGTGAAAATGACCTAAAGAAATGCAGTTCAATCTATAAATTCAAGAAAATGTTTAAAGATAATATAATAGATACATATAAAAAAAATATTATAAACCATTACATGTTATTTTTGTAGATGAAAAGACAAATTTTGTCTTTGTCTTTGTTTTGAGTATTGATTGATGTTTTGTTATTGTTTGTTTTATAGCATTATAAGGGTAGGCATTATAAGCTACGGCTTCAGCCTACACCTTTTCGGTCCATGAATTTTATTTTTATTTTTGGAAATGTCAAACTCTGTACATGGCTAAATGACCGAAATAAAGTATTCATTCATTCATTCATTCAGTGTCAGTGTGCTGTGTCCCTTGGAGGTAATTTGTGCAAGCACATTATCCTGGCTCAAGAAAAATGCCAAGCAATGGGCATAAATATAGATGAACTCAGAAAAGAGGTAGCCAGGTCCCTCATTGAACAAAAACATTATGAATGGGATGGAAAGAATCTGATTGTACATCATCAAACATCAGACGTAGAGGTTGTATGTGTGGAAGCTAATAACAGTGCACATGTCTGGCTAATAGCCTTAAAGAATGTGTGTGTGCATCAGACTTTCACAGATACTACTGCAGGACTGTTTGCCTGAGGAAAGTCACAACCAGTTGACTGATACGACTGTCAGTGTAAAAAAGTCTAAATCTGTGAAAGATATGATAGCAGAATTGCATGATTGGTGCCAGAGCAGTGATTACCAGGAAACACCTGCGATGCTTTCTGCAGTTCAAAAGGCTCACCATTTAGCATTTGGA
Source organism: Gymnoscopelus microlampas (assembly GCF_963454915.1). NCBI lineage: Eukaryota > Metazoa > Chordata > Actinopteri > Myctophiformes > Myctophidae > Gymnoscopelus > Gymnoscopelus microlampas. The sequence goes on along the minus strand of NC_139940.1, from coordinate 55,734,856 downwards.
CAGTACATCTCGAACACAAGGAAGAGAAAAATCAGAAGGCTGCATGAATATAGGCACAAAATAAATAGTGCAAAGAAAACTTTGAACCACTTCCATTCATACCATGCAACAGGAAAACAAAATCGTGCACTACATAGTGTTAGACCTGATTCCCAATTCAGAATTGTGAAGAAAAAAACAGAGAAAACAAGGGTATACTGTATGCATGCCGGCACTTGAAATCTTAATGTTAAAGGTTTGAATCAACTGCATGTGTAGTAAAATCATTAACAATGTCAATAATAAAAGAAATGACTCAACAACATGTGTTGTGTTTTGATAGGCCTGTCCCCGACTAAGGATTTGTCTAGTCGAATCAATTTGACGACTAATTGCGACTCCAACCCCCCCCCCCCCCTACAAAAAAGAGGCCACAGTGAGCAGTTAGTTACTTACTCTGAAGAGCAAACTTTTATTTATTTTTGGCACAGTGCTTTACTTACAAAAAACTCCTTAAACTTCAGTTCAGTTCAGTCCAAATTCCAAAACTTAAACGGGTGACACAACTAACTGACTGACAAGACAACACAACAAGTGTGGTGTCCGCAACTCCGCATAATAATCAAACAAAAAACAAGGGCAGCCCTACTTTTAAACTTTTAAACATATAACAACAAACTTAGTCCACAATTTACGGCAAATAAGACAGTTTGGTTAACTATATGACAGCCCTATTAACCCAGCTGATTGTCGCTGGCCTCGCTGAACATGCGCCATCGTCCGCCATGCACGGTTGTGCGCAATTAAACATTAAATTTAATAAAAATAAAAAAAATAGGAAGAATAATACAGTAATAATAATAGCAAAACGAAATAATAACCCTAAAATAAATAAAAGAATGAACAAAATAATATTGGGCTAATTAAACTATATGACTGACAGCCCAGCTGATAGCCCGGTGTCCGCTGCACATGCGATGCGGAGCAACATTAAACATTACATTAAATTTAGAATAGGCTAAGCCTGCCAAAAAAATAAAACAAACAATAATCAAATAAGAAGAAGAATACAGTAATAATAATAACAAAACGAAATAATAACCCTAATATAAATAAAAGAACAAAATAATATTAGGCTCATTAGGATAACAAAATAAAATAAGAAATGTAGCCTATACTAGGTAGAAAGTTTACCTGCCTGATCAAAAGAACAACTTTTTCTTTTTACTGATCTTGTGTCAGCTTGTTCAGTCTTTTCAAGTTGTGTGCGAGGAAAATCAACTTGTCCGCGTTTCCCTGGAGAAGAGCGCTCCTTGTTTTGCTGATAATAAAACCTGCCTTGGAGAAGATCCTCTCTGACGGTGTGGAGGTGGATGGGATGCTGTGGATTCTTTTTGCAGCTCTTGACAGCTTTGGGTATCTCTCCTCATTCTTTTTCCACCATTCGAATGGTCCTGCATTGCTTTTTATGTAGTCCTTTATATAAGCCTTCAGCTCATTTTCCTCTTCTCCTGGCTGTTCCTCCTCATCATCAACATCCATCAGCATTGAAACCACCAGGTCCTTCTCTTTCTGTTTTGGGCGGACTGTGGGGGGCTCACGCTGCGGCTGCTCCAGCTCCTCAGGATCACTGTCACTGTCAAGGCATTCCTCGCGGACACGTCCTCCATGGCATGTCCTCCGCTAGACTCTCAGCTAGATGTTCCACTGCTGAATAAGCCTCCTCTTTTTGCTCATCGGTGAAAAAAGAAAGCTTCTTAAAACGGGGATCAAGAACGGCAGCTCTAATATAAAGGCTGCTCGCCAGGAGGGGCTCTTTGAGATTCCATCGTCTGTCAATCTCCTCGGTCAGTGTTGTCTTAAGGGTTTTAATGACCTTGCTATCATCATCACGCACGACCAGGTGCCGTTTCTGAATGTTAATGAGCATCGGAACAGTAGCGGACAGCGATGCGCTCATATCCTGCGACAAAAGCTCTGTCAGGGTGATCATTGGCTTGAGAACATTAACTATGTCCTCTGCTGTTCTCCACTGGGCTGTTGTGAGGTCAAGATCACGATCGGCCCGTTTGCTGACACTTAACAGCACAGCAGAAACCGGCCCTCTCTGCTCTATCAAGCGCTCGAGCCTCATATAGACTGAATTCCAGCGAGTCGCAACGTCTTGCATAAGTTTATGTTGTGGCACAGTGGAAACACCCTGACCCTGACCCTCACCCTGAACCTGGCCTTGCTGTTTCTCTGCAAGTGCTGTGGTTTTCTTGGCACTTTTTTTGAAGTGAGAAACAAGTCGCCTTGCAGCAGCAGCTACAGTGCGAGTGACAGTATCTTGCTGCTTGAGCGCAGTGTTGATGCACAGTTGTAAAGTGTGGCCAGCACAACGCACTCCCCTCACTCCCCCCCATGACGGGTCATCAGCCAGTTGATCAGTGCATTTAACAATATTTGTTGCATTGTCATGTACAATAGAAACAACCTTATTGCGTGGAATATTCCAATCAGAAATAATCTCTGTCAGCGTTTCTGCAATATGTTCTGCTGTGTGACTTTCTTGCATTTTTTTGGTTTCTAACACAAAACATTCCAATCGCCAATCCTCTGTAATGAAGTGCACTGTAGCTGTCATACATGCCTCCATTGTCAGTGAAGTCCAAATATCTGTGGTCAAGCTGACTGCTTCACTTCTGTTTATTAACTTGGAAACTTCTTCCCTTGTGGAATTGTATTTCTCATACACAGCATGCATGACTGTCTCTCTTTTGGACATGTGTATCCTGGCTCCAGTGTGTGAATTAAGTCTTTAAAACCTTCTCCTTCTTTTTTTTTTACTATAAGAATCTGGGGGGCGGGTGGGGACTCGCGCAACGATGGCTGATAAGCGACAGTCTATTGAGACTTACCATCAGCGTTAATGCAAGCGAGAGAAACGTGAATAAAACACAATATGCAAGTATAGTTGGGAAGCGGCTTAGTTTGGGTTGAGTTGCTGGCTCGTCGATAGCAGAGAGGTCTGTAGGCGCAACTGCGCCGCTGGAATCCGGGGAGCAGGGGCGCACTTATGGTGCTGCTTGCCGCGGAGATGGTTGCTGGTGGTGGCGGGTCTGGCGTTGTGGTGGGCGCTGCTGGTTGTGGCCCCACTGGCCCCCCACCAGCAGCCGCTGGTGCCTGGCAAGAGAACCGGTTTGACGGGGAAACCGTTTTTTAATGGCCACCTATTAACAATTCGGCCGAATGCAAATAAGCCCGATTTGAAAACAAAGGCGAAATTCTGTGGTTGGCAACAACAGAATAGGGTGAGGGGTGCTAATGTTGTTATGTTGATTTTTTTGTTTTTCTTTCCCCTGGGGGAGCAGAGTTTTATAGACCGGGCCATGGCCCCGTTGGCCTCTATGACGATACGCCCTTGCGTCTGAATGTTCAAAATGTTTCCACAATGTGAGGTTCTTTTCCCAGACATTGTGAGCGATTGTGAGCAATTAATTTACTAGCGAAATAGATTAATGAACCACTGAACACGAACAGCAATGCAGCATTGAGAGACTAGCAGGTGAAATTCTGTTCCATGATGCGCAATTGCGCATTGGTCATTTGGAGTGTACTAGTACCACCGTTGCGATTTTTTTCAAGGATTTCACGCACATTGGACATTGATTGAAACTTGCAGTCAGAAAGCATGTGAGTTATGTTCAAAATTGTTATATTAATTAACTAATAGTTTGCCAGAAATAGGATACATATAATAATGTATTGGGGAAAACCAAGCAAGTACATGTTAAATCAGTCATTAAGCACCCCCCACAGCCGAAATGGAATGATCCAATGTTGCATCACTTTTTTTTTTCTTTATACGACTAGATTCGACTAAGAGACACGCAGTCGACTCGGACCCCCCGCGACTAACCAGTCGACTAGTCGACTTAGTCGAGGTCAGGCCTAGTTTTTGATGATGTTTTTCTTTTCAAAACATTACATTACAACACAAATGTAGGCTACCTTGTGCTTGCTTTGATCCAGGTCACATTGAAAACCACTGTAGAGATGTTAACTATACTTTAAAATGTTTTTTTTTTAAAGTGATGAAATATGTCTGTTGGTTTTATATTGAACCAATGACAAGTAACAAGAGCATGTGACAATAAATTACAATCCATTGGAAAAAAGAAAAAAGGTATTATTATGCAGCATGCGTCTTCAACAGGAGTTGCGGGACCCTTAGGGATACTCAGTTACTACTACAAGGGTAACGCCAATTCTTTGTGTGATAGGATATTAGACATTACATTAGCTAAATGTCTGAACAAACACATTCACATGAATCCAACATATGAATAGAAAGGACAATATGTAAACGAACAATCAAAAACATACATTTACATAACGCTGATGATAGTACAAACAAATCTATGAAGCTATGAAATATGCAAAATGTTGATGTGCTACATCATTTTAAACAATATTTAGTGGGGGTCCCTGGTTGATCTCTCTCTCACCTAAGGGGTCATTGGCCTGAAAAATGTTGATCCCGTAGAGGTGGGCAGCATTTTTTTTCCCAGAAGGCCATACTGACTCAGATGAAGTGAACAAAGGACATAAACTTGGAATCCATAATGTATTAAAGCTGCATGGATCTTTTTTTTCTTGTTTTCTTTTTTTTTTTTACACCTGTATGTGTCACTTTGGTGTACTCTGAGGTCACAATGACAATATTACATACAGTTACATAAAACAATCCACCTAAATATATTATCAACTTTAAAATTAGCCTAATTTAGATCTGGCCAGTTGTCTACTTGTCTTATATGCACCACTTCAGAGGTCAACACCATTGCAATAGTAAATATGAACTCAAGGCACTGTCTCAAAATTATAAACATTTGATATTTACCATTTGAGTAGCTTATAGTTACTTGCATCGGTGGAATGCACGTGTGGATTCAAATTGTAAATACCAATTTGGAATTGAGGTACATTAAAATGTATCAAAATCTGCCTTTTATCATTTAGATTTTTTGGGGCGCACATTTTGTTTTCCTTTGAGGAAGTCAGGGGCCGGATTGAGATGGTCATGCGACCGCACCTGGCCCCCGGGCCGTATGTTGCCCCTGTATTTAAACAATCCAGAAGGCAATATAGTTAGAGCGGTTTCACACTATGGTCCCGGGTGCGCACCCTGGACCACTTGGCTGATGTTGTGGGAGTGTGAACGTAGCGAACCGTTCCCCGTAACGCATCACCGTTCATCACCGTTCATCACCGTACTCGAAACCACCTCGGGAGGTAGTCTCGGGTCCGATTGCTGCGGAGTCGGGAACGGAACGCGGCAGTGTGAATCCATCCGTACCAAGAGAAGGAAGTGGACTGCTAATCATATATCATTTATATATTTTTATAATGACACATTATTTTAGCTGGGTTATACCTTCTCATAGTTCTACTTGAATGTTGACAAGAAATAATAATCCCGCTAGTGTTTGAGTAGCGCGAGCCGTGAAAAATAATAAACAAAAAACACATGTGTGGCGAACGTATTTGTAAGGATAAATACACCAAGGATTAGTCTGTGACGTGACGTCACTGCTAAATTACAAAGGATGCGTCCGTGACGCCAATATCATATTAACAGACGACAGTGCATTTCGAGGTTTCAAAGACCAGTGCACACACTGCTTTGGTTGTGTATTGTTGATCTGTTGTTATTATAACTCAAGACAACGTCAGGTACACAGTCAAACTTTATTATTCACTCTAGAATGACTTTTCTTCTGTGAATGACATTCGCTCTCCCAAAGCGTCACAGTCCACAGCGCCCCCATGAGGCACCTATTTACCATTACTGTTAAATGAAATGGTCTCGAGTCTTGGCCAGTGTGAATGCTGGCCAACCAAGCGCACTCGGGAACGGAGGAGGAACGCTTCGCTTCAAACGCACCCAATGTGAAACGCTCTTAGAGTAGGCTTCAACCAATGACCTGCTCAGGAGGGAGAATACCTTTCATTATCACCACCTGTGTCAGTGCTAAACAGGGTGATTTCCCCCTTCTGCGTTTGGAACACATACAGTACACTTTTTGAAAGTTTCTGCGTTTGGAACACAGCTTTGAAAGTTTGAGTCGGTTTTTGAAGTAAGTGATTGGAGAAAATACTGATTTGACATTAACATTAGTCCCTTAGCAGTTGAATGCATATTTTGTGTAAAGATTACAACCATTTGTTTGTTTGTTTGCAAGCTTTAGGGATTGTCTTTGTCAGAAGGTTTAATGCAGTTAAAACAATTGTCCTAGCTTGCTACCTAAATAATGCAACTAGTTTACATGAATGTTACCCCCTTAACATTTGAAGGTACATTTGGTGGGAAATCTTCAGAATTGAGAAGGCTGTTATCTCTGGAAGTAGACATTACAGTTGGAACTCGCCACGACTGATTTCAGTTATTTTTTAGCAACTCAATACATGTTCTATTTGTTTCAATTGTTAATCTCCTCCTCTCAGAAAATGGGGAAAGGCACCAAAAGGAAGAGGTCTAACTGCCGTGTTGCTGGGAATGCAAGTAAGTCTTGATTGATGTAATTTAATTTGTATGCTTAAAGGAAAACTCCAACATTTAATTCAAAGAAGTAAAGACTCAATTTAATCTCTGTGTGCCAGATTTACAGTTTTTGGAATTGTATTTCTTGACTTTTGATGGAAGTTCAGTCCTCATTAGGTTGGATAGTCTGTACCAGGTGCAGCCTCTCTGGGGCTGTTGAACACAGATGAAATGAAACGCATCAAGCTTTATGTTTGACCCTGGAGAGCTGGCAAAGAAGTGTATTTACAAATGTTTCTGAATAACTTGTAACATAATGGAATTATTTATAGATATGCTGGCTGTCTTGTATCTTTGACTTGACAATGAATGTTTGTTGTACAATGTGCAGAATTGGATAAGATCCTAATGTAATTTTGACATTTTATGGTCTTGTATATATGAAGTCGACAAATTACAGTGTTTTGATTACATCAAAACACTGTCCTTTTAGTTATAGCCAACTAAATGAGTCTGATTAACAACCGAAGCCCCCTATATTTTATAACAGTTTTGTTTTGCAACTGTTCTTAAATTGCACAATTTATGATTAAGACTAAAGAGCGACGTACAAGTGTGTATTGGGATAGTTTTTTAAATCAGATTTTGATCCCCTTATCGATCCTTCTCTATTATTGGTAGCTGTTGGTAAATTGGTGCTAATTTGGGGTACTCTTTCACTGTAATTTCCACAGACAAATCTACAATTATAGAATATTGGCTTAAACTGATGCAATGTGCATGCAAGCAGTCATGTTCCATGTTTTACCGGGGTCGCAGCACAATTTTAGGTACACTAATTTGACATAAAGCCGTTAATACAAATAATGTGTTTCTTATTAGCAATAATGTTTTTTATTAGAAAGAAACAAACATTGTTATACCCTTATTTACCCACTAATATCCCTTAATTATGTTCTAATTAGAAATTGAATGAAACGTATCAAAAGGCGTTATTAGAAATGGTGTTCTCTGCTATTAGACAGAAACAAACACAGTTATACTCTAAATATGGAACATAATTCCTAGAGGCTAACAAAGCCTAATAAAACCTAACAAAGCCTAATAAAAAATACATGTTCTTTATAATACCTAATGTTATTTCCACTTACTTGACCGTCACAACCCTGCAACTACTAACTACACGATGTGATGTTAGGCTACTATTAGTCTACTGTAAGGGTTTTGTTAGAACAAATGTGTTCTTTATTAGGCCTTTATTTAATGTTATTTCCACTTACTTCAAGTTACTTTACATCTAATTACAACAGAACTGTACCGTAAATTGTACACCAGTGTTACGGCCGGTGGCCGTTGGTATTATTACAATTGTTATTAGTTTATTATTTGGATTAAGGTACTGTGCTGTCACTATGTCTGTCTCCTACATTCTATATAAGGTCTCAGCATCATGAATGGGAGTGCTCAGCGCTGGGCGTTGGCTTGATTGCCCCATTCATTGCATCCTCGGCATAGGGGCGTGGTGTGTCGTCAGGTCGTCACGTGGGGAGTGATCGCCCCCACGGATTGGCCTTCTCACCCGTCGCCATGACAACGATCAGCTGAGCTGCCGGTGCTTGTGCGAGGGGAGTTCTGTTCCTCCTTTCCCCCACCACTTACTCTATGACCAAACCAATGACTATGTTGCCTTGAGAACCCTTCGGGGAATCTTCCTTATGTTTAGTTATAGTTCTGTTATTGGCTTGCCCGCTTTGTCCTTTTGTCTTTTGTTCTACTTGATTATTTGCTAAAGCCATTTATTTCTGTTGATTTTCTAATTCATTTTCTTTTGTTATTTACTATTAGCATTGTTACACAAATCATTCACTAAACGGATTGTATACCACTATTACTCCTGCCATTTTGGGTAATAAATACAATTTATGCATCAAAACGCTGTTTCCGTAATTATGTTGCGATCTTTACCCTAGACCTAAAGGGTCGTAACATAATTTGGGGGGCTCGTCCAGTCCAGTTTATGTGGTGGGTTGGGTCGGATCCAGACCATTACATAAACTGGGTGCTCGGTTTGGTAAAAAAAAAAAAAAAAAAAGTGTTTTGTTTTTCCTCCGTTAGGCTAATTGATTAAATCTGTGGGTTAATTTAGGCAATCATAATTGGTTGTTTGGAGTAGTAGGGTGGTTGCGGGGAAAAGGGGTGTATTTTTGCTCAAAAGATAAAAGAAAGATTGGCAGGTAGTATAAAGTATTAACGGGGTGTAATGTCCTCTGGTCAGGTAGAAGAGGTAGAAGTCCTCATTAATGAACACTTAAACCAGTGCACAAAAGTGGAACTGTTGGCCATAGCAAAAGATTACAAAATCTCTGTTTCGGCTGGGGCCCGAAAGGCAGAGATCCAGGCCAGTGTGTCGCAGCGACTGATGGAGAGGGGTATCTTGGAACCGTCAGAAAAAGCAGCAGCGGTAAGTACATGTGGGGGTGCAGCTGCGGGGGAGCCAGACACCCTCTTGGCAGCCCCTGGAGGCCATGGGGATGCGGATCTCCATGGCTCAGGTACTGATTCAGAACCAGAACCGCCAGAAGTGTCTGAGCATAAACAAGTAGCTGAGGGGGACTTAGGTGATCTAGGAGTGGCCCTCCCTCTCCGAGAGGTGGAGCTCCAGATGAAGCAGGTAGAGCTCCAAACCGAGGAGGTCAAACTCCGTCGGCAAAATAAAGAGCTTGAGTTGTTTCATCTGCGAGTCAGGTTGGACTCCGACCGGTCACCTACCTCTCAGCCTGCTGCGGCGGGATCCAGCCCCCTCCCTGAACGCACTGAGCCAGTCTTTGATATCAGCAGGCATATTGCCTTAGTGCCGCCCTTTAATGAAAAATAAATTGATTCCTATTTTCATGCATTTGAACGTATTGCAGCAACTGTTAAATGGCCCAGGAATATGTGGAGCTTATTAGTACAGTGTAAATTAGTGGGCAAAGCCCAAGAGGTTTGTACCAGTCTAACCGTGGACCAGAGTTTGGACTATGATCTTGTTAAAGGGACTATTTCGCGGGCGTATGAATTGGTCCCTGAGGCGTATCGCCAAAAATTTAGAACCGCTGACAAATCTGCCAATCAGTCACATGTAGAATTTGTACAGGAGAAGAGTGTGCAGTTTCAGAAATGGTGTAAATCGAGCAAAGTACAGACTTTTGAACAGCTCCGCGAGCTCATCTTAGTGGAGGAGTTTAAGTCTTGTCTTCCAGAGCGCATGGTGGTCTACCTGAATGAGCGAAAGGTGGAATCTATTGCTAAGGCGGCCATCTGCGCTGATGAATTTGTATTGGCACACCGTCCCATTTTTCCATCTGGGCGTCACGAAAGTGGCTCAGATGGAAAAGCGGGTAAACCATCTCACAAGCAAAGGTCCTCAACAAGCCCGCCGCTCTCTGATAATAGTAATAATGCCTCTTCGGAGGTTAGGGAATGTTACTATTGTCACGAGAAAGGGCATCTCATTTCCCGTTGCCCCGCGCTCGAGCGCAAAGCTAAACAGAGTTCCAATTTGGAGAAGTAAAATGAGAAGAAAAAAATAAATAAAATAGATTTGGTGTAAAGGGCTGGTAGTTGCGCAGAGGAGGTTGGTGGAGGGGTGTTCCCCTGATGCGCATTGGATGGTTTGCTGGTGTCGGTGATGTTAGTGTTAGTAAATGTGTGATGCATCACTGCTTTTGTTCTGTATTTTTTGTGCTTAGATCCTGTCATGAGTGCACGCATGACAGGAGAACCGTAGCGTTTGATTGTTTTTTCGTTTTGCCCCACTTAGTGATTGTGTATTCAATCGTTTTTTTTTTGTAAGTCCCTTTAGTTCCCCTTGAAAAAAAAACGTAGGCCTACGCGTTGAAATCTTGTGTTCCTTTTGTTTAGTAATTCTTATGATTAAGTAGATGATTTGGTGTGAATGGGTTAAGGTGTATTATTGTTTGGTGCGCGTTTGTTTAATACTGCAAGTTTTTATTTGTAATTGTCGGATGCGCCCATGCACAGTTATCAGCAGACAGTTTTTTGTTTCTCTTACTCAACATTCTGAAATGGTACTCTTTCTCCGATGGTTATTGTAACTTGTCATGAATTCGTACTTGTGAAAGGGTATTGGGCCAGTCCTTATATCCCCACGTACTAAAGCTGGATTCTGATGGGTTTTTATCTTTTTTTGTGACACATTTGCCACAGTTCACCCCTATAAGGTGGAACATGGCGAGGTGTTTCTTTCATGTGGTTGCCGTTTTTTTTATATGAACCTGACCTTATAGTCCATATTCACACCGCGGCCATTTTGAAATTTAACATTGTGTTGCTGTGGCAACTGGGGTGGCATTTCATTGACTTAATGGCAATATGGCCGCCGTGTGAATATGGTCTATTCACACCTTCGGAGGTTAAAAGATGCAAACCTTGCCAACTATGTGGTTGGCTAAGCTTGTGTCTATATTTTGTGTTAAAACCCCATGTTGAAGATAACTTCTGGGGGAGGAAGTTCTCTCTAAGATGGGGGGTGTTACGGCCGGTGGCCGTTGGTATTATTATAATTGTTATTAGTTTATTATTTGGATTAAGGTACTGTGCTGTCACTATGTCTGTCTACTACATTCTATATAAGGTCTCAGCATCATGAATGGGAGTGCTCAGAGCTGGGCGTTGGCTTGATTGCCCCATTCATTGCATCCTCGGCATGGGGGCGTGGTCTGTCGTCAGGTCGTCACGTGGGGAGTGATCGCCCCCACGGATTGGTCTTCTCACCCGTCGCCATGACAACGATCAGCTGAGCTGCCGGTGCTTGTCTATAAAGCCTTAGTCCGCCTCTGACAGCCGGTGGGGAAACACCAGCACTTACTAGTGCGAGCGAGTTCTGTTCCCCTTTCCCCCACCACTTACTCTATGACCAAACCAATGACTATGGTGCCTTGAGAACCCTTCAGGGAATCTTCCTTATGTTTAGTTATAGTTCTGTTATTGGTTAGCCTGCTTTGTCCTTTTGTCTTTTGTTCTACAGTGGTTTTACGCTAGAGCTATCCTACTATGAGTCACCATTTGACTCTCAGTGAAGCAAAGAAGCAGCAAGTCACGTGATTGCAAAAAAACAACCACATTCACTTCCATGTTAACTCATTCACTGCCAGCATTTTCTGTTGCTGCGTTTAGCCACTGCCAGACATTTTGACCATTTTTGCCAATCTTTGATTATCCACAGAATATTTTGTGATATGACTACAATGTCACACAATAGCTCAAAAGAAAGAGGAACATTTTTGCAAACCCATCTTCTGTTCTTTACTTATTGGCAGTTGAGTAAAGCTTGTTTTCAGTGAAAAACACCCTCTGAGAAGAATTCTGAGATAAACAGCTTTTTGTGAAAGTTTTTCAAAAAAAGTTTTTTTTTTTCTCCAGAAAACTCTTTTGATACATTTATTTTTTCGCCTCAGTGACACACCAGACAAAGTATGTGGTCTAACAAATGACCAAAATAAAAATCACCTCTTTAGGCAGGCCACCTACAGTGACATCAAGTGGTGTAGAAAAGTAACTACACAGTAACACTTCAGTGACTGTGCCAGGGTAAAAAATGTGTGTGTGTGCGTGCGTGCGTGCGTGTGTGTGTGTGTTAGACTGATTCATGCAGTGGATTTTCTGTGTGTGTACAAATGAAAGTAAATGGACACGTTGGTTCCATTTGTACACGTACAACCAAATAAGCTTCTTTTTGCTGAGTCTTTCAGTCACATACTGTATAGTGTATACAAGTAGCAATGACAGGAATCATCAACTGGCCTCAGTGCTGTTTGCATGTCATACAGTATATGGTCTCTATCAGGGGTCATCAATATATATCTATCCATCCTCTGTCAGCATAGCTATAGTGTACACATGAAACCAAATGGACCAGTAAGGGTCCATTGTACACACCTAGTTCCAGACCAAATAAGCAACTACATTTTAGAAACAAGCCCAAATAAGCAAATACATAAGCTTTAGAAACACACAGATCATACAAAATTTTGAGTCAGACTAAATCCACAGCATATTTATTGAATACAAAGGGAGTGTTTCCCTGTGTGTGTGTGTGTTAGACTGATTCATGCAGTGGATTTTCTGTGTGTGTATAAATGAAACTAAATGGACACGTTGGTTCCATTTGTACACACACAACCAAATAAGCTTCTATTTTGCGTGTCTTTCAGTCACATACTGTATAGTGTATACAAGTAGCAATGACAAGCCCACATAAGCAACTACACTTTAGAGACAAGCCCAAATAAGCAACTACACTTTAGAAACAAGCCCAAATAAGCAACTACACTTTAGAAACAAGCCCAAATAAGCAACTACACTTTAGAAACAAGCCCAAATAAGCAAATACACTTTAGAAACACACTCAGATCATACAAAATTGAGTCAGCCTAAATCCACGGCATATTTATTGAATACAAAGGGCGTGACTAAGAATGAGACAAAAAGCGTGAATGTCAAGCTAGTACAGTTCACAACAAAAAAAACAAACAGACATTTGAATCAGGTTTTCCTTCTCTGCCTCTGCCACAACAAAATGTACAATCCCATCTTCTGTGTGTGTGTGTGTGTGTGTGTGTGTGTGTGTGTGTGTGTGTGTGTGTGTGTGTGTGTGTGTAGGATAGACTACATACAATATGCCGTGTCTGGAAGAAAAACAGAAAAACAGCTCACAGTTTGTAGGCATAGTTCCGCTCATTATGATAAGTTGCAAAGCAGGCGTTCCTGCCCAATGGGACGTAGCAAACAGGACACCAGAACCGTGACTCAAGGCGTTGGCCTGATCGGATATGGACCCTGCATTTCCTCGTTGGGCGTACCTTACAGGGGTTGGAGGGAAGATGGGTAGGTGTGTGTACTGTTGGCCGCGGTGGGACGTTGGCATGGAGCCTGCTCCGGGGGTCAGTCAGCCTAGGTGCTATCCGACGCTGTGGTGGAACCTGTCTCTGGCTGGTCCACGCCTCTGCGACACTCTGGGTGAACTGCATGCTGGTTTTACAGCTGCCCTGGGGATTTTTGTTTTTGTACAGGACAAAGGCATTTGCCATACATATTTCAAACAAATACATAATGAATTTGGTGGTCCACTTGGTGGACTTCCTGGTGAAAGGGTAGTAGGAGAGGGCCTGGTCCAGCTTGTCCACTCCATTCATGTTGTTATTATAGTCTATGATACAGGCAGGCTTGGCTCTGGTCACAAGGGCAGCGGGCACCGTGCCTCTCCGTCTCCGCCACACCTGAACATCGCCCATGATGTCGGGTCGGTGCCGGGGTGTTTTTTTTTACAGTAGAATTAACATTTAATAGTAGATGTAACATTTGGTCTACGCATGAGAAAGACATTCAGACATGCATACACACATTCTTCAAAACAACACACAAACACCGAAAGGTTGATCATCATGAGCACACAACGGGAAAAGGGCTTCTCAAAAAGCTAGTTTCAGAGACTCAGTGTGGTGGCCTCTGCTAAACAGAGGGGCGCTACACTCACCGGCTGAGAAATGGAGTGCTCCTGAGTTCAAAGGACAGCAGAGAAAGAACAGGAGATGAGTCACTTGGGTTAGAGCCCAATCACGGAGCAATTAACATTAATAAGTAATTAAGACTGCAACTGGATACTGGATTTTGTAATGTTTTTTTCATGAACATTGGAGTAGTGTTGCAGTGAAACACTCACTTTATTTTATATTCAATACTGCACATTCAATCTGCCAAAATAGTAATGATTACAAAGCCAACAAAGATGCCGCCATATATATAGAGAGAAAGAAAACTGGCAAAACATAAAATGTACATTCTCCTCTTAAAAAAGGAAACAAAACAAAGATGTAAATAGCATATTTCTTGAACAAAATGGAACAAAATGTTTGGAGATGGGGGTCGGTGGCCAAATACGTTAAATTGTTGTGGTGTCAGACGGTCTGGGCGGTCTGGACGGTCTGGACGGTTCCAGGAACCAGTTTCTCATCCCACATCTCCATTGTGCTGACGGTACTGGTGTAACTGTCAGTACTCTGGGGGCCAGGGGGGGGCAGGGCGAACTTCATTCAACATTGCAGTGAACATTGCAAACACCTTCGGGGCCATGTCCTCCGTGTGTGTGCTCACCTTCGGGGCCATGTCCTCCGTGTGTGTGCTCACCTCCGGGGCCATGTCCTCCGTGTGTGTGCTCACCTCCGGGGCCATGTCCTCCACGTCCATGTCCTCCGTGTGTGTGCTCAACTTCTTCTTATAACAGTACCAGCCAGCAGCACCAGCATATCCCACTGTCAGCACTGTAAAAGGCAACAGTGCTCCATTGGCTGCTCCCCTCTGACCAAAGGTCCCTCCGACCGCCGAGCCCACTGTTATTGCAGCGACATAAGTAGTGGCAATCTGGTTGATGTGTTTGAACACTTTGGCTCCCAATGACGGCATGGCAGAGTTGACGCTGTTGGGCGGTCTGGACAGTCTGGACGGTTCCAGGAACCAGTTTCTCATCCCACATCTCCATTGTGCTGACGGTACTGGTGTAACTGTCAGTACTCTGGGGGCCAGGGGGGGGGGCAGGCCGAACTTCATTCAACATTGCAGTGAACATTGCAAACACCTTCGGGGCCATGTCCTCCGTGGGTGTGCTCACCTTCGGGGCCATGTCCTCCGTGTGTGTGCTCACCTCCGGGGCCATGTCCTCCCGGGCCATGTCCTCCGCGTCCATGTCCTCCGTGTGTGCTCAACTTCTTCTTATAACAGTACCAGCCAGCAGCACCAGCATATCCCACTGTCAGCACTGTAAAAGGCAACAGTGGCTGCTCCCCTCTGACCAAAGGTCCCTCCGACCGCCGAGCCCACTGTTATTGCAGCGACATAAGTAGTGGCAATCTGGTTGATGTGTTTGAACACTTTGGCTCCCAATGACGGCATGGCAGAGTTGACGCTGGTGAAAGTCATCGCGGAGGCGCGCCAGGCGGAGGAGATAACGAGGCAGGTTGTGGAGACCATTCTCACCACATTGTTGTCCCGAAAGGCCATCACCATCACCTCTGAGTCTGAGTGCTGTACCAGTCTTTCCCCCACACCCAGGTTGGAAGTGGAAGCAGCCTGGATCTCCTCTGGTGCGCCCCTGTCCTTGCGAAGTGTCCCGCAGACATGGGTCTTCTTGGCAAGGAGCTCGGCACACATGGTCACACTGTTATAATAATTGCCCATGTAAAGCCAGTAACCTTGACCTTCTAGACGACCAAGGAGTGCGCCAATTGTGTCTGCAAGGCTGACATATTGTCCGCAGTATGGCCTGAGATTATGGCAGTAGCCTGTCTTTGAGTCACCCAGGATGTAGGATTTGATCCCATATCGTACAGGCTTCTGCGGATTGTAGACTCTGAAGTTCAGCCTCCCGCGCCAAAGTAGAGTGCCCTCGTCGATGGAAATGTTCCGATCTGGCTGATTTCAGGGCAATTGCAAAGTGTGGTTGCGTCAACGCGAGTCGCTGCCGTTGGGACTCGAGGAATACCGTCGGAGGCTGCGCCAATTACATTGTCACGTAACTCCTGAAATCACTTGCGTTTCATTTTGAGAGGATTGATCCCCCCAACATAAGGTTTTTGCATCAAACGGTTACATTTCGCGCATTTGTGGCGCCCCCTATGGATCAAAGTGGTAATGCTTATGGGGATTCGTTGAGTGAACCACCATTGACATGTGATTCAAATTTGGGATGGACGGGACGTTCTGTTCGTGATTTTTGGTGTTTTTTGTAAAACAGGCCCCTCCCACTAAATTTGGAAGCCAATTACGGACGAACGGTATGGACAAAAATCAAAATTTCGCTTGGAGGTGTTCATCGCATGGGCCCAGAGATCATGTGTACCGTTTTTTGTAAGATTTGGACAAAATATGTGGGTAAAAAAGCTAAAAGTGTGTTCTGAAGAAAATTCAAAATGGCGGAAAATCTATCCCGACGCAAATGGGCGTGGCCTATATAGGGAGTTGCGTCATGACCCAAGGAATCCAGGGAAAACATATTTTTATTCTACGGTTCAAGAGTTATAGGCCAAAACGTAAAGTGGGCTGTTATAGCGCCACCATGAGGCCGAGTGGTGTAATTATTATTTTAATAATTTCGCACTGAATTATGAACCTCACCTCCAGGTCTTGTAACTGTAGCCTTTACGGTTTCTGAAAAAAAAATACTTGAATTTGAGTTTTTTCATTTTCCCATTAAAGTGGATGGGGACATTTAATGCACTAATTAATCATTATCAATTAAACTATACAACCTATCTGTTAGCCTATCTGTCACAGTTGAGGAAAACTGTGACAGGCTTCCAAGCATTCACCCTGGACTGTGGCAGGTTGATCTTTGCGATGCAGGCCAGCGCATAGATGTTGGTTTGTTCGACAATAGCTGTCAGAAGTTCCTCTGTCATGAGCAGCTGGAAAAAGTCCACTGGTTGGTCAGAATCGATAGCTGCAGCACCGTTCTTGGGACCGGGACTTGCTGCGAAGGGGATGTCTTTGGGGATCCAAGGCCTATCCCCCATGGCATACCACACAGGAGGCTTGGGCTTGCCACGTGCACGTCCTGTAAATTATAGAAATACATAATTAGAAATACATAATTATGTATGTATATAAAAAACATATACATTTACAATAAATTACATTTTTTTTAATTTGTGTGTAAGTTTGATGTACAGAAAAATAAACTTTGTTCTTACCTTTACTGGTTCTGCCAGTGCCAACAGCAGGAGATAAGAGTTCCTCCTCACTCACCTCAGCATCTAAAATCAGAGTAAAATATCAAATAGTTATGATCAGGGGTCATCAATGTGTCCGTACACAGACAAATGTGTCTGTGGCTAGACTTGGCATTGTCTGTGGCAAATATTTGATTATTTACTATGACTATGTACATTTTAGGTTAGGTGTCACTTTTCATTACAAATGGAACCAATAATTGCTTTGCTTTTGTTAACCATATATATGGTATTTTTTGTATTACAACTCTGAGAGTGCACAAATGGACCCTAGGGTCCATTTGTAAATAATCAAAAAATTGCCACAGACAACATATGTCCACAAATGTACTCTCAGAGTTGTAATAAAAAATACCATATTTATGGTAAATATGGTAAACAAGAGCAAAGCAATTATTGTTATACACCAAGCTTGAATTGGTGAAGACGTGAGACAGTCTAAGTTGTGTTTAGCTTTGTAAATGAAAAAACAAAACAGACAAAAATAAGAAGCTTACCTTCACTGTCTTCATCTGGTAACATGCAGGGGACACCAGACATCGCCTGTTGCTCACCATCTGACTCAAAGCCTAAAAAAATAAAATAAATAAATAAAAGAGTTTGGTATGTGATGTGTAGTCATAGTTCACCTGACGCTCAAGCGTCATGAAGCAACCTTTTCCTGTTTTTTGAATGGTCTCCATTTACAACCCAAACATCTACATAAACGTTTAAATTTCAAATATAAAGTGCTGACCCCACGGCCACAGATATAACAAGTTAGAAGGCCTGGGTCTAAGTATCCGTATCTTCCGTATTGTTCATTAGAAAGCATTTTTAATCTGATCGGCGGCCATTTTCTCACAGAGTTATAATGTATCAGAGTACAATACACCTCCCAACCGGTAGGATCGCATATGGAGAAAATGACCAACGATCGAATTTAAATGCTTTTATTGATCAATACGGAAGATACGGATACTTAGACCCGGGCGTTTTACCTTTTTACATTCGTGGATGTGGGGTAAGCACTTTATATTTGAAATCTGAACGTTTATGTAGATGTATGGGTTGGAAATGGAGACCATTCAAAAATAAGGAACAAGTTGCTCCATGACTTAGGGCTAGTATGTGATTTAGTCACACAAGATCAAAAAGATTTACAAAAAAAGAGCACAATCGATTTACAATTTAGGCATTTTTAGCAGAGACTTATCCAGAGCGACTTACAGTATAAATATATATAAAATGTACTAACCAGGAGTAACTCCGGATGTCTGCCCAATGGTGTTGATTTCCGGCCTCATTGGGGTCCAGTCTTGATCGACGAGACCACCACACTCTGACGAAGACAAGCCACTAAGGCTGGAGACCGAGTTGTACGGGCTCTCCACGACCTCCCGACGGGTTGCAACTCTGGTACTGTGACGAGGACCTGGTGGTCCTGGATCGATCTCTGCCGTGTCCTCCTCGTCCTCACCATCCGAGTCGGACAAATCAGACTCGGTCACCGGCCGGAGCGCCTCGACACGGCGAAACATGTCGTCTAGTCGTTGTTGCCCTGGTCCAGGTGTTGGACCACGACTGCGCGCGCGGCTAGATCTGGACCTTGGACCGACGGTGGAACGACGACCTCCACGGCAGGATCCAGGGAGGGGGTCGTCCACGGGGGGACAAAGACGACTGTGCCCATGGCTGGATCTGGACCTCGAACCGACAGCGGAACGACGACGGAGGGGGTCGATCACGGGGGGAACAAGACCCCTGAGGCTGGATCCTGGGAGTGGATCTACGGGAGAACCGGGAGAACTATCTGCCCGCCTGCGCCTCACCAAAGACCGTGGCATTTTGAGAGACCACTATACTAATAAAAGGACAACTATTACTACTACTACTACAATGGACAACTTATATTACTGACTACACTACTGACTATACTGCTGCTATCTATTGACGACTATTTGGATGACTATGAATGACTATACTATACTTACTGACCAACAAAAATACTATACTACTGACTATACTGCTGCTATCTATTTACGACTATACTTACTGACGAACAACAACTCAACTCTCATCACCTCACCTCATTCTCAACTCATCTGGATAACTGGACGACTTTCTCAACTGGACGACTTTGCGACTGCTTGCTTAGATTGATCTCTCAAAATGCGATATCAGGTAATGTTCCCCGCCTGCTTTTATACCCAAAGGTTCTGTTTTGATTGGTGTTCTTTGATCGGCGTTGTTTATCATTGGTTTTCTGTGATCGGGTCGCTTGTTTTGGTTCACAGAGAGTCCAGAGAGGCCCAAACTATTGAAACTAAGGTACATGGTGAGAAATAGCGCCATTGTTTTCATGGAGCGAGCTCGGGTAGCCTCCGAACAGCTGTTGTTTGATCACGTGGTTGACGGCTTTCCTCAGATCTGCCTTTGTTTTGATCGTGCACGTTTAGGGTCACCTGACGGTCAACCTACATGTTTAGGAATATTAGCTCCATTGTGGTTGATGTGTTTTTTTGGCTTTCCTTTGATGAGCATTTGTTTTGATGAAGTGGTTGATCACGTGATTTCTCGCTCAGATTTTTTCACAGGACCGCCAAACTCAGTCAGGAGTTGGGAAAGGGTCCCATATAGCATATACACCAATACAAAAAAATGTTTTAAGTCGTTTTAGTCGTTCTAGGCAGTCAGGGCTTATGGGACAAAAGTCGTCTTAGTCGTTCTAGGCAGTGAATGAGTTAAACAACAACCTACATTCAACTATCGATAACTATGGAATGGATGATAGTGACGGCACACCCCCCCCCCCCCCCCCCCCCGATCCTACGAATGATTGAGAGAGAGAAAAAAAATATATATGAGAAAACAGTTTGCTCTGTTCTTTCAATGGATTAAAGGGCAAGACCACTTTGGTAGAGGTTTGGGTTGTGTATTTACCGTGCCATGGTGTAACTCCAAAGGTGGACAAGACATTTTTAATAATTGCTCCATTGATTAGAAATTGATAGTTTAAAATATGATCCTCATTGACTTACAGGTAAAACAGCTCTCAATGTCACTCTTTTAGCACGTAAGCAAACACAACTAAAGTTGATTCAAACAACATAGAACATCACCAAACCCATTACTGTTTTTTTTTTTTTTTTTTATAAAAATGTTTACTTCCTATTTCTATTTTTATTAAGAAGAAAACCCGGACTGGATCCACGGATCTGGATCTTCAAATAGTAAAATCAGCAGGAAGTTGACATTTGTATTTAAAAAAAAAAACGGTACTGGGTTTGGTGATGTTCTATATTATCTGAATCAGCTGTGTTTGTGTTTAGGTGCTAAAAGAGTGACTTTGAGAGCTGTTTTACCGTACTATGCAAGTCAATGAGGAGCATATTTTTTATTATCAATTTATACTCAATGGAGCATTATTTTTTATTTTTTGTCCACCTTTGGTAGAGGTTTGGGTTGTCTAGTTACCTTGCCATGATATAATTCCAAAGTGGTCTTGTCCTTTAAAGTTACAATCTCGCGTGCTTACGGTCACCTCTCGCACGAGTATAAAGTACTATACCATTAGAAAATAAACAAATTAAAACGGTCGCTTAATAGGCAATACCAGAACTTGTGCTGCCAAGGAGAGTATGTGAAAACTGTCTCTCCCATTGCCATTCCAGCAAGTTATGCAATTGCTTTTGCTGGAAAAATGTGTGCACTATAGTGAAAACACAGCCGAAGAGTCTGCATAGATTACTGTCTTCATTGAAGTCATCGTTTGTTACCTGAACAGACCACCTCCAATCTGGCAGTGGTGGCAATAGACTTCCGCCCTCCCTCAGTCCCAGAAAATAAAATGATCAGAGTTGTGTTGTAAAGTGAAATTTCCCTTTAAATGTCAAAAGTACATTATAAGATCATCGTTTTCACATTAACTCATTCAGTGCTTTTCACTCATTTTTATTTTTTTTTCATGATTTTTTTCATGACCATGTGACGTCTTTGACGTCATGTGGCACTGGATGAGTTAACCAGCACAATAAGCAACAAAGTGTGCACTGTCTATGACAGAGCAGGGTGTCTTGTACCACCTTACACAATGGTGTCTTACACAATGACACACCATTGTTCCAGGCTCTCTTACAATTAGATCAACAGATGAGATCATTAATTCAACCTCGGCCACAAACTTAAATTATTTTACAAGACGGACATGAATTATACTAACTGGAAAAAAACATGTTGGGTTAGTGTAACCCAGGTTTCAAAAGGTTTCAAATATGTTTGTCACTGATGTCTGTGTGTTGCAAATACTGTCATACTGTGTCACTGTTGTCTGTGTGTCACTGCTGACACACACACACACACACACACACACACACACACACACACACACACACACACACACACACACACACACACACACACACACACACACACACACTCCCAAAACATTATTTATGGGGCCGGTGGTTGGGAAAGTCCCTCATGGGGTCCACCCTTTACAGTGCTCATACAGCTCTGAAAAAAAAATCAGCAACAGTCAGCAACAGTCAGATATTACAAACATCTGTTTAAATGAGCAAAATGCCACAATTTATTTCTGAGTAGTCTGGGTTGCCACTCTTGGGGACCATCTCCCCAATAGTCACTTTTGACGCCCAATGTTACACACTTCTCTTCCCTTGTCACTCATGAGTTCCTGTTAACACACCTCTTCAGATCTGATTAAAATCTGATTTCTAAAGCCTAAAACACATCTTAGAGGTCACGCTGGTCAAAATGTAACACACAGCTCTGTGTTCCCCTCACCTTAACATACACCACAGCCTGTTTAGTGCAGTGGCTTAGAGCGTTGGGCTGTAGACTGAGAGGTTGCTGGTGTGAATCCAGCCAGGGATGATAGTGAATTAAAAATGTAGGACGCTGGTGTAGAAGAGTTCAGCCGATCGCGTGGCTATGAGCGTGTAGATCGCTCTTAAAATTATGAAGTAGTAGATCACAACATTTTTCTTTTCGAATTATAAATAAAAAATGCATAGAATTTTTGGTGGTCCTTGACATGAAATAGTTTGAGAACCACTCTGCAGATGTTCTATCAGTCTGTAATGGCTAGCTCTCTAGGGACACAAGTAGCCTTAACAGATTGGTCAGCGAAGCTAGGTGATATCCTGGTGACAAAGTTGCAGCTGGATGCCATTATTGACAATCCACCAAAATCCATCAAAATGCACACCAATAGTCACTTTAGACGCCAAATGTTACACACTTCTCTTACGTTGTCACTCATGAGTTCCTGTTAACACACCTCTCTATTGGGACAATCTCCCCAATAGTCACTTTTGACGCCCAATGTTACACACTTCTCCTCCCTTGTCACTCATGAGTTCCTGTTAACACACCTTTCTATTGGGACAATCTCCCCAATAGTCACTTTTGACGCCCAATGTTACACACTTCTCCTCCCTTGTCACTCATGAGTTCCTGTTAACACACATCTCTATTGGGACAATCTCCCCAATAGTCACTTTTGACGCCCAATGTTACACACTTCTCCTCCCTTGTCACTCATGAGTTCCTGTTAACACACCTCTTCAGATCTGATTAATAAAGTAAATGCATTTAGTTTTACCATACACCATTGGTAAAATCCTGAACGTTCATCTAACCACATGAACTTTAGCTCTGGGCATGTCATAGGCAAACATTTGTCGAATCTTTTTTTTGCCTATTGCTGTAGAGGGAAATACTGAGGGGGCAAGTATAGACAAGGAATAGCTATAGTGCACACACATCCAACTCGGTGTCCAACTGCGGGGTAAAAAAAAAGATCAACATAGAAGATCAAATCCACACACTGGTTCAAATGCTACACGTTTATTGCGTTCTCAATGTTTCGATCAAACAAACTTATTCAATTGGCAAGTATAGACTCCTGGGGTAATGAAGAATATATAGCAGTGGTTTTCAACCCTTTTTTACATTTATTTCAAGTGCTCCAATAACTCTGAGAGCGTACAGATAGAACCAAATGGACCCGTAAGGTTCCATTTGTACACTCTCACTCAGCCAGTGTGTAACATTGGGCGTCAAATCAGAGCTTTTGCCAACCATTTGATTAATAAGACCATGTTGAAAGTGTCACCAAAAGAACATAGCAAACATGTCCGACAGAGGCTGAGGGATCTTGCGAAACTGCTACAGACAGCAAGAAAGGAGACGGCTATAAAGACAATCCAAGACCTGGTGAACCCTGCAAATTTCCTGTTGACCATCAAAGCTTTACACAAAGTAGTCGGTTTCAAGATCACAACCGGTGAGATGGAAATACCAAGTCTTGCGCTTAAACTTGGTCCCTTATTGAATAAAGTAGCTCTGTTCCTAAAATCAGAAGCGCTGATTAGACAGGATCAAGAAGAAGCACAGCAGCTCCAGGGTTTTGTAGATGTTTCTACGTCGAGATGGCATGAACTTGTGTCAGGTCCAGCCTTGAAGACCCTTAGGAAGGCCAAATTTACTGCTCCAAAGCTCCTGCCATTCACAAGCGACGTCAAAGCTCTTCATGTACATTTAAATAAGTTGCAAAACCAATACATCATTAACTTGAAAGCCAAGGCTTCACCCAGTATATGGAGAGAGCTCGCTGAGGTTACTCTAACAAGTATAACCGGAGAAGGGAGGGTGAAGTTTCGAAAATGAAAATGTCTTACTTCCAATCAAGAAAGAAGTCTGTGCCCCATGAGGAACTTCAACATTGCCTCTCGGTCCAAGAGATGGGGCTATTCTCACATTTCACCCGAGTTGAACTTCCTGGAAAGAACCAAAGGAACGTTCCTGTCCTACTTTGTCCATCTAATGAAGAAGCGCTTGAGCTAATGTGCATGAAGAGAGAGGAATGTGGTGTGGCGAAAGAGAATGATTACTTGTTTGCAAGGCCAGGGGCCTTAAGCTACCTGAGAGGATGCGACTGTGTTCGAAAATATGCCAATGAGTGTGGTGCTGAAAATCCCGATCTCATCCGTTCAACACGTCTGCGTAAACAATGTGCAACTCTTTCTAATGTACTCAACCTAAAAAAGAATGACCTCGATCAGTTATCATCATACATGGGCCATAACATAAACATCCACAGGGATTTCTATAGGCAGGACATGGACACACTCCAAATCGCCAAGGTCAGCAAAATCCTGATGGCTATGGAACAGGGCCGGATAGGGGATTTTGCTGGGATGAACTTGGAAGAGATGCAGATTTCTCCCACAGGTAACACATGACCTGATTGTATATTGATTCATGAATGATAATTTTACTGCTCAGAACTTTTACTGCTTTCATCCAATGACATCGTGCTGTCATTGGAGCTCTCGTCATGACTTTGAGGTGGTGGCTGGATTTCCTTTCCCGACATCTGCGTTGCTGTCATTGGAGCTCTCGTCATGACTTTGAGGTGGTGGGTGGATTTCTTTTCCGACATCTGCGTTGCTGTCATTGGAGCTCTCGTCATGACTTTGAGGTGGTGGGTGGATTTCTTCTCCGCTATATTCTTCATCAGACATCCTTACAGTTGAGTCAGGGCCATACGGTGCAGTGGAGCTTTCGGCAGGAGGATCCGGGAACACATCCAATGAGTCACTGCCCTGAATAGAATTCAATGGTAAATTGTCGACTAAGTCAATTTTGAGTATCTGTAGTTTACTTGAGTATCTTTAAAATAATGTACATTTGAACACTTATTTTTACAGAAAGTACTTCAGTACTTTAAACATACCTTCAAGCTGGATTTTGCACGTGCAGGGGGCTTTCTGCGAGGGGGCTGTACATCTTGTGGGACCTGCAGAAGGTCACAATAGAAAAGAAAAGTGAGTTGAACTCGGTGTTCAACTCATGCTGCTAACAAGTGTAGACAGAAACGACTGGATTCAAAATACCTTGAGCTTGGACGGCACAGTGACAATTCCACGTTTTGTCTCCAAACGTTGTCTCTTTGTTGGAGTTTACTCCTGTGCATGTGGACAATACTGGAACAGACAAAGTGAATCATGTTAGCTGGATATTCAATCTTTAGACCTGTAGGGTCCGGATTTTCACAATCTAAAAAAAAATAGCAGATCTACAAGCTCATAGCGCGGCACATGGTGCCACACTACAAGCGCGTAGATCTGCTATTTTCAATAGTCAAAGGGATATTTCACTTTCAAAACAACTTTTGCTCATTTTATCATCTACTCAGGCTTTAGTGAACATCCCAGAGGGTTTTTAAGTTGCTTGATTCAGTATTTAGATATTTGATATTCATTTTAGCTTATATATTTATTCTTATCCTGATGCTTTTTATTTTCCAAAACAAATATTAAAAATAAATGAAAAAAGTTATAAAAAAACACGGCCCCCTCACGTATTAGGAGGGCAGTATCAGTCACCAGAAAAAAGGACGGGTGTTTTTGATTTATCTAACATGGTTAAAATGGAGTTTAAAGTTACAATGGGTTTGTATGGGAGGAGGCAGCTGCAGGGGCGGAGGAGCTAAAATGAATATCAAATATCTAAATGCTGAATCAAGCAACTTAAAAACTGTCTGGGATGTTCACTAAAGCCTGAGTAGATGATAAAATGAGCAAAAGTTGTTTTGAAAGTGAAATATCCCTGTAAAGTTAACTTAAAACATCAAAAGGCGTTCCCTTCCTGAATGGGTTAAACATACCTTCAAGTTGGATTTTGCACGTGCAGGGTTTCTGCGAGAGGGCTGCACATCTTGTGGGACCTAAAGAAGGTCACAATAGAAAAGAAAAGTGAGTTGAAGTCAGTGTTCAACTCATGCTGCTAACAAGAACCAAGTGGATTCAAAATACCTTGAGCTTGGACGGCACAGTGACAATTCCACGTTCTGGCTCCAAACGTTGTCTCTTTGTTGGCAGTAACTCCTGTGCATGTGGACGACACTGGAACAGACAAAGTGAATCATGTTAGCTGGATATTCCATCTTTAGACCCGTAGGGTCCGCATTTTCACAATCTAAAAAAAAAAGCAGATCTACAAGCTCATAGCGCGGCACATGGTGCCACACTACAAGCGCGTAGATCTGCTATTTTCAATAGTTAAAGTTATCTCAAAACATCAAAAGGCGTTCCCTTCCTGAATGGGTTAAACATACCTTCGAGCTGGATTTTGCACGTGCAGGGTTTCTGCGAGGGGGCTGCACATCTTGTGGGACCTAAAGGTCACAATAGAAAAGAAAAGTGAGTTGAACTCAGTGTTCAACTCATGCTGCTAACAAGTGTTGACAGAAACAACTGGATTCAAAATACCTTGAGGTTGGACCCTGCCGGTGCATCTTTTCCATAAAATGATTGTCCTTCCATCTGCAGAATGTCAGAATAGAAAGAAAAAAATGTAAGCTTACACATTGTACACTGGCAGTACATCCCAATTTAATTTAATTTAAGATTAGCCCTATAGAGGCTGACACAGGAGTGGATTTCCACTCCCATCCCACTCCAAAAATCTTTCAATTCTTTTTTTTTTTTAGAGTGACACACAATATTACCTGGGTTAGCTTACATATTGTGTTGAATGTTGACATTATAATCCCTATTCCCTTTTATCAGTGCGAGCGTGACAAAAATAGGCTACAAGTAGTACAGGCTGCAGCCTGGTGATAGAAAAAAGGAAACACTTCCTGAATGGATTAAACATACCTTCAAGCTGGATTTTGCAGGTGCAGGGTTTCTGTTAAGGGGCTCTACATCTTCTGGGACCTGCAGAAGTTCACAATAGAAAGAAAAAGTGAGTTCAACTCACTGTTCAACTCATGCTGCTAACAAGTATTTTTAACGTTTTATGACACCTACACCTAATCTGAACCATACAATCATGATAATAGAAAACTCTTTAAGTAAACAACATAGAGCAGGGGTCTTCAACCTTTTCAGGCCAAGGACCCCCTAGCTGAGAGATAGATTAAGCAGGGACCCCCTACTCTACATTGTATAAAATTGTGTTTCAGATTTTTTTGACTTAGTCTGCTCTTTTTTTCCCTCTACACCTAAAGCCTCTTTGCCAAAATAATATCTACAAGCTCTCAACGGCGTTGAGAGCTTGTAGATCTGCTATTTTTGGCTAAAGTTCTCCTAAGAAAAAGGGGATGCTAGGGTTCCAGTGGTTACGGTAAAAGAAAGAAATGTCACATAAAGATTTGGCGGACCCCCTGTAGTTGCTCTGAGGACCCCCTAGGGGTCCCGGACCCCCTGTTGAAGACCCCTGCTCTAAAGAGTTTGCGGCCCACTCACCTGACCACTTAACACGGCAGTGGTCAGATGGGTGAGCCACGTGCATTTTTCAGAGCATGTTTATTTTAATGATCAATGAATGAATTGTGTGTTGCAGCTTGTATGAATGTCAATAACACAGCATACTTTAAGTTCCTATTTATTCTCGGGGGCCAACCAGTGGGCCCCGGACCACAGGTTGGGAATCACTGTTTTACATGTTCTTCTTCAACGTTTTCAGGCCAAGGACCCCCTAGCTGAGAGAGAGATGAAGCAGGGACCCCCTCTATATTGTATAAAATTGTGTTTCAGATACACTTTTGCTGCTCTTTTTCCCCTCTACATATATAACTCTTTGCCAAAAATAGCAGATCTACAAGTTCACAACGTTGTGAGCTTGTAGATCTGCTATTTTTGGCTAAAGTTCTCCTCAGAAAAGGGATGCTAGGGTTCATGTAAAAAAAATAATCATATCACACAAAGATTTGGGGGACCCCCTGTAGTAATCTGAGGACCCCCTATTTTTATTTCTGATCAATACAGAACAGTACATTTTCTTCAAACATGTCTCTTGCTTATTTAATTTAATGTTGCCATCACTATAATGTATTCCTCCACTTTCACCTACCTCTGTCTGCAGTATACTGGTCCTATTTTATGCTTTGTTCAAACTAAGAATATGCTACATTAGGTTCTGCCAACTAACCCTAATTGCTACACATAAAGTTAGTACAGTATCAATCCAATCTATTATGTGAAAATTAAATGCAATCAGTGATCTCTGCTCAGCTGCATTACAACAGTTTATGTTGTGTGTTACGTCAGACCAGAGCTTCTGGTCAGTAAATATAAGGTGTGAAAATGTCTAGTTTTTCACTTCATCGAAATACCAAGTGTGATAGAGTTGACAGGGAAGGAGTGGATGTGAAGAGAATAGACACAGAGAAAGGGGAAGCGAGTGATATACAAGGAAGATATGTCCTTAGCGTGGAAACCTCAGAGTAATGGACAGAAGCCCTCAGTTGCCGGTCAGCAAATAATCACTTCTGTAACCCTCCAGAAACATGGAGACACAGATGAACCAAGATCTTACAGTCATCAACAGTTTACCAAGACTCAATCAGGAGAAGTAAAGACACAACAGCTGAAGCAGCACCAGCAGGTCCACCCCGGAGAGAAACCTTTCCACTGTAAACAGTGTGACAAGAGTTTTAGTAAGCTAGGTAGCCTGAAGAGACACCAGCATCTTCACACTGGAGAAAAACCTTACCGCTGTGAACAACGTGACAAGAGTTTCAGTCAGTCAGGAGCACTAAAGAGTCACCAGCGCATCCACACTGGGGAAAAGCCTTTTAACTGTACCCAATGTGGCATGAGTTTCATTAGGTTACGTAATCTGAAGCTACACCAGTGTGTCCACACTGGGGAAAAGCCTTTTAACTGTACCGAATGTAAGAAGAGTTTCAGTGTGTCAGGTAGTCTGAGGATACACCAGCGTACCCACACTGGAGAAAAACCTTACCGCTGTAAACAGTGTGGTACAAGTTTCACTGAATTGGCTGGTCTCAAGCGACACCAGAGTGTCCACACTGGGGAGAAACCTTACCGCTGTCAACAATGTGACAAGAGTTTCAGATTGTCATATAGTCTTACGTTACACCAGCGTACCCACACTGGCGAGAAACCTTACTGCTGTAAACAATGTAACAAGAGTTTCCGTGAGTTAGGACACCTGAAGATACACCAGCGTGTCCACACTGGGGAAAAGCCTTTTTACTGTACCCAATGTGGCAAGAGTTTCATTGCGTTATTTAGTCTGAAGATACACCAGCGTATCCACACTGGAGAGAAACCTTACCGATGTAAACAATGTGACGAGAGTTTCATTGCGTTATTTAGTCTGAAGATACACCAGCGTATCAACACTGGTGAAAAACCTTTCTACTGCTCGTAGTTGTTTACAATTTGAGTTCTGAGTGTTTACAGTTGCATGCGTGCATTTAAAGGACAACGTGCCTAATGGGCTCTATGCACAGCAGCCATAGTGTGAAGAAATTCACAGGTGTTGCCAATGATACTAATGATTCCATTCTGGTCAAACAGAGTCAGGGTGTTCATATTGTGCATGTTGGCTCACTGGAAACACTTTGCTGCACCAGTGGGTCTAAAATTGGGGCCTCATGGTTCCTTGAGGGGTTTCCAAATGGCCCCTTACGGGTGTATAACTCTGAGAGTGTATAAATGGAACCATTTCCACGACCCTTACGGGTCCATTTGGTTCCATTAGTACTCTCTCAGAGTTTATGGGGGTTGTGGAAATGAAAAAGTCTGAGAACCACTGTGCTACACTAAATGGAACAGAGTCTTCATTAGTATCATTGGTAACACCTGTGAAGGAAGTGATAATATAGCTGCTGTGCATAGGGTCTAATTCACAAAACTCCTCTAGTTTCCAGTATTTTAGTGTAGCTCCTAATACATGTCGGATTCATGAAAGGTATGCACAACCTTGATTTGTGTGCATACACAGGTGTATCAAATGATGAATGTCGGTCTTTGCATATTGGATGTGTGCCTGCCAGTGTTGATAATTTAATTATAGCAATCATTGTTAAACGGGATGTTTAACACCATGAAAGGAATGCAATGAAGGGCCTTTACATTGTATAAATAAGTTGTTTGATGAAGCTGATACCATATGGATTATGGATCAGAGCTTTATT
Organism: Gymnoscopelus microlampas; assembly: GCF_963454915.1. Lineage (NCBI taxonomy): Eukaryota > Metazoa > Chordata > Actinopteri > Myctophiformes > Myctophidae > Gymnoscopelus > Gymnoscopelus microlampas. Next base: position 55,704,606 of record NC_139940.1, on the reverse strand, counting down.
GGTCACCAAGGGAGAACTGCATCCTTTGCATTAACATATCCTAATGATAATCCGTCATGCACCATGCATGTTGTATCAGATTCAGATTCAACTTTGATGTCACATAAGTGTAGGCATAGTGTTTTAATATTGATGCCTGACAGAGAGCGCAGACTTGTTACATGTTCAGAGGGTGACAGTGATTTGAGCTCCAAAGAGCATCTGAGTGTCTGAGTTTTTGTCCTTGAGCGTCTAAAGCCCATACACATCAGATGCTACATTGATGGCAGCGGTATTTGGAGATTTGTTTTTAAATTCTCTTTTTTTTACTATTTTTTTTTTTTACTATTTATGGACAATTATTACTTTCTGGTCGGCTCTCGTGGCTACCTATGCTTTTGTGTTTACACTGGACTGTCATTATCGATGGATGGACAAATTAGTGTTGTGCACAAACCCCCAGAACCACGGTAGAACAGTGAAGCGGCTAATCTGATATTCCAACACTTCTGCATTTTGCGTGTGCATCTGCCGTTTGTGCGCCTGCTCACGACGCATCACGACGCATGGAACCAATGGAATGGACCCATGGAACCAATATGGAACCAATATTTCTTACTTCCGGGTGCTTCACTGAGCAAATTCATTGAAATGAATCGCTGGGGGCCGGTGCAATCCGCCCTCTAGATATATTATATTATTAACTCTATGGTTCTGCAGTGTAGTGGGAGACAGTGGTGTCATGCCCATTGAAACAGTGGCCCCCTCAGATTTTTGGGGGTTAATTTCTTTTTTTCTATTTTTTTTTATCTTCTCCAATAGGCCTACTATTACTTCTATAATGGTTTGAGCCTATTCGGTAACATTGTACATGAAGGTTGTGAATATAATGCATTCTAACCATCTCATAATGCACTTATAAGGGTTCATAACATCATGTTTAAATCTATATAGGGTATAGCTGTGGGAAGTGTATGTGGGGAGGCTATGCTGCCCTGCCAAGCCAAAGTGCAGTAACTACGTTTTTGGACGCACCGACTTATTTGTGTATCCCAAAGGTCAAATTAGCCATTGTGATTTTGGGGGATAAACAATTGCCTCAAGAACAGATGTATTAGTGCAATATCACTTAAATGCCGATATCTCATTTGGCTGACCAGTTGAATCACTTTTAATCATTGAATCATTTTTCAGTGTTTTTTGTTTTCGTAGTTACTGCTCTTTAGCTTGGCAGGGCAGTATGGAGAGAGTGTATCAGGACACAGTGTCAGAGTACAGTGGCTGAAGGTGTCTGTGGGGATTCAGCAGACACAGGAGCAGACAGCAGGATGAAGATGTGGCTTAGTGTGACCTCTCTGCACCTTTCCTCTCTAACCATGGAGCTGCATTCTAAGTAGATCTAATCCACCAGATCCTGATACCATGTGCGACTGGGTGATCTCACCACGGTGACATGTTTTAGAGCAGGGGTGTCAAACTAATTTTGGTGTCCGGGCAAGATTGGTCAAATGGTGACTTGATGTGGGAACCAGTTGCGGACACACACACACACACACACACACACACACACACACACACACACACACACACACACACACACACACACACACACACACACATATATATATATATATTTTTTTTGTTATAGTATATATATATATATATATATATATATATATATATATATATATATATATATATATATATATATATATATATACATAAAGATTTCCATGATTTTTCAAAAATAGCAGATCTACAAGCGCATAGTGCGGCACTCAGTGCCGCACTATGAGCTTGTATATTATGCTATTTTTGAATAGCCAAATAAATCTTAAAATGACACAGATGCTTTCCCCAGATTGAATGTTAAATACGCTCTGAGTTCAATTAACGCTGAGGATTTCACTGGGCAAGCTCCTGAGAAATAAAAGAAGCAGCTGATACATTTATACGTTTTTAACACATATATGATTAATGCTTCTAACTACCTATTACCATTATTATATTTTAAAAAATGGCAAATTTACATGGTGTAGCCAGCATGAAATTTCATCTAAGCCACTTGCTGCTCCCAGACACCTGACATCTCTTTGCTTTAACCAACTTGCCAATGTCACACACACACACACACACACACACACACACACACACACACACACACACACACACACACACACACACACACACACACACACACACACACACACACACACACACACACACACAAACACACATGCTCGTTTTTGGGGCATAGTGAGGTCCTATTCAAAATGCCTACAGACTGAGGACCAGCACTTCTGATTCATTTATGAAAATACCAAAGGTCATTCTGGACACTAGGGGGCACCCTTATCCCATACACTCACTTAGATTAGCTGAAAACCCCCTTCTGAAAAAGGTTTTTAACAGGAAAGTGAGGACCAGGCAATAATTGTGTGGGAGTGAGGCTGTTATTTCAATTGTAATATTAGTTAGAGTTAAGAATAAATGAAAGTATTTAGATAAAATGTAATTATAGACCAAAGTACTGCATCTATAGACCTGTAAGCCATGTTTTTTGTTCAACTTGAATAAAAACATTTCATTTGAACTTGCGCTGCCTGTTTTTTCCCCCCTCTTGTGTAGATACACAGTAAGCAGATTCAACCTACCATACAGTACCTTTGGGATGGAGCTATCTGTGGGTTTAGCGTTTAAGCCAGTTATTTGTATAAGGGCCCAATGCTCAGCAGTGGGACAAATTGAATATACAAATTAAAATACAAGGGAAGTTAAAACGAGAGATGCCAAATAACAATTGGAGCACTTTTTACTTGCGTCTTCAGAGCCAAATGTTAAATTTACTATAAGTCACTATACCGACAAGTCCTCCCAGAATCAGCATCTATTGTGATGGAGCCAGATAAATATAAACACACCAATATACATGCAAGTTCCAGACAGAGGTGGAAAGACACCGATGTAGAGAAACTAGAGATGCTTTCATTTCCTTTTATTTTGTACAAGGGGTAGACATACCGATGTCTTAAGAAACAATTTAGCCAATTTAGGCCTCTTCCTCGTTCCCCCGGGAGCCCTCAGGGATGATCCCAGCCACCGCCGGGAGAGGGAACCAGCCGCATTTATAAAACAAATAAATCTTCATTATAAGAAATAACTAGGCTTTAGATAATAAACACACCAACATAGAAATAACTGTTCCAGAATATACAGCTTGTAGGGTTCAGATAACCAACACACCAACATAGAAATAACTGTTCAGAATATACAGCTTTGTGGGTTGCAGATAACCAACACACCAACAGAAATAACTGTTCAGAATATACAGCTTGTGGGCTGCAGATAGCCAACACACCAACATAGTGCCAAAAAAAACAAAAAACAAGTATTGCCATCAGAATATACTTAAAGGGCAAGACCACTTTGGTAGAGAGATTTGGGTTGTGTATTTACCTTGCCATAATGTAACTCCAAAGGTGGACAAGAAATTGAAAATAATTGCTCCATTGATTAGAAATTGATAATTCAAAATAAGCTCCTCATTGACTTACATTGTACGGTAAAACAGCTCTCTAAGTCACTCTTTTAGCACCTAAACAAACGCAAACAAAGTTGATTCAGACAATATAGAACATCACCAAACCCAGTACTGTTTTTTTTAAATATAAAAATGTTAACTTCCTGTTGATTTTGCTATTTTTATTAAGAAGAAAACCCGGACTGGATTCGCGGATCCGGATCCGGATCTACAAATAGTAAAATCAGCAGGAAGTTAACATTTTTATTAAAAAAACAAACAGTACTGGGTTTGGTGATGTTCTATATTGTCTGAATCAGCTTTGTTCGTGTTCGTTTACGTGATAAAAGAGTGACTTTGAGAGCTGTTTTACCGTACAATGTAAGTCAATGAGGAGCAAATTTAGAATTATCAATTTCTAATCAATGGAGCAATTATTTTTGATTTCTTGTCCACCTTTGGAGTTACATCATGGCAAGGCAAATACACAACCCAAACCTCTACCAAAGTGGTCTTACCCTTTAAGGGCCAATGAATGACATACCAATGAATGACAACTCCAGACATACATATTTGGAATTTTAGGACACATGGCTGTTGCTTAAAGGGACATTTCACCTTTGACATATCAGATCCTATATTTAATGTTGTAAGGTATAAGAAAAATGATCCTGGTGTATCTGTGTTTAACTCATTGAGTGCCAGAACTTTTTTATTTTTTTATTTGTTTTTGTTCTTTTACATACTCCTAGGTAGTACAATTGAGTGCCATAATTGCCAGATTTTTAAAAATATGATTTCGTCCCAGTGCTAGAGTTTTTTTCAAATAAAAAAAAAAGTGCTTAGGAAGCGAGATACAGCCTTTTTCAGTTATACGCTAAACAAGGAGTGGATGGAGCTGCAAATCTTCAGATGATGATATCTTGGGTTCTGAACATGTTTTTTTTTTAAACTATTTTTTTTCAAAAACACGTCAAACACGTCATTGGCACGTTGCGCCATAGCGGTAAAAACATGTGAAACACGTTAATGGCACTCAATGAGTTAATCTGTGTTTCTATAAATATTGGTCTAAACTTAACTTTAAATATAGGGTCTGATGTCTTAAAGGTGAAGGTGTTCTCAAGAATGCATCATGACAGAAACTATTTTTATTTCAGACGCCTTTTGATAGTTTGTATCTTATTGTGAACAAAGAATTTAATGTCCCTCCGTGACCTGTTCTGCAGCACCGATTCTTTGCGGATGCACTTCAGGCAGTCCTCCATTTTGGGTACCCGTCTCAAAACAATGAATTTCTGCATCCGCTTAGTCACAGCAGTCCTCTCTTCTTCTGTCCATGTCTTCTTCTGTCCATGTTTGTGTCTTTTTGGAGCGCCTATAAACAGATTTAAAATGTAGGTTTAAAAAAAATCACTGACTGTCAGTCATACACACATATATATATAAATAAATTGCCTGGCCAGTCCAACACCTTTACCCTCGCCCTCTTTAGAAAGGCATTGGCCATCTTTGAGGTGTGTTTGAGGTTATCATGTTGGAATACTGCTCTGCAGCCCAGTTTCCGAAGAGGAAGGGCTTATGCCGTTTCAGTATGTCACAGCAGTACATGTTGGCATTCATGGTTCCCTCAATGAACTGTAGATCCCCAGTGCCGGCAGAACTCATACAGCCAGAGAGCAAGACACTCCCACCACCATGCTTGACCCTATGCCTATGGTCAAGCTCTAGAGGCAGATGGTGTGAGTGGTTGGCGCCACTCGCACCATCTGACCCAAATAAGTTTATCTTGGTCTCATCGGACCACAGGACATGGTTCCAGTAATCATGTCCTTAGTCTTCTTGTCTTCAGCAAACTGCTTGCGGTACTTTCTAGTGCATCATCTTTAGAATATGCTTTTTCCTGGGACGACAATGCAGACCAATTTGAAGCAATGTGCGGTGTATGGTCTGAACACTGACTGGCTGGTCCCCCACCCCTTCAACCTCTGCGGCAATGCTGGCCACAACCTATAAATATGATGCTGAGCATGGGCACTCTACGTCTTTGTTCGACCACGGTGAGGCCTGGTCCGAGCGGAACCTGTCCTGTTAAACCACTGTAGGCTCATTGCCACTGTGCTGCAGCTCAATGTCAGGCTGTTGGCAGTATTCTTATAGCCTAGGCCATCGTTATGTAGAGTAATAACTCAGATCCTCAGAGAGTTCTTTGCCATGAGCTGCCATGCTGAACTTCCATTGACCAATATGAGAGAGTGTGAGGACTATAAAACCAAATTTAATACACCTTCTCCCCATTCACACCTGAAACCTTGTAACACTAACAATTTACATTACACTGTGAGAGAAAATACCTAATTGGGCCCATTTTGGACATTTTCAAAAGGGGTGTACTCACTTTTGTTTCTGGCAATATAGACATTAATGGCTGTATTTTGAGTTATTTTGAGGGGATAATAATTTTACACTGTTGGCCAAGCTGTACACAGACTACTTTACATTGTATTAAAGTGTATTTTTTTCAGTGTTGTCTCATGAAAAGATATAAAAGGATCATGCTGTTGCCCTTCTCTTAGTTTTCAGAAAATGGCCTAAGTCACAATAAAATCAATAAAATGGCTATTTTACCAGAGGTGGCCATTGTCATGAGGAGCTGATTTAGGCAAAAAAAAAAGGGGGGCCAGTGACTCAGGCCGTGTTGTGAGCTTTTTTAGAATGTACTCACCATCTGAGTACAATCTTTCAGGTTGCTTTTCAGCCTCTGTCCCTCTGACTTTGTCTGTCTGACGATCGTTAGGGGTTCCACTACCTATAAAAAAAATGGGAGCATACAGTACATTAAGAGACATCAGCAATATATCATGATTGTGAACAAAGAAATTGAGACTTGTGATATCACGTTACTCAAAATATCCCCACCATCCTTCATCCTGGACAGAACATTAGCATAAAATTAAAAGATCTCCAAGCTCACAACGCAAAAATAAAATAAAATTAAAAGATCTCCAAGCTCACAAGGAAAAAAAAAAAAAAAAAAACGTCTCCAAGTTTGCGATGCGCTGTGAGCTTGTAAATTAGCCATTTTTTCATCAACATCCTTTATCCTGGTAAGAGGTCCTGACGTCACTCGCTCATCCCACAGGTCGAGTTAAGAGTTTTTTCCTCTATGCAGGATATATATCTCAAAATCGTCTCATAGTGTGTAAGAGAAAATATGCAATTCTTGTAAAGCTATGATGATGTAAGATCGAAATAAACTATTCATTCATTCAATGTCCGCCCTCAAACACTAAGCACTGCACCCTCACTGACTTATGTGATGTCAGAGTGACGTCAGCTAAAAGTGCTTGATTGTATAAAGGGATGGAACTGCACTTTAGATAAGTAATTTCTCTGTCCAGCAATATACTCTCGTGGGATCTAGCATTAGGAGACAGGAAGTATAGAGAGGAACCCAGCTGCTATTGGAGCGTTTGCGAGATTTGGGTCTGACGCCGGCGCCCACTTTCTTTCCTTTTGTAGGATTTGTAGTTCTAATTGGCCACCAGGGGCGCTAATAGGAGATCGACCATCTTCGTATATTAAAAATCTTTGATAAAGGGTCGGGTCGCGGCTGAGCCCTCACTGACTTACCGTTTTCAAATGGATCAGCCCTCAAGCCCTCTCTGTGTTCACATGGTTGGTATTCAGCCTCTGTCTCGCCGACTTTGGCGTCCGTCTTCCCATCGTTAGGGGTTCCACTACCTATAAAAATGGGAGCATACAGTACATTAAGAGACATCAGCAATATCATATCATGATTGTGAACAAAGAAATTGAGACTTGTGATATCACGTTACTCAAAATATCCCCACCATCCTTCATCCTGGACAGAACATTAGCATAAAATTAAAAGATCTCCAAGCTCACAATGCCAAAAAAATAAATACAAATACAAACATTTCCAAGCTTGCGATGTGTTGTGAGCTTAGGAAAATTCCAGTCCAAAACACACATGGCCGGAATCTGCCTGTAATAATGTCCCAAATATCTGATACAGTTGATTTGTTTCATAGTTGTTCCGTATTCCATTCTTCTAACCCCTCCCCACAGCTTAAATGCAGTTATAATGGGAGTCAAGAATCCTTAGGCTAGTGTGGATATTTTCGTACCTCCAAACTCAATTTCTTTTTCATGAATTGTTCATTTTTAGTGTCCTGATACTGACACATGTGTGCAGTTTGTCACTTTTGGGCTGCCATTGTTACAGGTCTGACGTGGAATAAACCAGCCACTGTATCATATTTAATTATTTTTATATTTATTTCTGAAAAACAGAAGAAAAGGGGTACAGGTTCACTCTGCTGCACAGAATCACAATGACCTCTAACCAGCATCACTAGGAATTCACTTCCGGGTTAGATAACAGTGTAAACAGTTTAAATTGTCACCAGACACTTTACCTTTTTTCCAGATAACAATATCAACATTGACTAAAGTCATAACTATATTAAAGAACAATTAACCACATTACAGTTTTCCCAAATATCCTTAATGACGTTCTGAATACAATTGTAAATCAAAATCTTACCCACTAAAATAACAACAAAGGCATTTTAACATCTCTCTTTTCTGAATACTCAAACTGAGTATTTCCCCAATTTAACCTTTTCACATTTCACTTTTCAACATACCAATCATGTCTTATTTCTTTTCATTCATATCAGTACCTCATTAGTATATTACCTCAGTTGTCTACTAGTACAATTTCAATACAGACATAGTCTGATCATTTCTCAACAATCATGTTGCCTTTAGACAGGACTCTTAAGTGAAACAGATCAACAGACTACTCTTTCCCATTATTAACTTATTCCACATTTCTCTCTTGCTGAACTAATCACACTTTACCTGAAAAACAGAAGAAAAGGGGTACAGGTTCACTCTGCTGCACAGAATCACAATGACCTCTAACCAGCATCACTAGGAATTCACTTCCGGGTTAGATGTCACTGTATCAGTGTAGTTCCCTGCAGCTAGGCGCCCCCTACTGTCGGAAGGAGGGTACAACCTCTCCATTAGTGAACAGCTTATTCCCCTGTATACTCAAATCAATTCTCCTTTATACTCAAATCAATTCAGAGTGTTACACCCTCCCCCACTAGAGAAGAAAAAAAACATATCACAATCTTTTTTTTTTTCATACCCTTCTCAGTCACGCTGGGTTTTACATTGGTTTTCTCATTTCCCAGGTGCCCCATCTCCTCATGCAGCTCCTTGTAGACACAGAGGTGGAACTCCCGAGGTAGCACCAGCTGACGTCTTCTGGAGGTCTGACGGTAAAGGATTCCGTTAGTATCAAGGTGAAGCTTCTTCCACTCTCTCAGAAGGATGCCCACCTCTCTGTGTTCTCTTCTCCTCTCAGCATTTGTGGGTGGTTGGCCTCTTTTGAGGTACCACAGGGCCCGACCAATGACTTCATCTTTTTCCTGAGCAGTCTTTAGCTGTTTTGTAGGGATTTGTGACAATGTTGGGCAGACTGGGTCACCACCCAAAGTATCTAGGATTACTGGGCTGATCCACGTAGTGAGGGTCTCCGCCTGTACTGACACTCCCTCCAGCGCAGCACTCACCGCCTTCACTTGAGTGTCTTCTGTGTATTCCTCATCCCATTTCTCAATTTGCAGAGGCATACGGGAAAGGCCATCAGCATCGCTGTTCACACGGCCAGGGCGGTATTTGATGTTGAAATTGTAGTCAGCCAGTTCTGCCACCCAGCGGTGGCCGGTCGCATTCAGTTTAGCAGAGGTTAAGACGTAAGTCAACGGATTATTATCCGTATAAACTGTGAATGACGTGGCATGGTACAGGTAATCTTTGAAACGCTCGCATATTGCCCACTTCATTGCGAGGAATTCCAATTTCCCCGAGTGCAGGTGGTAATTCTTCTCAGCTGGACTCAAGGTTCTTGACCCATAGCCAATCACCACCATGTTACCGTTTTGTCTCTGGTATAATACGGCCCCTAAACCCTCCTGGGAGGCGTCACAGTGCAGTACAAATGGCTGGGAGAAATCTGGGTAGCCCAGCACTGGAGGATTGGTCAAACAGTCAACTAATTCCTCCAATGCCAGCTGGTGTTCCTCTGTCCAGCATATGGGGGTACTACTGGTCAGCTGGCTGTGGCGTTTCTTTTTGGTACCTTGCTTTCCACGCAGGGGTTCCCTTGGAGCTGCTGCTAAGGTCCTCATGCCTACATCACTTGGTTGACACAACAGACCATACAGGGTTCTAGCACGGCGTGAAAAGTTCTTTATGTATGGCCGGTAGTATGACAAAAAGCCTAATACTTTTCTCAACTCTCCCACGGTGGCAGGTCTCTTTTCTTTCAAAGCCAGCACCGGCTCAATGTCTGCTGGATCCATTGTGTAGCCCCGTTCTGATACTATCCTGCCTAGAAACCTAACACTCCTCCTGAACATTTCACATTTCTTGGCAGTGAGTTTAATGCCATACTTCTGATAGCACTGTAAGACCAGGCGGATGTGGTTCAAATGTTCATCAAAGGAGCGACTATGGACCAGGTTGTCATCCAAATAGGGTAGACAGACGTCATCTCTCAGCCCCTCAAGGCATTCCTCCATGGCTCTCTGGAATTCTGCAGGTGAAGAACTTAACCCAAAGGGTATCCGGGTCCACTCAAACAGGCCCCAGGGTGTGATGAATGCCGTTAATGGGCGGCTCTCCTCTGCCATGAAACCCTGGTGATAAGCCTTCCCCTGGTCCAAAACTGAATACCAGGAACTCCCACACAGGCTATCAATTAAGTCCTGGATTCTGGGGATTGGATGTCTGTCTGGAACAGACTTCTTGTTTAACTCTCTGTAATCACAACAGAGTCGTAGTCCTCCATCTTTTTTTCTAACTACCACCACTGGAGAGGAGTAAGGTGATCTAGACTTTTGGATCCACCCCCTATCCAACAGGTCACGCAAATACTGCTTTACTTCCTGATGAAGAGGCTTAGGGATCGACATGTATGTTCTTTTCACAGGGGTGGGATCATGGAGAGTAATATGCATCTTCAATGAGGGAATACTTCCAATGTCATGCTCATGAAGTGAAAATGCCTTACATTCTTCCCTTAGCAACTGCCGTGCTTTCACCTGCTCCTCCTCAGGCAGGTGGTCTAGTTGAACTGGAGGGTCCCATTTTCCTTCTGGGAGCTTGTCGTCTCCGGTCTCTTCTTTGTCACGACTGATAGCTGGTGGAGGCCTCTCTCTTTCTGTCTCTTTATCATCACTGACCACAAAAGTGCTGCGCAAGGCAGGGTATAATCCGCTCACTGGCTCTAAGTGGCCCACTTGCATCCTCCTGTCTAATGTCAGTGTGTGTTTTGTAGCATTCATCACTGGAATTCTGATACGTGATGACTTTCCCCTCTGTAGTGTGACAAGCATCTCTCCACTGCTTAGCCCCTCAGGCCAGTCTAGTCCACCATTTGGTACAAAAAGCATCACCTTTTCCTCTTCTAATATTCCAGCGTGGGTGCGGCCCTTCACAATGGCCAGTTCCCCCGGTGGTATTTTGATGCATACATTTCCCACTTTCACTGGTGTATGTTCATGTTTTTCTCCTGAGGAGACGAGTACTTCTGCCAATTTTTCTACCTCTTTTGGCTCCAGGGTGAAGGCTGCTCCAAGGGTGGTGATTAGCTCTGGTGTTACCCCCTCTCTCAGTATGCACTCAATCACATTAAACCCAATAATGGGGTCTTCAGCCACATGGGGGTCAGGGCTTACTAGAATGGGTACTTTTCTGGCTTTAGGGGAATTTTCAGTTTGGCCAAAGCTGATTTCTATTTCCACCCACCCACTAAAAGGTATCTGAGTTTGGTTTACAGCTAACCCACTAAGTTTCACTGGTCCCAACAAATCACTGAGGGGTCTGACTTGAGTGTGCGGGAGAAATGTCTGTCTCCAATGCTCATTCACCATACATGCTTGAGCGCCAGTGTCCCACCAGGCCGTTACTGGGGTGTTGTCAAACCAACAGTGCACCATGCATCTCTTTCCTACCACATCCACTAATGTAGCTTGACTCTTAGGGTTCAGGAAGCCTATCTTCAGAGTCTCGATTTGTTCTTGGTGTATTTCGAGGCCCAAATCCCCTTCCTGCTTTGCTTTTGTAGCTTGTGCTCTCATAGGGAATGTGTTCTGGACTGCAGGTCTCCCCTTCTCAGCAGTCCTCTTCAGTTTCCCTGGTTCGACCTGGACTGACGACACCCCCATGAGAAGTGCCCCGTTTCTCCACACCTGAAACAGTGCTCACATGAGTCCATCCTTCCCTGTGTCGTACATGTCTCACAAGCCCTAGTCTGCCTTCTTCTCATCAGTTGCCCTGGCTGGGATGTGCCACGTTGCCCCATACAGTCTTTTAGCAGCTCTCGAATCTCTGCCATCTCAGCTCTCAACTCGTGCACCACATCTTTGTTTGCAGACTCTCCTCGCTTCTCTGTTACAACTTTTCCCTTCACCGCCACAGTACTTCGCTGTGGGGACTCTGACTGTTGTCCATCCCCTCCTGATTGGATGGGACTGGAATTGATCTTCAGGTCTGTTTGCAGCTCACTGGCAGCTGCCGTCCTCATGTGGACGGTTTTCTTAAACTTATGTCTCCTTTCCTCCTCCAACCGTGAAGACAGGTTCAGTTGTTCAATCAATTCTTCATCTGTTGATGTGGTGTACTCAAGCACATTCTTCATATCAAATTTCAGTGACTCACTTTGCAGTCCAGTGTATACTGACCTGAGGAATTTCTTTTGGATCAGTTCTGCTCCATACTGTTCTTCCCCTTCTTCATCTGTGGAGGCAAGGAGACGGTCTTTGAGTTCAATGGCTCTGAAGAGGAAACTTTGGGCTGTCTCTTTCGGTTCTTGCAGGAGGTTGATCAGCTGATGATATAGGTCAGAGGGGCTTTCCACTTTGAAATGGCCCTTCAACACAGTCTTTAACTTTGGGATTGTGAGGTCGCTCTTAGACTCCAGCATGCTCCGCAATGATAGGCCAGGGCTTATGGCTCGGATTACTGCTTCGATGACTTCTGAGTCTTTATAGCGTTTCTTTAGACCCCCGTTAATCTGGTGAAGCAGATTGGTGTAGCTCAACCTCTCCTTCTGGCCCTCCTCTCCAATCTGACCCCAAATCCTAAACTCCTTCTTTATAGTCACTTCTGGGGCGAGTCCGGTCTCACTTTGAGGGGTGCTATTGCCTGCCAGGCTCGAAGGCTGGCCCAGCCTCTGACTGAGTGACTTTATCTGTTGCACCATCTGGGCTCTGGCATTCTGTTGCTCCATCTCTAAGTTGACATATCTTTTTCTCAGCTCCAGCAGCTCTTCATGTTCTCCCCCACTGCCCTTGAGGCCTCCTATTGTGCTTAGTAAGTTTTTCATAAACGCTTGAGCCGCCTCTGCGTCCTCCGTCTCTGCCACATCATCAATGGTAGCCTCAATCAGCTTAACAAGGCCCCGTCTGCTTTGCTTCGCTGCATCCAGTCCCTTGCATTTTGCCCACAAGCCGACCTGGACCAGTTCTTCTTTCTGAAGCTTCGCCAATGCAGCACTGGCCTGTTCCTGTAGCTCCTCAAGCTCCATTTTATGGGACAGGGTAATAGACGAACAATCTTGGTCCTCTTGTTAACTTCGTTACTGAAGTTGATGTCTGGAATCCCGGGTTTCGGCACCAAAATATGTTACAGGTCTGACGTGGAATAAACCAGCCACTGTATCATATTTAATTATTTTTATATTTATTTCTGAAAAACAGAAGAAAAGGGGTACAGGTTCACTCTGCTGCACAGAATCACAATGACCTCTAACCAGCATCACTAGGAATTCACTTCCGGGTTAGATAACAGTGTAAACAGTTTAAATTGTCACCAGACACTTTACCTTTTTTCCAGATAACAATATCAACATTGACTAAAGTCATAACTATATTAAAGAACAATTAACCACATTACAGTTTTCCCAAATATCCTTAATGACGTTCTGAATACAATTGTAAATCAAAATCTTACCCACTAAAATAACAACAAAGGCATTTTAACATCTCTCTTTTCTGAATACTCAAACTGAGTATTTCCCCAATTTAACCTTTTCACATTTCACTTTTCAACATACCAATCATGTCTTATTTCTTTTCATTCATATCAGTACCTCATTAGTATATTACCTCAGTTGTCTACTAGTACAATTTCAATACAGACATAGTCTGATCATTTCTCAACAATCATGTTGCCTTTAGACAGGACTCTTAAGTGAAACAGATCAACAGACTACTCTTTCCCATTATTAACTTATTCCACATTTCTCTCTTGCTGAACTAATCACACTTTACCTGAAAAACAGAAGAAAAGGGGTACAGGTTCACTCTGCTGCACAGAATCACAATGACCTCTAACCAGCATCACTAGGAATTCACTTCCGGGTTAGATGTCACTGTATCAGTGTAGTTCCCTGCAGCTAGGCGCCCCCTACTGTCGGAAGGAGGGTACGACCTCTCCATTAGTGAACAGCTTATTCCCCTGTATACTCAAATCAATTCTCCTTTATACTCAAATCAATTCAGAGTGTTACACCATTGATACAAATCTAGCCTGTATTTTGACCAGGGATACAGATGTCTACAGGGTAGATCTATGAACTCTGACTGGTGAGTCTGATGATGTGATTACATCCTGATGTGGAAAAGTTTCAAATAAGAAAAGTCATCTGTGTTTATTAATGTAATATTTCCTATTATATATCATAAAATTGTCAAAATATTACAATGAAAGCATTGATATTCAAATTAGATTATAGAGCAGTGGTTCCCAAACATGACCCAAAAGAGAATTGCTCGGGACCCACAACTATAGAGAAAAAAGCTGATATAGAAGCTCACAACACATTGCTTCTACCAACAATGCAGCAAAGCTCAAACCAATCAAATAGGGTTTTTATTTTTTTTTACCTTTAGCCACCACAGCTTAGATTTTATTTTGTGTTTATTTAGATTTCTTCAGTGACAAAAGGTATTCGCAAAATATTTTCCATAATTTTAGTCGACTCAACACCGACAACAATGCCCTTCACATGAGGGTATCCACAGTCCCCGGTAACCCACTCACCCAGCTGATAATCGTAGAAGCGTTGGGGTAATCGTCTCTGTCTATTTCCCCTTCTTGGGCGCTCTGGACAAGCTGCCTTGGCTTTTGCTGGGGGACCCATCTTCACCTGCAGGCTGGACTCTACTGACAGGTCTGGAAGGAAGGACTTAGAATAAGCTCTCAAGGCAGTGACATTCGGTTGCATTATATAAATTATACTCTTCTCTAACATACACGAGTCCGCGAATCCTAAGAATTCTTCCCCATCATCCTCAAATAATTTGCGGTCCTTTTGACATTCTGTGTCCATGGCCACATTGGAGAGAGGAAAATATAATAATGAATATAAGAATGAATTGTATCAATGTGTGTCCTAAATGTAACCAAACACATACAGTATCCCTAGTGACGTTAACATAACTAGAAAATAATTTATCCTATATTTGATATTGATGTGTTGTCATAATTAAAATGGCACACTGAATATGAAGACAAAAACATAGCAATTAATGTCTAAACACATAAAGGGACATTTCACCTTTGACACATCAGACCCTATATTTAATGTTGTTAGGGTATAAGAAACATGATCCTGGTGTTAAATATAGGGTCTGATGTGTCAAAGGTGAATTGTCCCTTAAATGCCGACCCCTGCGCTATGAGCTTAGATGGAGTCTGAAGAGGTGAGTCTTCAGGTCACTGCTGAATCTATGGAGTGACATTGTACTCACCATTACTAGTTTCAGCCTGGGTTACAGCGTCTGTCCTGACTTTGTCATGTCCACTACCTATAAAAATGGGACATTGAGATTATTAGATATCATTAGATTATGAATTGAATACGCCTGGGACTCATGTGGAAACAAGACCGCAGGGACTTTTCTTCGATGTTCCTATCAGAAAGTGTGGACTGTGTCTGTATCTTCATCTTGCTCTAATAAAATATTCAATCAATCAATGAAAATTGAGACATCAGCAGTCTGCACCTGAGAATGGTGGCACTCCACAATTCACACAGTTTAGGCATTTAGAAGATACTCTTGATCCAGAGCGACTTACAATAAGCAAGGCAATACAATATATTAGTAACAAAAACATCAATTGCTTTTTCCAAAACATGTTACTCCCCACTCCCCCCTTAAATTTGTCCGAGGCCTAGAGACAGGGAATTTAATTAAAATAAGCTCAAGAAAAACATACCCAAGACAGAGTCAATATTCTTCAGTGTCTTCCCGCTCAGTGCATCTGCTCCTTTCTCCATTGCAAACAGAAGCTTGCTAATCTTGGCCACCTGAAATGTTTTGTCTGTCTGCCGATAATACTGCTCGTGGATTTTATAATTATGACCCATGAAGCGTGCCCATTGCTCCAGTTCTCTGTCGTTAAGGTCCAGAAGCTGGCATAAAGTAGCAACCTGCTTTCTCAGGTTTGTTGACGTGAGTATTTCTGGATTGCTTGGCTTTGGCTCACATTAAGTTCTCTAAGGCAGTCACACCCTCGTAGATGGGTTTCAGTATCCACCCGGGCGAACAGATAGGGATTATCGTCACGAACGCCAGCTTCTCTTCGCTTTTCAATCAGGAAATCAAGATTGCTTCTCATGCGATCAAGAAGTAGAACAGGTACTTTTCTACCCCTCTTTCCTCGTGTCACTATATGTGACAGCCTTCCGCACATTTGTTTTTCCACTGGTGTTAGTGTTTGATATATGTCCTTATTCACAGGGATGGAGTCTGCCTTTTGATACGTCTCCAAGTTTAACTGTGACGCTTCTCCTTCACGCCTCTTGTTGAACACTATGATTTGTGCGAGAAGGCTCTTAGCTAACTTATAGTATGCTGTGGCGTTCACAGACTGACTCAACTGTGCCTTTGCTTCATCTTCAACTTTTCTCAAGTGCTTCTGCAAAATAACAACATCCTCTGTCAGGCTGATCCGCTCCATTCCGACATCTCGCCACTCTGACTAGTGGCTTCCACGTGCGGTTAAGGTTAGGGTTAGGGAATGGTTAGGGTCGGACTTCAGTGCTAAGCCTTTTTAGAAAGCCGTGTCGTCGCTGGTGCTTTCGGGCCCCTCCGTGGAATGCTGCTCCTCTGGTATAGAATTGAGCTCCACCAGGTCGTCGTGGATCTGCTGGGCCAAGTCCTCAAATTAGATTTTTGACAATAGAGACAGTAATGGGCTTTTTCCCAGGCCCTTTTGCCAGCAATTGTTTTGGTTCTTTTGATAGTAACATGGTCTCTCTCTCGTGTGCTGTGTTTGGATGACTTAGCCTTTAGCCGGAAAACGTCTTCACTGGATGAATGACGGCGGTATTTCTCTTCGACACTATGTTTAAATCGCTTAGCCTTTTGCAGGGGAACATCGTCTTCACCAGATGAGTGACGATGGCGTCTTTCTTGTGCCGGGTGTAGATGTCTGAGTCTTTTGCAGGGGCACATCTTCGTCTTCACTGGTTGAGTGACACCGGGGCCCATAGTCTTCACTGGATGCGGGACGATGGCGTGCCTTTCCTGGGCTGTGTGTAGATGTCTTAGCCTTTTGCAGGGGAACATTGTCTTCACCGGATGAGTGACGATAGCGTCTCTTTCCTGTGCTGTGTGTAGATGTCTTAGTCTTTTGCAGGGGCCAATCATCGTCTTCACCGGATGCGCGACAATGGCGTGCCATTCCTGTGCTGTGTGTAGATGTCTTAGCCTTTTGTGAGAGACAGCAGGATCCCAAAGTGGCAGTGGCGGCCGCCGTGACCCCGCCACGCCTCCGCCGCACCCGCTGCGGCGGAGACGCGCCCGCCTTGCCTCCGTCGCACCCCGCCATACCTCCGCCGCACCCGGCGCGCCTCTGCCGCACCCGCCGCGGTGGAGACGCGACCGCCACGGCGGAACGGCCGCCACTGACAGCCACTGACTGCCACTGCCTGCAACTGCCTGCCACTGCCTGCCAGCCACTGCCAGCCACTACCAGCCACTGCCTGCCACTGCCTGCCACTGCCAGCCACTGCTTGCACTGACTGCTAACAGGATTGCCAACAGGATAGCAGCAAAATGGCCGATCGACGTAAACAAATTTTTGTTCCAGTGGATAGACGAGACCCCAACTCCCCAGACACCCTTTGTTTACTTCCACGTGCACATCGTGGCTTCCGCGGCTCTCTGAAGATCGCCAATATGAGGTAAAACACACTGGCACCAGCGGATTAATTAATTAATTAATTAATACCTGGCAGTGAAAGTGTTAAATATATCTCGCTTGTAGTTATATATCACGGCAAGGTAACTACACCGCCCAAACCTCTCCCAAAGTGTCATTGCGCGTTAACCACATGAACCCTAGCGTCCCTATTCTGGGGTGAACATTCAGGGAAAATATCAGATCTACAAGCTGTGAAACAAGTTGTTGTTGCTGATGCTACCTCTTCTCTCCTCCTGTGTCTAAAGAGGTTGCCCCTGAACATGAGGAGAGGAGCCCCAGTCTGGTCCAGGAGGAACCACAACCAATTAAAGGGGACCAGGAAGAGGAGGCTGACGTGTCAACAATAACATTAAACTCAGGTAAAAATAAATACATTAAATACAATTACTTTATTTGTACGAATCTAACAAGATTAACAGCCCCACTATCAGACTAGAGGCTACTAGGTAGGGTCGAGTACCTAGAATTATAGCGGGGGATAATGACATGGACCCTAGAGGTGGTCCGCTCATAATTCTGATATCCCATTATTCTGACCATTAGGTTAGTGTGAGGTTAGGGTTAGTTATAATGGGACCAGTCAGAATAATGGGATGTTGGAATAATGGCACTGGCCTAGAGTTGTCCCAATCGTGATTTCTGAGGCCATCCAGTTAAAACAGAACATCTTTCCTATTCCAAGGCTGGGGTGTTAGGCTAAACATATTTATATTTTTAAATTCAATTTAGCTGATTATTCTAGCCTAAATTCAGTTTTTCTCACCTTGGGTCGATTATGGTTGCCAAACTTCTGCTGTTAAATCAGTCTGATGGTTACAGCTTCCAGCAGTGTGGATTTTGTGGTCTTCACACCATGATCTGATGCGATATCTATATTGTTTTTTCGACATCACGGCAGATGCGGAGGACGAGCTGATTTCCCTCGTGAGCTCTTTGAAAGGTTCCAGAAGAGTGTCCCCACTGGTTGGCAGTGAAGGTAGCGGGTAGATCAAAGTCAGCTGCATAAGCACTTTATGTACTCCTAAAGCTTTGGAGTACACAATAGGTGCAACATCTTGTTTCAACCTATGGATGGGCTGGCCGAGTTGTTTTCTGCACATTCTGCAATCTAGAATATGCTAAAGGAGAGTGTTGGAAGAGTCCCACGATGTGTCTCCCTGTAGCTATGATATCTGTTTTGCTAAACTGTGATAGTACTCTATTTTCAGCCAGACATTTTTAGCCGCATGCTGAAAGCTGGCGGCTCTACAGACAGCACTAGTCCTAGTCCGACACCCAAGTGACAGCACTAGTCCTAGTCCGACACCCAAGTGACACCTAAGTGTCATTGGCTGTCCTGGCTGTCCTTCACACTTCCCGCCAATGGGGAGATGGTCCTTTGCAGCACCCGCCTCTCCTCCTTTGACACCTATTTGTCATTGGCTGTCCTGGCTGTCCTTCACACTTCCCCCCGTTTAAGTCAATGGGGAGACGGCCCTTTGCAGCACCCGCCTCTCCTTCTTTGCAGCAGAGAGAGAGAGAGAGAGGGAGAGAGCCTCAGGCAGGAGGGTTAGCCTAAATGCTAGCGTGCTTCATTAGACCTAGTTAGGCTATTAAGTTATTATTTGGCCATGTTCACACTGACTTCAATCTTAGCTATTGTTGGGAAGACCCGTGTGGTTTCACAAAATGTTGCCACCAATTATATAAAAAAAATTAGAGCGTTTAGGGTCGCATATTCTGTGACGCTAAATGTTGCCAGGTTTGGCGAGAGAAACAAGCAATCCAAAAAACAAGTAATCAGGTCTATGAAAAGATTGGGGCAAAAAAGCCTGCCGCATGCGGCTTTATTATGACTTTGGTCATTTCTTGTTTCTATATGCTCTCCATCACCATAAGTTTCATTTTGGACAGGGAGCCACGTCATCAAGATGGCAGAAGGCGGCCATCTTGGATTTCAAAGATTGCCACCATGTAATATCTATAAAGTGCCAATATCTCGTTTCCAAGCCACTTAGATCTTGGGTCAATCTTGGTGTCAAAATATATGTTTTTGTGGTCAAGGAATCCACTAAAGCTGTTGAGAGTATCAACAAGTGACTATTTCTGCCATGATTTGGACATTTGGTTCATTATGGCAATACTGTATATCTGATACGAGCGGTGCGTCATAATCACCCGTTGCTGAGCTTCGTGAGCCGGGCATTTGCCCGGTACGCCAAATGGCCAGTCCGCCCCTGCGAGCCAGGTTACAGCAGGCCCTTATGTTGCACAAAATGGGGTGGTACCCTGCTGACGTGACCTAGTTCGACCTTGATCCAGCCTAACTACCTTTATAATATGCTCCGTCCATTTTCCAGCAGATCTACAAGCTAGGCTTAAGGTTCCATTTTGGTTCCATTTGTACACTCTGAGTTAGGGGCTGTGTTGCGATGCATCGTTACCTTGTTAAATTGTTCTTTTTGGCGAGGACGTAATCATACTACAGATTTATGAATGAGGCTTTAACAGCATCGGCTTATATATTTTCTAACCATAGCAATTGTCTCTGACCTAAAATTAGTCGGATTCTTTATTTTACAGTGCCATTGCATTCAACGCAATCAGGCTTTGTTTATATGCCTTGCACTTGAAATAACAAGACACAATGTTTTGGGTCGTTTTGTCATTGAATAGTGAAAGCAGTCTGACGGCAATATTGTTTGTCTGCAATGCAAGTGTTTCAAGGGGCATCAATCTTACCTACATTGGAGTAGTTATGTAGGTTAGGTTGCATTAAACAAAATATCAAATTGGTAGGTCTACTATTAGCTGATACTATTAAATTACACAGCTCGGGAGTCAAAAGCAAGAAACCTTGACCAAGAAAGCCCCAGACTATTACTCATAAATTGCAGGTGTATAAGAGCAAAGAGCATGTACACAAAGGAGAAGCATGCCACCTAAGAGGCAGTTAAACATTTGCCGCACAACTACACAGTACTGTACTGCTGTCTGGCCGGCAGCTGGCGCTTTTGGAACACACTACAAAAATGTGAAGTACAGTACAAAACTGCGGATTGCCCTTTAATTCATTAGTTTTGGGGTGTCAGCCGGCTTTTCATCTGACACATTTTTAGTATTGAATAAACTAAAAGCTTGTAGCAACCCTCCACATGGATAGATATATTAAAAGTAATAGAATCCTCATGCACTCTCCAACATAAACCCATAATATACAAACCACACCAAACAGTTAAATTCACAAATAAGCAATAGACCCAACACAATAATAGTTAGTTTAAGTGTATATTAATTACCAAAAGTCCAACTGTTCAAAGAAAAAACACTCAGTCTTTGTCCAACAGTTCAAAGAAAAAACACTCTTTGTTTTAACGAAAAATACCTTTGTCAGGATTTTCATAATGCTCTCAGTTCAGTTAATTTCATAACGCAACAACTCAGTTAAATAGTTTGTTTCTCAAAAATCACAAAATAAATCCTCTGTTTAGAAAACAGGTCAACTTCCAACAAATTCCCGAATAGTAAAAAAACAAACAAAATAAATAGAAATACCAAAATAAAACCACTCCAAAAACACTCCGATCTCCGGCGTTCCGCCCGTTAGTACTCTTCAAAAGACGTTGAAGCCCACTCCACAGAGTTTAACCAGTCTCCCCTTTTACCTCGGTACCATGGCATTGAGAACGAGACGTATCCATCGGATTTAATGGCCAGAGT
Organism: Gymnoscopelus microlampas; assembly: GCF_963454915.1. Classification (NCBI taxonomy): domain Eukaryota; kingdom Metazoa; phylum Chordata; class Actinopteri; order Myctophiformes; family Myctophidae; genus Gymnoscopelus; species Gymnoscopelus microlampas. Next base: position 55,683,089 of record NC_139940.1, on the reverse strand, counting down.
CTGCCGTTGCTGCCGAGGTCCGGGGTTGTTTGTTTGTTTAGCCTTAAAGGGTAAGACCACTTTGGTAGAGGTTTGGATTGTGTAGTTACCTTGCCATGATGTAACTCCAAAGGGGGACAAGAAATAAAAAATGATTGCTCCATTGATTAGAAATTGATAATTGAAAATATGCTCTTCATTGACTTGCATTGTACAGTAAAACAGCTCTCAAAGTCACTATTTTAGCACGTCAACGAACACAAACAAAGCTGATTCAGACACTATGGAACATCACCAAACCCAGTACTGTTTATGTTTTTAATAAAAATGTCAACTTCCTCCTGATTTTACTCTTTGAAGATCCGGATCCAGATCCGCGGATCCAGTCATTGTTTTCTTCTTAATAAAAATAGCAAAATCAACAGGAAGTTGTCATTTTTATTAAAAAAAACTAATAGTACTGGGTTTGGTGATGTTCTATATTGTCTGAATCAGCTTTGTTTGTGTGCATTTATGTGCAAAAAGAGTGCCTTTGAGAGCTGTTTCACCGTACAATGTAAGTCAACGAGGAGCATATTTTGAATTATCAATTTCTAATCAATGGAACAACTATTTTTGATTTCTTGTCCAGATTTGGAGTTACATTATGGCAAGGTAACTACACAACCCAAACCTCTACCAAAGTGGTCTTGTCCTTTAAGCTGAGCGATCCAAACGGGTAGCTCGTCCAAATTTCATCTGCCAACGCAGACTTTTACACATGGGCCAGGGTTTGTGAATGGGGTGTGAAAACGGTGAATGAAGTGACGCGAAAATAAAATCCTTGGGGGCGGACCACCACTGTGTGTGTGTGTGTGTGTGTCTGTGTGTACATACGCACGCTTTTCTTTCTATGTTACATTAAGATATTTAAACGTGTTCTTTTTTTCTCTCTCTGTCTTTCTCACTGTATTTTTTGCCTAGACTTCCTGGTCTGGGAGGAACCAGAGCCTCCACAGATCAGAGAGGAGCAGGAGGAGAGGAGCCCCAGTCTGGTCCAGGAGGAACCAGAGCCCCCACAGATTGAAGAGGAACAGGAAGAGCTACTTCAAAGACCGGAGGGGGCTGATGGGTCAATGTTGACATTGCTAGCAGTGGAAAGTGAACATGATGAAAACATTCAGTTGAGGCACTGGCTACAGACAGAGCCTGTGGCCAGCACCTCAACTGAACACATGCAAACACAAGCTGATGTAGAGGACTGTGGGGCAACACAAGCTGATGTAGAGGACTGTGGGGAATTACAACCAACTACTGATGACAAAGGCTGCGTTAACACAAGTAATCTAAAAACACACATGAATCGTACAGCGGAACAACCCTTTACTTGTAATGTGTGTGGCAAAGCCTGGACTCACATTGATATTCTAAAAAAACATATGATGTTTCATACAGAGGCAAAAATCTTTACTTGCACAGTCTGTGGCAACGATTGGAGTCGCATACATCATCTAAAACAACATATGATGATTCATACAAGGCTAAACCCCTTTAGTTGTACAGTTTGTGGCATATCTCCTACCTCATATGGTCGTCTAAGAGAACATAATGAGGTTTCATATAAGGGAAAGGCCCTTTACTTGTACAGTGTGTGGAAAAGGTTGGAGTCACATGGGTGATCTAAAAGAACATATGATGACTCATTGTACATGGAAAAAATATTGTGTTTCGTTGTACAGTTTGTGGTGTTGGTTTCCGTGGTAACAGGACTAGGACTAATCTAAGAAAACACATGAGGAGGATCCATGGTTGGGGAAAGCCCTTCACCTCTACAGTATATGGCAGAGTAGTCGACGCAGCGATCTGAAAAACACACATGAGGACTCATACAGTGGAAAAGCGCTTTACAGTTGGTGGTGATAGCTAGTCAAAGGATTAGTGTATAATCACATTATGAGGAGTCATGCAGGGGGGAAAAAACCTATTCGTACAGATTGTTATAAAACAAAAATCATTCCAAATAATTATTTGGAGATGCACAATTTCATGTAAATTCTTTGGTCAAAATACACATAAATATGAGCTTTCATGCTGGGAAGAAGCTTTTATTTGGACAGTAATAAATGCGTTTGTTTTCCTTTTTTTGTCTCCGCCAGGCAGAAAGGCATGGCGAGAGAGTATGTTTTCCACTCCGTCCGTCCGTCCGTGTGTCCGTGTGTGTGTGTGTGTGTGTGTGTGTGTGTGTGTGTGTGTGTGTCCGTCCGTCTGTGACCAGCTAATCTCCGGCACCGTTGTCTTGATCGCAGCGAAACTGTGCACACACACTCCCTGGATGCCAATTCAGAACCTTTACCCCATTTTTTTCTTATGGGCCTTTTATAGCGCCACCAGGAGGCCAATTTGTGCAAAACATATTTTTTGACAGTACTCCTACAGATTTTGTCCAAAAATCACCCAAATCGGTACACAGTATCTCTATAGTCATTAAACAAAACTGGTCTTTCAGATTTCTCATATTCCATCCTGATTGGCTAAAAATGTCTGCCAAAGTTTGCAGGAGTGCTTCGTTTTGAACAAAATGCCTCAAATCATGAACACAGCATGCAATTTCCGTGAAATTTTGCACGCTCATTCCCATTAGGCCGAGGAAGAACTACCATTGGAACATTTCGTCACCTTATTAAACTAATGGCCTAAGTCATTTTTTCAAGGTTTTCAGGAAAAATAAAAAACTGATCCAGAACAAAACTATATGATATTTCTTAATCATTTCACCCAAAACGTTTATAACAAATTATGACTATTTAAATAGAAATAACACTGACTGTCAGTTATGTAACATAAGAGATTGAAATAGGTTTAAATAGGATTAAATCTGATTTAGGCCAAAATAAAAAGCAAAACAAATTACAAAATGGCCTAAATCAGTAAATCATTTGGCTTAAGTCACAAAAACATGTGACTTAGGCCAAACAAAAGGCCTGTTTTGTCCTAAGTCACACTAGGGAGTTAGGCCATTATACTAAAAGGGGCGTGTTTTATACTAAAAGGGGCATGAACAGCATGATCCTTTTCAATTAGGAGTTGGGCGATTTTACCAGAGGTGGCCAGTGTCATGAGGAGCTGATTTAGGCAAAAATATCATTTCCTCAAAAAATGACTTAGGCCATTAGTTTAATAAGGTGACGATTTTCAAATCAGCCTCATGGTGGCGCTATAACAGGCCGATTCGTGTTTTTACCTATAATTGCACCGATCTGTGTAAAACTTTGTATGCACACTCCCTAGAGGTCAAGGAAAAACCTTTGCCCTGCATTTTTCACATCTGCCTTTTATAGCGCCACCAGGAGGCCGACTTATGTAAAACACATTATTTTATACTACTCCTTCCAATTTTATCCAAATTTCACGCAAATCGGTACACATGATCTCTATAGTCATGTGATCACGACGGATGTGTTTTATTTTTCAAATTCCATACTGATTGGCTAAGATTGACATCTAAAGTTTGCATTATTGCCTTGTTTTGAACAAAATTCCACAAATCATGAACGCACCGTCCAATTGCGCTCAAACTTTGCACGCACATTCACACTATGTTGAGGAACAAATGCCACCCTTTTAACATTGGCCTGTTATAGCGCCACCAGCAGGTCTAATTTAACAAAACCAATGTTTTTAACAAAATGCCTCAAATCATGAATGCAGTGTCCCATTGAAAGGCCTAAGAAGAAATGCCACCCTTTTCACATTGGCCTATTATAGCGCCACCAGGAGGCCACAATAGCTTACCTGACCTGGCGGAGACCTGTGCTCCGAGGAGCACTTTTTCTAGTTTTTTTTCAAAGAAGTAATTTGAGACACACATCACAAAAAGAAAATGTTTCAAATAAGTAATTTGAGTTGACATATGATATCACGAACATACAAATGTATCATTATTTGTAGTCCAGGATGGCAATAACAAGTCTTGGATACAAATATATACTTATAGCCGTTACTGTTGGTACAGTCTTGTTAAAGGCAATTATAGATAATTCAATATGTTTAGCCACTTGTTAAAGACAATTCAAGATAATCCAATGTGTTTAGCCAAAGTAAACATTCCTAGGCTTGAATTGGAGAGTTGGGGGGGCTTATACGTAGTTAGGTACTGTTTGGGGGGGCCTTATACGTAGTTTGGTACTATATACAGTATGGTGCTGTGTTCAGAAGGTATGAATCTTTTCTGGTCTTTTCTGTTTTTTTCTGAGTGAATGGATGTCTTGTGAAGAAGCTGCTCTCAAGGCGTGTGACCTACAGTATGTCACACTACTAGCCTGATCTTGAGCCTTAATTGCCATCTGAAAATATTTACAATGATCTTTTTTTTTTTTTTTTTTCTTCCAATGGATTTAAATGCATAGATTCACCTTCATGGAATATTGTTTGTGTTCCTTTTTTATTCCCTTTTCATTTTTTAGCGGTGCCAACCGCTCTATATCTGACTTTGTCCGTGTGTCCGGGTGTCCGGGTGTCCGGACACCCGGACATTCTTATTGGCTGGGCTATAAACAAATATTGATGACAACATCAATACGGGGCTCATCAAAGGCACCACTTCCTTCACACAGGGTGTGATTTTTATTATTACCTACAACTCATGAGTTACTGTTGAAACGATACAGTATGCAGTTACAGTATACAGTATGCAGTATGAGCATCAGTGTCTGTCCAGATTTGTTAGGATTTATGTTATATACATTTTGTTATATTCATTATGCATGCAATAAAGTTTTGACCTCAGTAAGACATTCAACTCAGTGTTTTTGTGTCTTTATAGAGATGTTATAGAGATAGAATATATCTTATGTTACTTGTTTAATGAAGGTTTCACAGGTAAAGTTTGTTCTCATTCAAACGTGTCACTGACTGCTGCTGAGTCAAACAAGTTATCAAAGGAGACTCATTGCTAGTATGGCAGCAACTGATATTAAACTAGAAAAAGTGCTCCTCGGAGCACAGGTCTCCGCCAGGTCGGGTATGTTAGTGTGGGCCAGCAATGTTTGGAATTCGCCAATCAGGCTGGAATGTGAAAAATCTGACTGATCGGACAGATCATCTTGATCACTGACTAAAGAGATAGTATGTACTGATTTGCGTGATGTTTGGACAACATTTATATAAAATAAATGTGTTTGTTTTGCAAAAGTCTGCCTCCTGGTGGCGCTATAATAGGGCAATGTTGAAGGATGGCATTTGTTCCTCAACGTAATGCGAATGTGCATGCAAAGTTTCACGCCGGACGCTGCGTTCATGATTTGCGGCATTTTGTTAAAAACGGGCCACTCCTGCAAACCTTAGATGTCAATCTTAGCCAATCAGGATGGAATATGAAAAATCTAACTGATGTGTCTTGATCACATGACTATAGAGATCATGTGTACCAATTTGTGTGAAATTTGGATAAAATCTGAAGGAGTAATATCCAAAGATGTGTTTTACATAAGTCGGCCTCCTGGTGGCGCTATAAAAGGCAGATGTGTAAATGCAGGAAAAAGGGTTTTCCTTGGCCTCTAGGGAGTGCACATACAAAGTTTTACACAGATCGGTCCAGTTGTAGGTAAAGACAAGTGTCATTTTTTGAGGTATTTTGTTCAAAACGGAGCACTCCTGCAAACTTTGGAAGACATTCTTAGCCAATCAGGATGGAATATGAAAAATCTGAAAGAGTTTAGTTTAATGACTATAGAGATACTGTGTACCGATTTGCGTGATGTTTGGACAAAATCTGTAGGAGTACTGTCAAAAAACGTTTTGCAAAAAACGGCCTCCTGGTGGCGCTATAACAGGCCCATGTGAAACATTTGGGGCAGAGATTCTGAATTGGCATCCAGGGAGTGTGTGTGTGCACAGTTTAGCTGCGATCAAGGCAACAGTGCCGGAGATTAGCTGATCACAGACGGAGGCGGCAACGGACACACGGACGGACGGCCGGATGGACGGACGGCCAGACGGACGGACGGACGGACGGCCTAGCGGAGACAAGGTAGAACTGCACCATTAAACCAACACAAATTACTATGTATAGCAGAGATTACTGTGCATGTTGATTCAGCAAAAGTTAGCTTGCATCTTACGTTAGGTAATGTCATGCATTCAATAACATTCAACTTGTGAGGTAATTTAAGTCATGCATTCAATAACATTCATCTTCTGAGCAAAGCAGAAGTAATGACACATTTTCTACAAGACACGATCAACACAAGAGAAATGTTTCCCTTTTATAAATCATACAAGTGACATTTGAACATTCTGATTCACAGAAGCACAGTAACAACATTATCCAAGAGCCTTTTCAGCATCGCTGGCAAAACGTCTACTGATTCTTTTCAATCTTATCACACCTTATTGTCTCCGCCAGGCCAAAAGACATGGCGAGAGAGTATGTTTTGCACCCTGTCCGTCCGTGTGTCCTTCTGTCTGTGAGCAGCTGATCTCCTGCACCGTTGGCCCGGTCACTGCGAAACTGTGCTCACAAACTCCCTGGATGCCAATTCAGAACCTCTGAATTTTTCAGATTGGCCTGTTATAAGCACCACCAGGAGGCCGATTTGTGCAAAAAACTTTTTTTTCTACTACTCCTTCAGATTTTGTCCAAACATCACACAAATCGGTCCACAGTATCTCTACAGTCATGTGATCAACACGGATCTGTGCGATTTCCCATTCCATCCTGATTGCCTAAGATTGCCTTCCAAAGTTTGCAGGATTGGTTCGTTTTGAACAAAATTCTTCAAATCATGAACGCAGCATGCAATTTCAGTGACATTTTGCACGCCTATTCCCACTAGGCCGAGGAAGAAATGCCACCCTTTTCATATTGGCCTGTTATAGCGCCACCACAGCAGGTCTAATTTAGCAAAACACATTTTTGGAACAAAATGCTTCAAATCATGAATGTAGTGTCCGATTGCTGTAAGAAGAAATGCCACCCTTTTCACATTGGCCTATTATAGCGCCACCAGGAGGCCACAATAACCTACCTGACCTGGCGGAGATCTATGCTCCGAGGAGCACTTTTTCTAGTTTTACCTGTGTTCAATTCACAGATATCCTTGAAGCCTACATGACTCGAGTTTGAACAACCTGAAAAAAATCCCTCCTTCACAATTATTCTTGGCAGGCTAACAGTTTTAAGCCTAATGACCTACCCGGAGTGAAGGGGGAAAAAAAGGAAAAGTAATGTAGTGTTAACTTTTAATGTCTGCTGCTGATTAATGTTCAACTAATATTTTTCTCCTATATGCATCCACGTGTTTCTTAAGAGCTGTATTTTGACCGAAGCCTTTTCTCAAGTAAACGTTTTTATTATAGTGTATCGGTAATACAAATCTTTTCATTCAGACTGAACAAAACTATGCTAAATTTGAGTTCATAATGAAAACCCCACAAGAGGACCTAGATTAAACATTTACTCTTTGATACGTTTAAGGAAGAAAAAAAAGAAGAACAAAGAAACATTTCTCGGCATTCACGTCATTCTTGGAAGTTGACTGCATTAATAAGTTATCTTTCTAGCTCCCATTCAAACATTGAGAAATACAAGCAGCATGAGCTACAATAATTATCTGTCGTATCACCATTAACTGCCACACGCTACATAACAAACATATTATGTACTCTGGCAACTGTTGCATCATCCTTCGCAAAACAAAAAAAAGTCTACAATTGGGGGAAAATATGGAAATGATAAATGTGCCTCTTTTGTGCCTTTTTACAGGCATCAAAGTTGTTCCTTAGGTTATAAAAGCTGTGTTATTAAAAATGAATATGCAGCGCTGCTGCAAAAACATGAAGAAAAAAAAACAGCCACTGCAGCACTTGTGCAGGAAACCGGGTTCGAATTTGGGGTAGAAGAGGATAGCTTTATGGGTTAATAATTCCCTTTGTCTCCCATCTCTATGGCTCAAGTAAAACACAGTTTGTGTCGTGTCGTCCACCATGCAAACAGACTCAGATTTGTTGGTTTGAATGTGAACCCTGAACCCTACAAATCAATCGTCCAGGTGTGTTACCTGTTTAGTGCTAGACGACTTCTGATTTTCCAGCACAACTAATGAGACAAGACATCAATGTCACCATGACACAAAACACATACGATGAATTATTTGTTGTCAAGTCGAATGGGAAATGCATTTGTCTCATAAGCAAAGCTGCACAGTGTAGAAAGGCTATACTTGAAAAGACACTTTCCGACAAATCCCACGGCATTTCACAAGACTTCTGCCGAGAAAAAGAATAATGTAAATGAATATTTTTTGCAATATTTTAAGTACAGTATTTGTCTCATCAGCAACAACTTCACAACGATGGTGTGGTCCTGACAAACCACATAATATCACTACACCTTTCTAACTGAGAGTGAACTGAAAGAAGCAAAGGGGTCTTTTTGCTTCAGCTTCTGAAATTCAGGATCAGGCTCTGGAACAATGGGTCTCAGTCGACCAATTTTCCTAGAGGGCCCCCCTGACCTTTGGCCCAACAGTCCAGTTCTGGTTTTGCACAGGGTTTCCACCCAACAGTGATGATATGGTGCTCTCTCGTACACAGAGAAACACATCAATGTGGTGTGACCCCTCTCATATACTGATACTAGCAGTCACAGGGCTAACATAATTTCTGTTATGTCACACATTATATTGTTGTTGTTGTTGTTTACCCTGCACATGAACCAAATTGGGTTGGATATACACATCACTTCATCTTTTTTCCAACTATGTGACTCTGTACCAATGAAGATTGACCACTAAATGCTCTGTGTCTCAGTGGCCAAGCTAAGAGACCTTATCATGTTATTTGCCTCAATGTTAACCGTTTCTGATGCTGTCAATGCTCTGAATGGGACATTATCACGTTTAGTCAGATGAATGAATGCTCTAGGTGAGATACTGACCTACCCACGTTTAATCAGACTATTGATTGGATCAAGAGATACTGACCTACCGACGGAGGTGTTTTGTATAAAGTATAGTTTTGGACCATGTCTGAGGCACGCCGTCTCAAGCGAACCGTAGCCACGAGAGGCACCACTGAGCGAGCCAAAGCGAGCGAGTCGCCGTGCCGAACGTTGCGACGATTGCTTGAGCCAACTCAGCACCGTCCAAGTTATTTACCGATAGGCACAGAATCGCAAATCATGTTGTGGGGACAGCTCTGCCCCCGGGTAAGTCAGTATCTCACCAATCAATAGTCTGATTACACGTGGGTAGGTCAGTATCTCACCTACTCAGACCATTCAATCGTCTGATTACACAGGATAATGTCCCATTCAGTGCATTGATAGCGTCAGAAGCCGGTTGCAATGTTCAATGTTCAAGCTGGAGGAAGCACAGATGATTGTGTGCTGCTTATTTACACAACCGCTGTGAAATCCATGTCACCCACCACAGTTCCTCAAATTTTGAGTTCTGAGAATTATCAAGAATATGACATTTTAAACCTTTCATTACTTATTCTTTATAAGTGAAGACAGTGTGCAGGACCCCATCTCCATTCTCCCTTTTCCTTCCATATTCAGCATCTATACTCCGACGCACCTGTCCGTTTGTAGGTGTGCAAACGGACTTATCCTAAAACCTTTCATTACGAAAATTGAAGCCACCAAGTCATTATGACCAATATATGTACAGTATATAAGGATTGAGAATTGACTTTTGTATCCATCTCCATGTCTCATGTAAAACAGTTCATGGTTGACTGGAGACAGTACTGAACCCTTTATATGTACATCAGATAAAAATAAATAAAATAAATTGTAAGATGGGTGGCAATGCAAAATAGTAGCATTTTTAATACAAATATGGTCATGCGTTCCTAGGTGTGCGTGCGTTAACCTGGGTGTCACTTTTGATCCTGACCTGAATCTGTAAAACACGTTGACACGTTGTGAGCTTGTAGATTTTCTGTGAAAAAAACTACGGTATAGTTCAAAGCTATAAATACAAGCATAAAATAGGGAAAACTCTAACCTAACACCTAAACCTAACTTCTAAATGCCTAATCCAAACGCCAACCCCAACCTGATTTTATTTTATTTTATTGTAAACCTCTAAATAGATGTTTTAATCACAACCCTTTTTCTTGTGTGGACCAGGGAAATGGTCCTCTCTGTCTATTTCTCAAATTCTACTATAGGCCTACTTGTGGGGATATTTGGTCCTCATAAGTATAGAAATACAAGCGCTCTCGTGTGCACGCACATGAGCACACACACAAACTTTAGTTACAAGTTACTTCGGAGATTTTGATTATTATTATTACAAAACATACATTAACCACTTCAGCCCTATATACGTTTTGGCAGTATTGATACTTAACATACATAAGTAACAAATTTGAGTACTTTGTCCACCACTGAAACACGCACGCCCGCACGCACGCACGCACGCACGCACGCACGCACGCACGCACGCACGCACGCACGCACGCACGCACGCACGCACGCACGCACGCACGCACACACACACACACACACACACACACACACACACACACACACACACACACACACACACACACACACACACACACACACACACAGTACATGTGACTATGAGGGAGTGGTTTTCTTGTCTGATCAGAAAAGGAGCCAGGCTTTATGACAGTGCAGGCTTCATAAAGACAGTGCAGAGAACAGCCTATGCATCTCTCCTTCTGTTACGGAGCAAACCGAGAGCACGGTAAGTCACTAAATACTTCTTATAATCTCTCAGTAGGGTGGGGAAATACTTTGACAATACTGCCATCCACATTACAGTCATAGCAGTAGCAAATTCACTCTGCATGTATTGATAACTTAAGCATCAGTTTGGTTTAATCTCTGTTAGTTGTGTGTGAGATGTGCTAAAATCTTGAGCATTACTTTATATGATTTAAACAAAGATATCTTGGACTATCATGCTGAAAATTAAATATTAATATTACCCAGGTTTGATAAGCAGCTGAGAGATAATAGTGCTGATAATGTATTAGATGGCACATTGTATTATGGTCTAAAGAATGTAATAACAGTACAATTGTTTATTGCAACAATATATCACAGAGTATGGAGCTCCTAGAATTCATGTTGACTTTTATGTTAGATAATGATATGAGCATACAGGAGACACATAGGCTGTATAGAGCAGTCGTTCTCAACCTTTTCAGGCCGCGACCCCCCAAATTAATCATATTTGAACTGGGGACCCCCCACCCTTGCAAGCACTTGGAATGTAGGAGTTGAGGCATTACATTTTGTTTGAGTCGCTTCCACAGATACATAATTGTGAAAATAGCAGATCTGCAAGCTCACAAGTTTGTGAGCTTGTAGATCTGCTATCTTGTATATCTATGTTTCTTATATTATTTGACAATTTGGCCAATGTTTGACTAGACTACTTTTGATGCAGTAGTCCCCACAATATCATGTGGGGACCCACAGGTTAAGAGCCACTGGTACAGAGCAGCCATCTGCACACATACATTTAGTCATTCGACTAAATTTAGACTTCACTCTCTTACAGTGATCCACTGTGTGTATTAATAGTATTAGTACAATTGAAGTGTCACTGACACCAGCTGTGAACAGCATCTGTATGCTGAATGAGACCCACCCGAGTGCCGCTACGAGCTTGTAGATCTGCTATTTTTGAAAAATCGTGAAAATGTGTGCAAATCTTTGAATATATATATTTAAGCGAACATTTTTTACTCAAATCGTTGCTTCTGGGGGGTCCCTGGAACAAAATATTTTGATGGGGGTCCGCGGCCAAATACATATCATTTTGGGGGTCCTTGACATGACAAAGATTGAGTACCACTGATAGAAACATACATTTTTCAGAATACTGTTAGGATTTAGGAGACATGTAGAATCGGCCTCAGGTCTTAATGGGTTAATGCCATTCGCTGTGTGAAGGGTGGGTGTCTACTAGTGACTGCAGCCTTTGGTCTGAGAAGCGTGGGGAGAGAAAAAAAAAGTCTGCTCTAATCTTCTTAATTTAGATGACAGACAGGAAGACAAAAAATATATATAACACCCACTTTTTATCAGATTATTTGAAGCATTACCCGTGTCTCATTCTGGTAAAAAAAAAAAAAAGAAGAAGAAAGAAAGAATGATACATCTCCCAAGGTGGTCTATCTATAATGAATTGTAAAAGGCTTCAAGAAAACTAATGTGAGAATCACTGTGTTCAAGATTAAAGTTTAGTATTGATCATTATGTCATTCCAGTTATTTATACTCTCCCTAAGGTTCATAAGTCACAAACAATTCCTCTGGTTGGTAGACCTCTAGTCAGTGGTATTGGTTCCCTTATTACTAACGTCTCCACCCTTCGGACCATCTGTTAAAACCCTGGGTTACTTCTCTTCCCTCTTACACTAGAGAGTCTATTGATTTTATTTCAAGATTGAAATACATCAATATAACCACTATTTGTCTATTGGTCACGTTGGATGTTGCTACACCAACTTATATGAATGTAGATAATATTTTACATTAATCCAATAATAATTTTGTATATGAATGTAGATTACATTTTACATGAATGCAATAAAATGTATTGAAATACAGATTGACATGACATAGTAATTACAGGAGTAACTGACGGGATTTTGCCCAAGAAAAAAATAATTGTCTGAGCTGTAACGAAGGTCTACCACAGTTAGTCTGTCATGCATTTGTTTTTAGTTTTTCTTTAAATCTTAGGTGGTCCTTAACCACTTTTCAACAGTCCAAAAATAATAATACAATGAATAATACAATAATATTATAATGTATAGTCCCCATGGCAAAACTTGTCCCGGGTTCAAATACTGCACACAAATAGATACCTCCATAGTAGTTGTGCAAAACCAAAAACATTATACAATGTTTTGGTCTGGTATCCACATTTTGTCAACTCTGTCAGATGTCAACTCCGTCAGATATGCCATCTTTTGGACTTTGACATCTGAAAAAAAAAACTCTGGGAGGTCGGCCCCATAAATGGTTCAATACTTTGATCTTTTAAAATATATTTTCCCAGGAAAATGTAAGAATATATATTTTAAAAAATGTGTGTGTGTTACATGAATGAGCTGCCATTACAATTCTCTCTCCTTCTCTTCAGTGAACAATGGAAGGGTCCAGCTCCATTGCAGTCAATCTAGAAGTGATTGATGGGAACAGTTTGGAGCAGAGCTGCCAGGCGATTGGTGCAGGTAGATTTAGTCAAGTCTTCAAGGCCAGGCATCATCAGTGGGGACGAGACGTGGCCATTAAAATATTAGCGGGTAACGGGTAAGTGGAAAAGCAGTGAGAGTTGCCGGTTGTTGTACTCATGTTAAAGTACTGGAGTACTATCTTTAAAAAAAATACTTTCAAACATGGGGTCATTTTAACCACAGGCTTTTGTGAGCATTTTGCAAAATAATTCACAGATTAAAACAAATAAACATAAACATGAGTGAAAGTAGCAGATCTACAAGCTCACAACACAAGTCTAGAGGGTTTAAGTAGTTAACAACCTGTCATTGATTGATTCCCCAAAAATGCCAACAAGGTGTGTTCCTTATCATATAAGGGACACGTCTTTTAGTTTCCAAATAAGGGACCATTCTGTATTTGCAAGGGACGGTTGGCAACCCTATAGTGACATATGTCATGTGTCATCTTCAGATCGAGGCCATATGAGGATGCGGTTCGTGAGGCTGAGCTGAAGCGACGTGCAGAGAGCCCCTATGTCAATAAGGTCCTGGGGGTCTTCAAGGGCTCTATACCCCCTTCAACCCTCATACATCATGGTCTGGTCATGGAAGTGATGGAGAGAGGATCCCTCTACGATTTGCAGGTCAGCTTTCTTCCCTCTTCACAGATGCATTGGTCTATATAATAATAATACAATAATAATAATAATAATAATAATAATAATAATAATAATAATAATAATGATCATAATATTAATACTAATAGTAATTATTATTATTATTATTATTATTATTATTATTAGTAGTAGTAGTAGTAGTAGTAGTAGTAGTAGTAGTAGTAGTAGTAGTAGTAGTAGTATTTCAAATTGGGGTTTAGGGTGTTTTAAATGATATAGTTAGGTACCAGACAGTGAAGGGCTTTAAAGTTAATAGTCAAATCTGAAAATCCATCTTTACCTCTTAAGGTACCGTAAAGTTCAGTTTCTGTATATAAAGCGCTCAATAAAACATCCCTCATCTGAGGCACAGAGTGAGTTGACAGAAATGGTGTCATCTTGTAATGAGAATTAGAGAGGACCGATCATCTGAAGATAAGGTTGAAAATGTGCTCCTGGAAGGATTATAGCTTTAAATCCGCCTTTATTTGAATTTGTGTCTCTGAGATTGTAATTAAAGGTTTCTGTTTGACCCCAACCCTCATCAGAAAGAACTAAAGCACCTTCTACCCTGGCCTCTGGTCTTTCGACTGGCTCACCAAGTGGCCCTGGGCATGGACTACCTTCACAGTCTCACACCTGCTCTCATCCACAAGGGAATTAAGCCTGATGACATACTGCTGGACACAGGCCTAAATGTCAAGGTGAGTCCCTTTTTGTGGGGGATTGCCACCAATGATGAGTCAAGCATGTCCCTCTTCTGGCGCTGTTCATGCTAATCTCCATTCTGTTATTGTTTGAAGCAGTTATTGTTATTGTATGCCCGTCAGTTGTGCCATAAGCCTTAAAATGATGATGTGCCCCACGGCTAGGGCTGGGGGCAAAAACACATTACCACAATGGGGGCAAAAACACATTACCACAATAGCACAATTATCCTATCCTACTACTTCAAAATGTGTCAGGGGTTGGTCAACACAGGAACACTCCACTTGCCCCGAAACTTGCCCCAGACTGTTGATCAGAGCCCTGGCTCTCCGCCTTCAATGTACTTACATATTGTATGGTTAATATAAAACTACATTTCCTACTACATCTTAACATTTTAGCCAAAGCAGCTTTCCTTTTTTTCTGGCCGCAGCATCGTTTTTCTGATCGAGCGTAGATGTGCGGGCCGCGAAGCGGCCCAAACCTCTAGTTATTATTATTATTATTATTACCCTTATTAATATTATTACTATTATTGGTAAATAGTCTCTCTCCCGTTCACTGCGTCCAATGAATGAACGGTTTGGTAGTCGAGTCACCATACAGGGTGACAGCCTGGTGACAGCAGTAATACTGCAACATCATTCTCTCTCTCTCTCTCTCTCTCTCTCTCTCTCTCTCTCTCTCTCTCTCTCTCTCTCTCTCTCTCTCTCTCTCGCTCTCTCTCTCCCTTCCTTCCTCTGTTCCCTTTATGTTCTCTCCATTCTCCTCTCTTATTCATCCAGATCACTGACTTTGGCCTCTCCAAGTTTGTCAACACTATGACGAGCCCTCATCTCAGGAGGGTTTGCACTCCCTTCTTCACACCTCCAGAGTTCTTGTCAGACTGCACCTCAGAGGCCATTGACCTTCACACCACCTGTGCCTATGATGTCTACAGGTATTCATCATTCCCTCTGCCATTTTCTGTGTGACTGGAATTTAACAAGTCAGCTGTGTGTCACTGCAAAGCCCTGTAAATATCCAACATAATGCATTGATGGCTTCTTAGCTGTAGTGGATAGGCTCCATACCAGCAAGTAGAACATTCAATAGTCATGCATATCTTTCTGTTTCATTAGATGTTTTACAGGAACACATTTCACATGTGCAGATGTACATTGATAAATACCCCCAAAACAACAACATTAATTATACATTCATCCAGGTTTAGGCATAGTTTTTTTATCCTGTTGCCATTTCGCAAAAAAAAGAAATCACACCCCGTGTGAAGAGAGTGGTGCCTTTGATGAGCCCCTCAATGTTTGTTTTTTGGACATACACCCGGACACACAGACAAAGTCAGATATAGGAGTGGTTGGCACCACTCAAAAATCACATCCTGTGTGAAGAGAGTGGTGCCTTTGATGAGCCCCGTATTGATGACAAACATTGACGTTGTCATCAATGTTTGTTTATTGGACACACACCCGGACAGACACACGGACACCCGGACACACGGACACCCGGACACACGGACACACAGACACACGGACACACGGACACACAGACAAAGTCAGATATAGGAGTGGTTGGCACCACTCAAAAACTACAACACTGATGCTGAGAAAGAGTTGCTAATGCTGTCTGTCCCATGTGTGATATGTGGATAATATGTAAACTAATTGCTGATCAATGTCTCTTTTTATTTTAGTTACGCAATACTGGTGTGGACCATTTTAAGTGAGTAATTCTCTCTCTCCCCCTTTTTCATTTTTGTCTTGCTTTCTCCTTTGTTGTCTTCATTTTCTGTTCTCTCTCCATCAATCTCTCCCTCCTTTACGGGCCGTGTCCACCAAGACATTTTCCTTTTCCCGGCTGAAAACGCCAAGGTGCTTGCCTAAAAACAACTCCAGGCCCCGCATTGATAAAATAATAAAACATATCTGAGCAAAATAAATGCTCAGCGCCTCATCATGCTGCTGGAGTTCTCCCATTGTAAATAATTAAAAACATACATTAATAATAATAATAATCTTGGTGGACACAGTCCCTTAATCACTCATTGCCTCAGCTTCACAGATTCCATTATTTGACTTAATGTTAGTTCAACAATAAGAATAATTAGAAACACAAGTTGACAAGTATCCATTCTGTGTATTACTAAAGTTTCTCTTCTCTACTTCCCAACCCATGCAATCATGTATCTTCCTCTCCATTCTCTCAGACCCTGGTCACAGCTTTGATGGGTCCATGGGAGAAAGGCCATCCCTAGAGTATGTTAATAGACTGAATGTCCCAGGGCTGGAGGAGCTGGTAGACCTCGTGGTGAGGTGCTGGAACCAAGATCCCGACCAAAGACCAAATTCTGGAGGTGAGAAGACTGTCCTGCACCGAGCATCAGTTGGAAAGTTGAATGGTTTTATACCTCCCACCTAGATACTGGTGAAATGCTCAATTATGGGAGAAATATTAAATGGGACTGAACAGAACAGAATGTAAGAGGAAATAATAGCGTATTAAAGTTTGGAGAACAGGATAAAAGTAGAAATAAACATTTATTGGAGAAACTGTGTGGGCTCGTTGAAGGCAAATATAAAGAAAATATGCTCAGTATGAATAGCATTTGTTTTCAAATGTACAAAGACTAGATATAGAATCAGCAATTTGTAGAACGTGATTGCTAGGGTAACCTCATTGAGGGACAATGGGCCTCATGCAGCAATAAGTTCCTAATGTTTCCTCTTACATTTCTTCTAAGTGAATTCCTAAGAGAAGTTGAGTCAGATTCATGAAACGTTCTTAAAAGGCAGAATTGTTCGTAACTATTTTCTTGATGATGATGAATCCCAATCCTCGTAACTTGAAGGGGTGTGCCAGTTCATCCTAATTACCATAGGCAGCCGCCCCACCAATCCCCATATAAGGCATGACTGCATGGCTCTGCCTGCAGTCACACCTGTGTTTGATTGCTGCACACAGAAATCACAGGAAATCACACACAGAAATAAAATTGAGAGACTGAAGTAAAAAATACCTAAACTATAAGTCTACAGATGGTGGAACACCAGACTCCAAACATAAAAATAAATGAATTAATAGTTCTGTGGAGGTACTTCTGAAGTGAACAGCAAATTATTTTATTTAATTAATGAATGTATTTTTATTATTTCTCTCACATTAATCAACATATCACCACTAGACATCAATGTACATTTGCTGAAATTAGCTGTTAAAAATGTTATCCATATTTCATGTTCAGGAGTAGCGTTAGTAGTGGATATAAAACATTTTATTACTGAAAGCTGGTGGGTGGATATGGAGGGTCTTTAAGGTAGCAGCTGATTGGTATGTAATGGAGTGGAAATAGGGGTGTGGTGGGTGATATGGTGGTGCAAGGGGGGCTATGTAGGGGGCTATGTGGGGGGTATGGGGATCGGTATGACGGGTGGGAATAGGGGGACTTTCAGGTAGGAAGGGGACTGGAAAATGGGGGTGTGGCGAATGTCGGGGATATGGGGGTGGGGGTATGGGGGTGATGAGGGTGGGTTGGTTGGGGGGTTATCAGGTGGGTATGGGGATTAGGCTTCAACTCAACCGGGTCCGTTTGGGTTAGATTGTAATTTCCGAACCGTCTCAAAAATGTTCATGTCAAGGACCCCCAAATTGACATGCATTTGGCTGCAGACCTGAGAACAAATCATAGCTAAGAATAGAAATAGCTTAAGAAAGTGTGCGTAGATTCTGTTCTTACCTAAGAACAGATCACAGCAAAGAAAACATTGGAGAATACCAAAATCTTTTAAAAAAACTTCTTAAGTGGGTTTAAGAAGAAATTTCCTCTTAAGTACCGTTGCTGAATGAGGCCCATTAAAGGACGACTTCACCACTTTTCAACATATCTTCATATAATAGGTCCTCGCTCATGATAAAATGATACCATTTTTTTTTACTTGGTCTGTGTCTCATAGGAGGGCTGTGGACAGTCCAGAAACCCGTCTACCAGTGACATCATCGTTAGGCAGATGTTTTTTTTCCCAAAAAGATTACCATTTTTTAATTCCGATTTTTATTAAGGTGAGAACAATGGGATCTATTATTGCATTGCAACTTTCCAGGAATACAAAGCCTGCAGTTTCTATTAGCTTGGATTCCCCATCGATGATGTCACTGGTAGACGGGTTCCTGAACTGTCTACAGCCCTCCTCTGAGACACAGACTGATTAGAAAAAAATAGTACCATTTTATCATGAGCATTAGTGAGGACTTATTATATGAAGATATGTTGAAAAGTGGTGAAGTCGTCCTTTAACTGTACAGTGAGTCCATGAGGTAATCCACAAACTAGTTCAAAACGTATAATCTACCAGAAATTACTTAATACTTTTGTACGACCAGCAGTTCAATAAAGGTATGTCAAAAGAGAGGAACAATCATACAATATAAAGTTACACCAATGAAGGACAACTCAAAGAGGTGTTTAAAAATATATTTCCAAAAGCATAAACAATGTAAAAAAGTTCAATGGATGAAATCTAATTCTCAGAAAGCTGAAAAAGTTTAAATGGAGTCTGTCAGTTTAAGCATGAAGTAGTAGGAGTGTTAAAAGGTGTAGGAAGAAATATGTTTTCAATATTCTTTATTTCCATAGACTTTGTAGTGGCTATTTGTCAACAACAATAAAACTCCAAAAGGCGACTGAGGCACCAGGTATAGCGAATAAGTTCTATACAATAAGTTGTATAGAAGCCCACAATTCCCAATGAAGTGGAACATGTTTAAGTTTGAATGATGTTTCTAGATACAAGTAAGAATGAGTTGAAAGGTTCCATGGTTTTGAGGAGTAATGATAATAAAGATTGAAACTGCAGAGCAGAACAGAGAGGAGAATAGAAGATAATGGTGGAATTAGGGATGCATTTATATATTTTCAAAAATCAAGAATCAACTTTATTGTCACATCACAGGTTAACAAGTGTAAAGAAGTGGGTGAATTCTGTTTTTGCACAAGCTCAATCATTTAGTTGTTGGGCAACAATGAGAGGCAGAGCAAATATTTTATTTTTACATAATCAAAGATATGTACATATAGCCTAGCAAAACACGTAGCAAAAAAACACAGATACAGTGTGTAGACACGGTGCAAAACAAAAAAGTATCAAGTGTAGCCATGGGTTTAGGAAAGGACTGCAAGGAATTACATACACACCTTCCGTATTTGACCAAGAAGGTTTTGTTCACAGAGCAGGCCCACTGCGTGGTTTGTTTCCAAGCTGGATGCACACTAGGGTTTCAGGCTAAGAATGCGCAGTAGTACTAATCTTGCTATGTCAGATTTAGACACTAGTTCAGCTTCAAAAATCCACTGCAGCCCCAGGGGCTTGGTCTGAGCTGCTGAATCAACTTTGTGTCTGTGTTGTTCCCAGAATGCATCGCTGTGACAGAAGGCCTCTATGAGAAGAACAGACATGGGATTAATGACGCCGTCCACCAAGTGCTAAACGAGCTGGTAAAGAACACTTGAAGCATTCTAAACTCATTCACTCACTTTAAAAAACAGTTATGTTACCATTTTCTATGTGCTGAAACTCTTTCATGAGAAAGATGTTTCACAACACAGTATTGCAATCCTGTCTGTCTGTCTGTTTTCTTCATTGCTTTTTTTCTCTTATCTCCATCCCTGGATGATCCCTGGATAATGTTGGCTTCTTGAAGGATCAACAAAGAGGTGAGCATTTATTGTCCTTGTGCAGTTTAGTAATTTGCATGTAACATTCTACACAAAATCTGTCGACCATTATCTAAAATTCCAGCCCCCGGCACCCCCGACATCCACTGTCGGAATATGAAGCCGACTAACCACATATTGTCGCTATGGTGACAAAATGTATGAGTCTAATTTGAATACTTACTGTGTTGTCTGAAGTGAAGATGAAGTAAAATGAATTGCAAACTTTTGTCATGATAACAGAATTTGTGACACGAGTTTGAAATCTGCATTATAAGCAACACAATACAGAGATAAATTACAATACCCACAATCCGTCAGCCGTCAGACTTCATCATTCTAATCAACGGGGGACAAACCACCTAACTCAACACAAGTTGGAGTTTGAGGATCCAATTGAGTTGGGAGGTTTAATCAGAAGCTCTTTTTTAATACTTTTCATTGGTTCAATATTTGTTGACGTAAAGGGTGTTCATTAGCACTGATTTTTTAAATAGTTTTTTTTTATCTAAGTCAAGATGACGGCCAGACGGTGCAATACTCGTTTTAAACTTAAACAGTACACTAAAAGATGTATCTGAAAACATTGTAGGTTAGGAATAAGCAACCCAGTAACATAAACATGCTTCACACTGCTCCTCTCTTTCTCCCTCAGCCAAAGCTGTTGAGCAGGCCCAGGCCCTCTATGTACAGAGGATGAGGTCAGTATGCTTCCCCACCAACACCCTGGAGGAGCTGTCTGCAATCCATACATCCAGTGAGAGAGAGGCCATGGCACTGTTGAAACATTCCTTCAGAGATGACAACCAAGAATATCAGAAGAAGCTTGTGGTATGTGTTGGAAATCATCATCCATTGTTTTCATATTGTGTGTTTCCATCACCTTATGCAACACCTTTAAAACACCTCTGAAGCTAAGTCAAATTATTGTCCTGTTGAGTCCCTTGCTTAATACTTTTTCTCTTGAGTTGTTGTTTAACTGCTGCTTTCTGTCTCTTGTCTTTCACTGTGGGAGCCCCTCCCACATGTATTTGTTACACTGCTGGCCAAATCCTAATCATTAATGGGGTAACTGCATTAAATATAGAATCTGTAATGCCATCAAACCACAACGTCCAGGCAAAAAAAATAATCTTATTTCACATGATTTCCTTTTTTTTTTTTTACAATTCATTTTTTACAATTCAGTACTAGCCCCTCAATAATCATCTACTGGATGAGTAAAGGACAATGGGCCTGATACACTAAGCTGTTTACACCTATATTTTGAGTGTAAACAGCTTTTTGGTCTTAAATGGGGGATTGGAGCAATGCAAAGAATCTTCCATATGAACGTGCCTCTGACCTTCAGGCAAAAATGAGGAACAACTGTAATCTGCACATATCAGGGATTTACACACTCCTTTGTGAATAAACTTTTGTAGCACACTACAGATTAACCCAATTGGAAATACTGTATACATTTTCATTTTGACCACTATGTTTTTAGAGTGTACTTCAGGGGGAATACAATCAGATCTGTGAGAAAAACTTCAACGAGTCCAGGAAGTCATGTGAACATATCATCAAACAAGTCTTTAAACCTCTGGAGGACAACCTGGAAGCTGGTCTCTACAAAGTCCCTGGAGGATACGAGACGTTCTGCCAGGACCTCCAGATGATGACTGATAAATACAACCATGCAGAAGGCAGAGGAGTCAAGGTCAGTTAGATTTCTTCCAACTTCAAATCTGAGTCAGAGAATGTAGGATGCAAGCAGAATAAAATTAAACAATCAGTATTGATGAGGAGTGACAAATTTCCAATGCGTGTGTGTCTCTGTCTCTCTGTCTGTCTCTCTGCCTGCCTGCCCGTCTGCCTGCCCGCCTGCCTGCCCGCCTGCCTGCCCGCCTGCCTGCCTGCCTGTGTTTGATACCAGGCTGTGGAGGTGCTGAAGACATACCTGGATGAGATGGCGGTAACTGGCAACGCCTTACAACGCTTCTCTGAGACACAGCGGAGAGCAGAAGGTATATATATATATTAAAGACTCAGTCAGTAAATCAATCAAGCTTTATTTACTGTATAGGGGAGACTGGGGACAAAAGTAACACTTTTTGTATTTGCCTTCATCATAATTCACAGACTACTTGAAATATCCTAGTCATCTTTTGCTATAAGAAACATATATATGTGCCCTAATTAATAATACAATGTTTAAGCTTTCCCTAATAAGGACAAGACTAAAATATTAATTTGAATGCAATGAGTCACAGTGTTACAATTGCCCCACAATTGACGGGGGCAGTTGTAACAGTGGTTGGGAGAAATTGCAACACTGTAAAAATAATAATAAAATATTAACTATATCATATAGTAAGTCATATTAACACTCATATTAACACATAGCATGGCGCAGAGGCCTTTCCCGTGTAAAAGTTGCCACAGATGAGCCATTCCAACTCTTCACGTTGTCCCAATCCCAAGAGAGAGAGAGAGAGAGAGAAAGAAAGAAAGAAAGAAAGAAAGAAAGAGAAAGAAAGAGAGAGGGGTACATAAACATGCTCACACACACACAAACACAAACACAGAAAATACATTTTAGGTAGGTGACAAAATCTCAAACTAACTACAAAAAGTACCCATTTATCGGCTTCATTTTTTTTTATAGTGTTCCAGTTCCAATTTTGTCTGCTTAGTTCTTAGTGCCATCAA
Organism: Gymnoscopelus microlampas; assembly: GCF_963454915.1. Classification (NCBI taxonomy): domain Eukaryota; kingdom Metazoa; phylum Chordata; class Actinopteri; order Myctophiformes; family Myctophidae; genus Gymnoscopelus; species Gymnoscopelus microlampas. The sequence goes on along the minus strand of NC_139940.1, from coordinate 55,660,155 downwards.
TTCCAATTTCACTTGTTTAATCTGTATCCTGTCTGAGTTCTTTTTTCTTAATGGATAAAATTGGTATCCTGACCTGAAAATGCCTTTTCTGTTAAATAAAGAGCTGGAGAGACATGGAGACTCCGGTTACTGAACAAACACTATAGCAATGAGTAATATCAGAATATAGAGCTATTTAACGCTTATTTTAATCAAAGAAAATGACTTACCCTACCTTTAATAGAAAGAATATGTATAAACAAAAACAAACAAACAAAAATGAATTGACACAAAACTGATGATGATAATGCTGTCAAAGAAGTCCTTGAATCTATATGAAAAAGTTTAATCTGCAATACATACTGGGGGGTCCCTGCTTCATCTGTCTCTCAGCTAAGGGGTCCTTGGCCTGAAAAACGTTGAAGACCCCTGTTTTAGAGTTATGTTTACAGGTGATGCGTGCATCCTCACATTGCAGAGCACGAACGGCAACTTAGTGACCCGGTTCATTATTATGCCGGAATTTAAAAGCACTTTTTGTTGCACGCGCACGCACGCACGCACGCGCGCACGCACGCACGCACGCACGCACGCACACACACACACACACACACACACACACACACACACACACACACACACACACACACACACACACACACACCGAACCTTTCTTTTATCACCAACGCCTCGATCACTCGACTGGACCGCGACCACACGCGGGAGTAATTTAATGCATTTTCTCTCCATAAACCTCCACCTATACTGCTTTGAAAACCTATCATGATTCCGTCCCAAATGAAACACCGCACCGGAGTATTTGCATTGGCACCTGTTAGCCTTAGATCAAGACTCTCGTAGATCGTATGTTATCTACGAGTCTTAGCGACCACCCCCCTAGTTTGCCCTGGAATGTCACCAGTAAAGCCTGTATTTCTCCTAACATGTACAAATGCAAAATATAAAGTGCTTACTCACTTGCCCCAAATGTTAACTAGGTGTCTGGAGTATTTGTGCAATGTATTAGTCCATATTTTTCAATAAAGAAGTGTTTTAATCCCGTCTGTGGCCGAACACCATTTTCCCCCCTAGTTTAATTCCTGTTTACATTGAGTGTAATTCCGGCTTTCACCGGATGCGTCCCGTCACTACCACCCATTAGGAACTTCCGACAGAATCGGTCACAAACCTTCCACCTTCCATAACTTCACAGTGGTAAATCCGTGCAACTTTAAGTCATAAATTAATGAGATGGGGAACGGAGCACAACATACTTAATTGCACACTGGTGTTGCATGCCGTAAGTAGCAGATCTACAAGCTCACAACGCGTTGTGAGCTTGTAGATCTGCTATTTTCTGCGCACGACACCGACACACTATTGGGTCACTTCTTATTGTGCTATTATTCTATTTTGCCTTTTATTCCTTGGCCCCTGTATCACTGCTTGCAGCTATATTATTGCATTTGTCTTTCCTCACCCAGTTGTTACAGACTACGCCACAAGTAGGAAGGAGGGCGTGAAAGATGCTTCTTACTCTGACGTAAGTAGTGAAACATTCACACAGCATTTTGACTTTAAAAAGTGAAAGTAGTTATTTATTTTGTCTCTATTCCTGCTCTGTGCTCATAGTAATACTGTAATACCGCATACATCCTGGAGCAGGCATCGTAGAGTACCATTGTGTATTTAGAATCTTTATCTTCTGTTTTTAGGATGACCTGTATAAGTTTACCAGCAAAACCGCAGGTCTCTGTGTGATCATAAACAACAAGGACTTTGATAAAAGTGAAGAGAATAGAACTGGAACAGACTACGATGCAGGTATAAATAATGCACTCATACTCTTTACTGCTTTTTGTCATAATATTCTATGTTTATATGTATAGTTTGTTCGGTCCTCACTCATAAGCGCTCGAGTTCTTAAAGGGGGTGTAAGTGTCACTGAGGAGGGGCTAGAAAATACAGATCCCAGAGACACCACAATCAACAGACAGTTTAGGAAGTGGTAACAAACAGTACGATTTCAAATAAAAACAGTTCATCAGAAACATAAGGCAGTGCAGTCACTTAAAATAATGAGGGGTTTACAGAAAAGCTCATTCAAATCATGTCAACAGCAATGTACAGGTTAACCCACCATTGTAGCCAAACAATATTTAAGCAGCCTTAAAAATCCCACTATAAACCAGTGCTTTCCTATGACAATAGATGAAATGCACACAGGGAATGTCACTACAAACACACTGAAAATACTCATTTCATGGGTGCTCATCAAAAAAGGGGCAGCAAAGGACTATGGTAGTCACACTGTGGATAACCCCGCACCCCTGCGAGCAGCCTCTATACACCTGTCCCAACGCTACTATAACATAAAATCATAAAGTGCACAATTACAATAATATTTAAACAAATAAATGGCAATGTAAAAACCGTGGTAAGGGGGTAATGATAGTCAGCATCTGCGTTGGTCAGCGTGCAAACTGCAGCGGCCGGTGGCGGGAGCTAGGAAGGAGGACAGAGGATCGGGTTTAGTGAAGCATCACACTCACGCTATTAAAGTATAGTCTGGAAGGACCTTTTAGCAGCGGCACTATTTGTGGTTACAGGAAATGGCAATTGCCACCCAATAGCCTTTGCATTTAACCTTAAAACTCTATTCCTCCACCATTGAAAGCTTTTTGCAAATTACGCTTACATACAGTACACTTTTTTTCTTTCTGCAACCATACATTCATAAATCGCTTTAAAACTGGGCTCCCTATTTTAGGCATGTCATTACAAGCAATTTTCTATTTTCATAAATGGCAAAAATAGCTGATCTACTGTACAAGCTCACAAAGCACGTGTTCTTGCTGGTTTTGCTACCCCCTAGTTTTTATGAATTGATGCATCTGCCTTTCAGGCAAATTGAAGCTGATAAATGGGTTCTTTCTCCTGATTGGATGTACTGTAAGTTGTAAACAAGCCAGAAATATTTTTTTCTGTTTACTAAAGAACTTGAGAGATGGGGTGACCCCTGTTACTATCGGAATTTAGAGCTTTAATATATAGGACCACAACGGAAACAAATTCTCAGGACTTTTTTGTGTTATTATCCTTTTATCCTTAATGTCTGACTGTACCACGTGCTGTTTACATTTCTGACTAAAAAGTATTCAATCAAAACTTTTTAACAAAAACCTTTTTGTTTTAATAACACAATATCACAGCACCCTTAAATGTAAACATGAAATATTCACATTTCTTTGTTCCCCCCAAATCCGGCTCATTAAATGTAAACATGAAATATTCACATTTCTTTGTTCCCCCCAAATCCGGCTCAAACATGGGGAACAAATGTATTCTACTATGCTGACAACAAAATGTGGAGTGCCCTACCAATAGCCATTAAAGACTTCGACTCCCTATCGACACTTAAAACTAACTTAAAAACATTGCTGACCTTGGACTTTTATTTCTGTCCCCTACCAACTTGCCCAAGAGAGTCAAACAAAAGCGAGCTCCATGGAAGGAGCCCCTTGATTGTAGCATCCTCTGCACCCCGCCCCCACCCCTCCTTTTACTGTAAATGTATATTTTGCTGCTACTGGAGCTTTTACCAATATGAACTGTATTGTATGTATTGTAAATGGAAACAAATGTTTGTTTTCTTCCCCTGCAGCTGAGTTGGCACGTACCTTCACCCGGCTGGGCTTCAGGGTGGTGATGTGTAAAGACAAAAGAAAGGACCAAATGCTGAATATACTGGGAAGCTTCTCTTTTTTGGAAAACCTCCCTGAGCTGCAAAAATCCAATGTTGTGGAGTGGTCTGGCTCTGGCCAGGAGTTCACTGACCTTAAGGATCTTCCACGTCATGGAGATGCCTTCGTTTGCTGCATTCTGAGTCATGGAGATTCGGAGGGCGTTCGTGGAACTGACGGACGGACCATTCCCATCAGGGACATCATCCGTCCATTCAACAGCAAAACATGCCCTGCTCTCCTTAACAAGCCCAAACTGTTCTTCATTCAAGCCTGTCGGGGGACTGGGGTTCAGGAAGGTGTGAACTTTGTCGACCTTGATGGACATGTGAAGACACCCGTCAGGCACTCATATTCCGTTCCAGAATATGCTGATTACTTTATTGGCTTTTCCACCATCGACCAGTATGCCGCGGCCAGGAAATCTGATGGGACGGGGACCTGGTACATACAGACACTCTGCAAACAACTGGAATCTGGATGCCCCAAGTAAAGTCTCAATACATTTGTTATAACAAAATACTGTCAAGTCAGATTATTTGTATTCATTGGGGTAACATGTGAGGAAAGAGTATGTGACATGCCTGACTATGGACATGTGTTGGGGTTTTTTGCACTGCAGTTAAAATGTGTAGGAGTTTCCCTACATAGTACGCCAACCCCTGCCCCTCCCTTTTGTTTTTGTTTACCTTTACTTTTCTTTTATATTTTTAACCTTTTAACTAGTCTGTTCTAATAAAGTTGTTTTTGTCTGCTCTGTAAAGCGACTTTGAGTACCTAGAAAAGCTCTATAAAACGTATGTATTATTAGTATTATTATTATTATTATTATTATTATTATTAGTAGTATTATTATTACTATTATTAGTAATGAGTCTGCTGAGATAGAGAGGTCTGGTTAATGGTTTGTTCTTGTGAGCACATGTTCTTGAGCTGTTTTCCTCAACCCCATTAACATTTATTCATTTCTGTGTTTTGCTTCCAGGGGGTACGACATCCTCAGAATCCTCACCCGTGTCACTGATGACGTGTGCAAATTGGCGGCAAAACTGAAAGGGGGTGGAGATTTCAAACAGTCTCCAGATTCCATGAACACTCTGAGACGGCTGGTTGTCTTCCGTCCTATTTAGCCACAACTTAAGGTGTCTGAGATCAGATGTGACCAACTGTTTTTGTAGCTTTGGTGTCTTATATCTGCAATCTTTCTTTTTTTTCCTTCTTCTTAATTGAATACTCTTGTTAAGTGGTACTAGTGGAACCAACATTTTTAACGCCAATTTTAGATATACAAGCTTGCATCTACACACAATGCTGGGTAGGATTCACCAAAGTAAACTTGCATTTGGGAACATCAATACTGATTTTTGTATTCTTATGTACTAGGAGAGGGAAACAATATATTACTCAGGGGATTAGAGGTGGAAAGTAAGTTACTTTATGAATGCATTTGTCAGGAATCACTCACGGCAAGTTAACCATTCCACAGCCCACAGGCAGCATACACAACGTCGACATATAGAATGAATGTGAACATGAAGGCATCCTGGCCTCTTAAAGGACAACTTTAGTTTTTTACAACCAAGGTTTATGTTTTAGATTGTAATTAAAGTAAATAAAATATGAGTGTTAACATTTTTAAATGTACTGCTTTCTATAGTTTTAGCAATTTTCGCGATCTTTTTTACAGTGGGCGGGGGCATTCTGTCCGGTGGCTAAATATGTCTTTTTTTACACAATAACCCGGTGTTTTCTTTATTATTATTTACAGTAGCTCTTCTAACCCCCAATAACTCACATCTGGTCATCAAAGACCACAGGACCTTTTTTATTGTGTAAAAAAGGCATATTTAGCCACTGGACAGAATGCCCCCGCCCACTGTAAAAAATATCGCAAAAATTGCCAAAACTATAGAAAGCAGTAAATGAAAAAAAAATAACGCTCATCTTTTATTTACTTTAATTACAAGCTAAAATATAAACCTTGGTTGTAAAAAACTAAAGTTGTCCTTTAAATAGGCTGCCATTTAGTGCAGTGAGAGAATAATGGAAGCAAATAGTGAACTCAGCTGTGCAATGATTATTAAATGTTCTCTAGAAGCTGGCTGGCTGCTCTCTCAGTCTCAGGTTAAATTCTTATTTGTATCTATTGATTGTATTTAGATAGTTGGAATTGTCCAAGTTGAATACTCTAGGTTGCGGGGCAGAAACCATTCTTGTGTCAGACTATGTTTACTTTTATACTTAATTACTGAGTGTTGTCACTTTTTTTTTGTGAGGAATTTGTCTACTTCTACCGCTCTGCATTTGTTAATGTTAACTTTACATTTCCAAACACATTTAGAGAAATTAAGTAGTTTCTAAGTGCTAGAAAACCATTGATCTGTTGAAGTTTTTTGATTAAATTTTTTGCCACAGATGTACAGTACGTTTGATATCTACCTATACTATCCTGATACTTTCTAGAACATACACTTGTTTAATTAGCACCCTGATTAAGATTTTGCTCTTTTGCCCACCCTAAATGTTAATCCAGCTTACGTGGGTGCTAATGTCCATATACTGTCACCTGGAAACTTAATTCAGCTCCTTTTGGAATAATGGGGAATTACTCTTCCTTCTGAGATGTTTTATACCTTTGGAGATCTGTACCTTTTTGTCTCAATAAAAATAAGAAAATGTCAAATGATGTCTTTTAATACATATTACTGTATATCCATATGGTAGGCCATTATAAACAGTGGTAGACAGTAGGTCACATTCACATGTTGCTTCAGAGAGTATTATTATTATTTGTATTATTATTATTAATAATGATATCATTTTAGCATTGTATTATTTTTCAGATTAAAATAAATTAATAATGTCTATTCATGATAATACATACATACATAGGCCTACATATGTATGTGTATGTGTGTGTGTGTGTGTGTGTGTGTGTGTGTGTGTGTATATATATATATATATATATATATATATATATATATATATATATTCTGTGTTTTTGAAAACTTTTTTTTTTTTTTTTTTATCTAAATTTTTATCCCACGATTTTGTAACCCTTATGTTTCACCCGGTGCCAATTGTCTAAGTGATCCTGGGCACTACACTCCCCTCACCAGCCTAGGGAGGCCAGGGCCGAGCTCATGCCTCCTTCAATGCATGAGAGCCAACTGACCTTCTTGTCACCTGACAGGGGGGAGTTTCCCTGGTTGGACGTAGCGCGTGGAAGGAACACGTTATTCCAACCAGTTCCCTTTCCCTCCATCAGGCGCCCTGGCTGTCATGGGGGAGGCGTTATAGTGACTAGTATTACTACATGTTTTTGTGAGGGTATTAACTACCCTGAGAGACACGGGGAGAACATGCAAACTCCACACAGAGTGGGCCCTTTCGCCAACCCCACCTAGGGTATGGGCGCTGATGACATGGAGAAGACACGACCCCAGCACCCACAGCGTCCCCGGCGGGAATCGAACCTTAGACCTTCTAGCTGTGAGGCGACAGCGCTACCGACTGCGCCACCGTGCCCCCGAAAACATTGTTGAGAGTACTATTAAATGGCATCATGTGTCTGTTTACATAGCTGTGGATATGGTGCAAATCATGGGGTGCAGATTGATATGAGCCAGTACCGTGGATCACAAGACGACCGTCTTGGATGATCTTCAAAATAGTGTTTGCAATTTCTCCCTTTTTGGTCCGTAGATCTATTTAAACGTTCAGATTTCAAATATAAAGTGCTTACCCCGTGGCCACGGATGTTACAATCATGTACGGGCCCTCAGAAGTACCCGTATCTTCCGTATTGTTCAATAAAAAGCATAATAATCCGATCGGTGGCCATTTTCTCATAGTTATGTGTATAATGTGCAATTACGCCTCCCAACCGATAGGGTTGCGTAGTTGAAAGCATAATTATGGCGAACATACAGAGAAAAATAATTATATTCATTATATTATATAGAATTATATTATATATATATATATTCCACAAATTCTAAATAATGGTTATACTGTATTTCCAAGCTGCAACCTAACGCTGCGCTGTCGCTCAGCTGAGACTGTGTGTGGTGTGTGTCTGTCTGTGTGTGTGTGCGGTTGTGGTGGTGTGTGTGTTGCTGTGTGTGTGTGTGTGTGTGTGTGTGTGTGTGTGTGTGTGTGTGTGTGTGTGTGTGTGTGTGTGTGTGTGTGTGTGTCAGGGGTCGCGCTAGGATTTTAATCTGCCGGTCCCAATGTCCGGAAGGATTAAAATTTACCGGACATCTGACAAAAATAACGGTCATAATTAATGTTATGCAATAATGACAAGCAGGTGCGTAAATACAGCCTAACACTTTGGATTGAGCTATTTGAACATGAACCATCATAATATACACATTTTATATAGCAGGGTCATCTTACACAAATACATTAATTACCATTTGCGCATGCTGCGTGCGTAATGGTTTCTCAATAATCAATTGCGTTTGAATGCATTTTCTAATCAAAGGGAAATGCAAAAAAAATGGACATTTCAGATAAATCCTTCATAACGTGGCTCAGCTGACCTGTTAGGGCAATAAATTATAGACCACTACTCACTCACAGGCAGTGTTGTGCCTGAACGCGTTCAATGAACGATCGTTCATGAACTCGTTCGTATTTTGGGCGAACGTGAACTGAACGTACTGTATATCCGCTAGATGAACGTTATTGTGAACGCGTTCATTCTGGCGTTTGTGAACGGCGTTCTGTCTTCGTTCAAACTTCGTTCAAGAGTGTCCCAAAATTCCATGGTTACATCGGTTTGTCATGTTGTATTTCATCCTATTCTGTGTTTCCGAGGCGTCTTGAACGCACCATCAGCCAAAAAAAGAGAAAAGCAAGGCGGCGTCTCACATTCATGTGCGCAGCGCGGAGACCGACTCCGAGTGAACAGTCTCATTGCAGCGACAGCTAGTGAACAGCACAGACAGTTACGGCCACTCGGCCAGGGCGAAGAGCTGACACTTTATCCGCTCTGCGAAGCTCATTTCCCGGCCACAAGCATTTGGAAGTTGACTTGTGTCTCTTCCAAAGTATCGGTGTTGTTTCCTTGGCTTCACTGCCGACAAAATTAACTTGAAGCTGGGCTGAATTAATAAAGTAAACACCGCGGAACGGCGAAATGAGTTTGGGATGTTACAACAACATGTCCGGACCGTGGCTGATGCGTCGTGCACCGTAGCCTACAGCCGACTTTAGGACGGTAGCCCCGGCCCCCGAACCTCTGAATGAACGTATTGTAGTCTGGACGTCCGACCCGACTTTATTTTGCCATTAAAAGTGGACTTCTGCACCTGGCTTTTGATGTTAACAGTGTCATACACTCACTTTGACAAGCCCCCAGCCCCCCCGCCAAGATGAATGAAAAATTAAAACACCATTACATTATTATGCATTACATTAGTATTAACCACATGAACCCCAGATGGGGGGAACATAAGCCAAAAATAGCCGATCTACAAGCTCACAACGTGTTGCAGCGCGACGCGTTGTGAGCTTGTAGATCTGCTATTTTTGGCAGAGAGAAAAAAAGCGTCCAAGAAAAGTAGGCCTCCCACCAAGATGAATGAAAATCTTTAGAAAATAGCAGATCTACAAGCTCACTGTGTCGCACCGTGACCTGTTGTGAGCATAGAGGTATAGGTTGTGAGCTTGTAGATCGGCTATTTTCCAATAGCCAAAACTTAAATAGGGCTGAAGTGATTCATGTATTTGCAAAATCTACATAGTAACTAGTAACTTCAGTTTTCAAATAATTAAAAATAAGTACAATATTTGCCTCTGAGATGTAGAGTAGAAGTAAGTAAGTACTGAAAACTGCTAATACTCTAGTAAAGTAAAAGTACCTCAAAATTGTACTTAAGTACAGTACTTGAATAAATGTACTTAGTTACTTTACACCACTGGAAATAATAAATATAGGGTGCTTTGTGTATGTACACCAGAGAGGATATAATGTATAAGAAAATTAAATAAATAACATTGGTTTTATAATGTATTGGATAAAAAATAAAAGTATAGTAATAATAATAAATAATAGATTCGGATGCATCCTGCTCCATATACAATACAATACAATACAATGCACTGCTTTTCAGTTAATCGTTCAAGTTTGAGACAATAAAAATATGCGATTAATAAGCGATTAATCGCGCGATTAACTACACAAATCATGCGATTAATCGTGATTAAAAATTTTAATCGCCTGACAGCACTAATATATATTGAAAAAAAAGAACGAAAAAGAACTGAACTAGTTCATTTTTTGAACCATGAACTTTAGTTCAAAATTTTGAATTATGAACTGAACTTTGAACTAGTTCATTTTAAAATTTGTGAACTGAACTTTGAACTAGTTCATATTTTAAGTGAACTTTCCCAACACTGCGTGGTTATACTGTTTAGTTAGACAGTGGATGCCGTCCGTACGTCTAGTTGGGACAGCCGTGGGAAAGTTGATGAGTTGTGAGAACCTTGTAGTCTCCTCATAGAGCTATTCAGTTAATAGTTAAGTGGTAACGTTTTAACGTGTCCACCTCATAGAGTTAAAAATAGGTCCACGATTATGATTAACGTCGTGTTTCACCTCGATGCCATAGTTGCAGTAGCCTATAGCTGTTGTGAAGAGTATTTACGCATCTGTGTTGGATATTTCATCTTCAATTAAACTCCCACATAGCAAAACCTATGCAGACTGGTCTGGCCCAAATGCCGTTTTCGTTCCGGCAATCTGGCAGAACTCCGGCAGAATATCACTCCGGCAAGTGGTATGTGGACCGGATGTGAGCCAGGTCTGGCAATGATGGCACCGGTTACATGATGGCAAGCCGCATATGGGCCGAGTATAGATTGGGTTCATTTGGCCCACATTAGGCATTTTTGTATCTGGCCCACAGGTGTTTTGGGTTCATTTGGCCCACATTGGGCATTTTTGTATCTGGCCCACAGGTGTTTTGGGTTCATTTGGCCCACGTTAGGCATTTTACAATCTGGCCCACAGGTGTTTTAGGTTCATTTGGCCCACGTTAGGCATTTTTGTATCTGGCCCACATGTATTTTGTGTTCATTTGGCCCACATTGGGCATTTTTGTATCTGGTCCACAGGTGTTTTGGGTTCATTTGGCCCACATTAGACATTTTTGTATCTGGCCCACAGGTGTTCTGGGTTCATTTGGCCCACATTGGGCATTTTTGTATCTGGCCCACAGGTGTTTTGGGTTAATTTGGCCCACGTTAGACATTTTTGTATCTGGCACACATGTGTTTTGGGTTCATTTGGCCCACATTGGGCATTTTTGTATCTGGCCCACAGGTGTTTTGGGTTCATTTGGCCCACGTTAGGCATTTTACAATCTGGCCCACAGGTGTTTTGGGTTCATTTGGCCCACGTTAGGCATTTTTGTATCTGGCCCACATGTATTTTGTGTTCATTTGGCCCACATTGGGCATTTTTGTATCTGGTCCACAGGTGTTTTGGGTTAATTTGGCCCACATTAGACATTTTTGTATCTGGCCCACATGTGTTCTGGGTTCATTTGGCCCACATTGGGCATTTTTGTATCTGGCCCACAGGTGTTTTGGGTTCATTTGGCCCACGTTAGGCATTTTACAATCTGGCCCACAGGTGTTTTGGGTTCATTTGGCCCACGTTAGGCATTTTTGTATCTGGCCCACATGTATTTTGTGTTCATTTGGCCCACATTGGGCATTTTTGTATCTGGTCCACAGGTGTTTTGGGTTCATTTGGCCCACATTAGACATTTTTGTATCTGGCCCACATGTGTTCTGGGTTCATTTGGCCCACATTGGGCATTTTTGTATCTGGCCCACAGGTGTTTTGGGTTCATTTGGCCCACGTTATGCATTTTTGTATCTGGACCACATGTGTTTTGGGTTCATTTCATTTATAATTTTTGTATCTGGCACACAGGTTAGCCTTACTTCTATCTGGCCTGCATGTGTTTATGGGCTTATTTGGCCCAGATTAGCCTTATAATTAACAAGCCCTAAAGGGCGATCTCGCGCACATGGGTGCATGCACATGAGCCCTTGCACATGGGCGTTTTGGCATGTATACCCTTCTGCTGAGCTGGTTGAGTCACACTGTGATGTCAAAACAGCTATATCCATATATGGGGTCTCTTTGGCTTGGATGTGTTGAATCCTAAATGGTAAATGGTGCATTTATATGGCACCTTTTTTATCCAAGTCCCTTGGATTAAAAAGGCTGCAAGGCAGCAACCTGCGTACCAGGTTCAGAGTCTTGCTCAAGGACTCTTCGACATGTGGACCTTGAAAGTGTATTCTCCGGGGTGGGTAACCTCTCAGCACCCCACCCACACTGTAAAATAGACTATTTTGAGCAGAAAACAAACCATGCCATATCGGAACTACCATGTCATGTCGGAACTCAGCACACTACCACTGAAAGTCAATGGGGATGTGCTAAGAGTTCTGACACTTTCCGACATTGAAGGACGCATAAGAACCTTTGTTTATGTGAGTAGCGACGTAGTTTAGTTTATTTTGACTACAGTTTAGCGCCCGTAGCGCGGTGCCTCGCACGGTCCGTTTTTTTGTCATGCCGGAACCGGCTTGCCATAAGTGAGCCAGATCTGGGCCAGATCTGTTTGCCAGATTTGGCTGTGTTTTGGATGTGGATGTCTTTGCTCTTCGCACCATGGCAACCTCTTCCATCCCCTCCTGGGGGGCACCCACGATCCTGCCCGCCCCCCCAAACCCTCTGAGCCTTCTGAGTGAAAAGAGCTTGCTCTTTCTTCTGCTGTGCAGTGCATTGGCATCATCGGACCAGTCAAGCGAGCTGTTTAGGTGCACGCCCAGGAATTTGTAGCTGTCCACCAGCTCCACCGACTCTCCTTTGATGATGCTGGGTACTGGTGGGACCTTTCCTGCTTCTTCGGGGATCCACCGGCATCTCCTTAGTCTTGCCGGGGTTGAGTGGGAGGTGGCCCACCTCGCTCCATTGCACAAAGCCGTTCACCACGAATGTAACGTGGATAATGCAGCAAAGTGAATGGCAGTGATGACAAACACTCCTGAAGAAGAAACAGTAGTGCAGACACTCTCCAATGGAACTGTACGTGGAACTGATACTCACATGCACTTGCCAGTATCCTGAACATCAGCTGTACATGAGCTAAGCAACAAAGTCCTTATGAAAATATGTAATTCTTATACTCCAAAACGGCACTGCAACACGGCTGTCTCTGTAAAAAATGACACATGACTCAGAGTTTGAACACCTGTTCCATAACAGGCTTTGAGAACCCACACATGTGGGACTGGACTCCTGATTGGCTGTCAACTATGAATAAATCAAAACTCAAAACCCTCCTTTGAGGGGTTTCCACATGGGTCTGTAACTCAGACAGACTCCAGCATGTAATGGTTTGACATCCTGTAATATTGTTTTAAATACCGGGGTCCCACAGGGTGTCTTGCCACATTCTCTTCTCCATAAACACAAACAAAATCACATGCAATAACAATGGACTGTCATTCTTTAAATATGCAGGTGACAAGCGCTCTCTGACCACTTGTGGACATGCATGGTTCTCCCTGAAGCTGAGTGTCAGTATAAGACCCAAAAGCGCATGTTCCTCCTGAGGAGTCTGAATGATTTTAATAACAAGGACAGTTTAACAGTATTGAATCAGTTCTCACATTCAACACATCACAAAAAAAGTTAAAAACAACAACTCACAAGAATCATTAAACAATAAAGCTACCGAAATCACCCACCACACCAATATGTGTCTCTACATGCAGTAAAAAGTAAGGCAGATCATCAAGGACCCTTCAAACTGGGTTGAGGGGGTTCCAGGGGTACCCAGTTAAATGACATGACAGAGCCTTTTACTCTGTTATAAGTAAAAGGCCTGTGTTCAAATTGTTACTTGAGTAAAAGTACAAAAGTATTGGCATCAAAATACTTAAAGTATCAATAGTAAAAGTACTAAAATGTTTGAAAATAGCAGATCTACAAGCTCACAACACGGCGCCAATGCAACACGTTGTGAGCTTGTAGATCTGCTATTTTCATTATAATTTATATCTGCAAAGTAACTAAGTATAAAGTTTTCAAATAATTGTAGTGGAGTAAAAGTACATTATTTGTCTCTAAGTTGTAGTGGAGTAGAAGTAAAAGTATTGAGAATGGGAAATACTCCAGTAAAAAAAAAATACCTAAAAATGTTACTTTAGTACAGTGAGTAGGCTAAATACACTTATTAACTTTACACCACTGTGATCTACAAGCTCACAACACATCGCTTTGTGACGCGTTGTGAGCTTGTAGATCTGCTATTTCCAAAGGATTTTATACACATGATAACTTGTAAAATGGGACATTGTGCATAATGAGTACTTTTACTTTGAGTACTGAAGTATATTTTGATGCCAAAAAATGAAAACCCTCCAACTCTATTCCCATTGCCTGAGAGACAAGAGCCTGCGGTGATTGGTCGTGATGGTTTCCCTGACAACCGATAAAACCTGCGCTCATTGGTCGTCCCTCAGAACACACCCCCGTGTCCTGTGCTCTCATTGGTTGCATGACTCCAGCGCATGGGATAACCAGCTCAGCTGGTCTAATCAGCAGCAGCTGTGACTGAGATTGTCTTTGGGAGACGTCGACAGAACACAGAACAGCAAAAAGAGGTATGTTTATGCATTTATAATTATTTAGATCACGTCTGAACATTAATGGTTGAGAAATAACGTTGTGACTCAACATATGCTGCACATAATGTAAGATTCTGTTGGTTAGTTAGCCTGTAGTGTAACAGGTATTTCCTTGTAAACACAAACCGTTTGTTTGGACGTTTTAAAAGACAACATGCTATTAAAACAAAGTATCTTGCCTTTTGTATATAGAATACATAGGTGTGTGGCCTTTTCTACTGTTTATCATGAAGTTGCCTCAATAATCTATATTTATTAGGTTTCGAGAGCCTATCAGGCTTCGAACCCTATTACATCTCTACACTTTCATTATTATTCTTCCGCCGTTTTTGCCAGTTCTGGCCTAACCGCCTGGTCACTTCTTATGAAATTCGGCAATATGGTAGAGGGCTATGCCAAACGGCGAAAACCCGAAACTCACAACCATTGGCCAAAGGGTGGCGCTGTAGCACTCAATTGAAATATGCCAACTTTGAACAGGTACAGCTCATGCCCTGTTCGACCTACAGCCATGAAACTTCGATACACACATGCGTCTCCTCATGCCTAACAACTTTCGCTGTTTGACTTTTGACCTCTGACCTTTAGATCTCCCACCATTTCAAATTCTATGAAAAGCAGTAAAAAGCAGTAAAAAAATCACTTCTCCTGGGATTTATGAGCAATCTGTACGAAACTGTATACACATGAACTTTGGACCAATGCCGACAAACGTAACTTAGCGGATTTTCCATAAGTGAAAACGTTAAGCTTTTATAAGCCAATGAAAATTGCAGCTTTTTTTAAATTATTCATCTGCCCCTAACACATACATGCAGACTCACATTTGTTTGACACTTTGCAATATTGTAGAGGGTCCTTCCAAGTATCACTGAAACCAATCTTACTCCAATTGGTCAAAGGGGGGCGCTATAGCAATTTTTTGAAAATGCAAACTTTAAACAGGCAAAAGTCATGCCTCGTTTGGCCGACAGCCGTTAAACCTGCTTACACATGTGCCTTGACTCATGAGGAACACATGTATCACTTTGACCAGTAAGCTCTGCCCTTAGATTGTCTGCAATTTTGAGCAGTTTGAAAAACATTTAAATCCAGGATTTCTGAGCAATTTGCATGAAACTGTGTCAAATACATGTTTGAGGCCCTTTTTCACAGGTTCAGGTGTGTTGGTTCAATAGCTTGATCGCTTAATCATCTGCCTTGAAACCATAGGGTAGCCGGTTCGAATCCCACCTCAGGTAGACTTAATTATAATTGCATTGCACACAACATGACTATACCAATGAATACATGTGCAATTGTTAAAGATGACGAGAAATGCATACTTGAAAGTAGCTCTTTTCAATGTATGACGTACTTCATTCGCGCTTTTGTTTTGTTTGGTTGGATTCTCCCTTTTCACTGTCTAAGGCTGTGTATTGGATAGCTCCACCAGTAGAGTGTGAGTCTCATGTGCCGAAGGTCCCTGGTTCGAATCCCACTTATTACAGTTCACATTTAAATTGCATTGTACAAAACATGACCCTGTTAATTCAGACAAGTGCAATGTTTAGACAATAACACGAAATGCTTTTGAGAGTAGTTTTTTTTTATGTATGACATACTTTCTTGTGAAAATAGCCGATCTACAATCTCACACCTTTTTAGATAGCAACGCGTTGTGAGCTTGTAGATCGACTATTTTCCACTAGTTTCCATTCCGAAATATATTGAGCAGTTTGAAAAACATTTAAACCAAGGATTTCTGAGCAATTTGCGTGAAAGTGTGTCATGTGTGTGAACTCCCTTTTCACTAGTACAGGTCTGTTGGCCCAATGGCTTAATCATCTGCCTTGAAACCACAGGGTTCCTGGTGCGAATCCCACGTCATGTAGAATTCATTATAATTGCATTGCACACAACATGACTGTATCAATGAATGCATGTGCAATTGTTAACCAGTAAACTCCGCCCTTAGATTGTCTGCAATTTTGAGCAGTTTGAAAAACATTTAAATCCAGTATTTCTGAGCAATTTGCGTGAAAGTGTGTCATGTGTGTGAACTCCCTTTTCATCAGTTCGGGTCTGTTGGCCCAATGGCTTAATCATCTGCCTTGATACCAGAGCGTCGCCGGTTCAAATCTCACCTCATGCAGACCTCAACTCAATTGCATTACACACAACATGACTGTATCAATGAATAAACATGCAATTGTTAAATGAAACGCTTATTGAGAGTACTTGTTTTCAATGTATGATGTACTTCATTCCCTCTTTTGTTTTGTTTTGTTTTGTTGGATTCTCCCTTCTCACTGACCAAGGCTGTGGATTGAATAGCTTGATCAATACAGTGTTAGTCTCATGTGCCAAAGGTCCACGGCTCAAACCCCACTTGTCACAGTTTACATTTAAATTGCATTATGCAAAACATGACCCTGTTAATTCACACATGTGCACTTTGCTCTCTCTCTCTCTCTCTCTCTCTCTCTCTCTCTCTCTCTCTCTCTCTCTCTCTCTCTCTCTCTCTCTCTCTCTCTCTCTCTCTTCTCTCTCTCTCTCTCTCTCTCTCTCTCTCTCTCTCACTCTGTCACAGTCTGCCACTCTGTCACTGTCTGTCTGTCTGTCTGTCTGCCAGTCTGCCAGTCTGCCACAGTCTGTCTGTCTGCCAGTCTGCCACAGTCTGTCACAGTCTGCCAGTCTGCCAGTCTGCCACTCTGTCACAGTCTGCCAGTCTGCCACTCTGTCAAAGTCTGCCAGTCTGCCAGTCTGCCAGTCTGCCAGTCTGCCACTCTGTCAAAGTCTGCCAGTCTGCCAGTCTGCCACTCTTGTCACAGTCTGCCAGTCTGCCATTATTCTCGAAACCGCTAATTGCTGCTTGCAGCTATATTTTTACTTATATTGCAGGGCTTTGTAGGCCAGGGGGGACTTTTAATAAGCAAGTCAAAGGTAAGGTTCCATTGGTACACTCTTGAGTTACTGACACGTAAGGGTCCATTTGGTTCCATTTGTACACTGTGAGTGTACACATGTAACCAAATGGACCCTGACAGGTCTGTAACTGACAGTATACATGGAACCAAATGGACCCTTACAGATCTGTAAGAGTTACAGACCTGTACGGGTCCATTTGGTTCCATTTGTACACTCACAGTTACAGATATGTAAGGGTCCATTTGGTTACATGTGTACACAGTTACAGATATGTAAGGGTCCATTTGGTTACATGTGTACACTCACAGTTACAGATATGTAAGGGTCCATTTGGTTCAATTGGTACTCTCAGAGTTAAAGGCCTGTAAGGGTCCATTTGGAATCTTGAGGGTCCCTGCTGAACCCCACCTGAGAACCACTGTACATTTAATGTGTTGGTTCTTAAAGTGGGTTTCTAGAGATGGTTCCTCCAGGTGTAAATACACTTCTCTTGTGGCGTTCCTTGGCGCACAACCTTTTCAAATCTGAAGCCAAATACAATTGACATGGACATCTTTGAGAACCACTGATATGATATAGCTACTTATAACTTATTTTAAGGTGAATTGTAATATGACAACTGTAAACAAAATTAGAGTTTGAATATACTGTATTGTTAGTTAATCAAACATTTCTTTCCTTGCAGGGCTGTGATTGTCATTGGTTGTATAACTCCAGCGCATGGGAGAAGTTCATTACTGTCTGATCAGCAGCTGTTATTTTCACAGCAAGTAAGTTCAATCTGGTTGATTCTGTTGCATCTCTGCACTATCTTTTTCCTTGGTGTGCTAATAATCGTTCAAACAAGGCATATATATCATCAAAGACGTATTTGACTATCTGTCAGGACTTATCTAACTTGACTGCGTGACTCATTTACGCTGCACCGCACACACACCGCGTTTAGATGCGAGTGAGCAACAGGCATGCTGTCACTGAAATATGGACCGTGGTGACAAACGCTCTAAAGTGTGGCTTCACTAAAGCCTTAGATCAAGACTATCGTATATGTATTTTATCAAATCTGACTTTTACTTTCGTATCTACGAGAGTCTTAGTGACCACACCCCCAGTTTGCCCTGAAATGTCACCGGTAAAACCTGGAGCTGTATGTCTCCAAACATGTAGAAATGCAAAACATAAGGTGCTTGCCCCAAATGTTAAGTAGGTGTCCAGAGTATTTGTGCAATGTATTAGTTCATATTTTTCAATAAAGAAGTGCTTTAATCCCATCTGTGGCCGAACGCCATTCCCCCCCCTCGTTTACTTCCTATTTACATGTAAATTGTGTAATTCCGGCTTTCACTAGATGCGCCACGTCACTACCGCCGATCTACAAGCTCACTGCCTTTTTAAAAAGGAGGAAAAAAATTAAAACGTGCAGCTCACTGTATAATCCACAAATGAATCGACTGTTGGAATAAAGGCGAGGATGTTACTCTATTCATTAAATGTCTTAAATTGACTAAGGCTTAAAAGAATAAAGTTACTTTATTCTTGTGTAAATATGTAGATGCATTGTTGTTTTTTAAAATGTATCTTCTCTCTCTTCCCCTTGCTCCATCTTCTTCCCTTTCTTTATGGAAATACACCCACTGTTTTACACCTGCAAACCTGTGATGTGATAAAGCTTTTCTCATTCTCATAGGTGTTGAACCAAATCTGCTGCCATTAGCTGATACCCAATCCCTAGAAAACCTGGAGGAGCGGCTACAAAATAGCCCCGACCTCAAAATCCAACTGGTAAGAATTTCAGTTCTACTCGGGGAAGACACACACACAAAACCCTTTTTGTTTGTTGTTTAATGCTAACCCTTATCTTAAATTGGCTTCTAACAACTTTGCTGGGACATACAATATAGAATTGAGAAGCTAATTTAGTCAATCATGAAGGAACACTGCTATTCTATAGCTACTGCTATTTTTTAAAGAATTGTGCAGTAAGTGATTTTGTTTATTAAAAGATAAACATATCTATATTCAGATGGCAATAATTACTATGAAGTGTTCAGTAACAGGGGTCTCCCTGTCTCCAGGTGTTTAGTAAACAGAACATGCATGTTATGGTCAGATACCAATGTTATCCAATCAGAGATGACTCATACAGGATAAACAAGTGAAATTGGAAATGATGACACAAAGAAGTGAGCAGTAGCAGTACTCCAAGTCTTTCGGGTGACTGAACTCATTTCGGCTGCTTGTACCTGTGACCTTATGCTTTTGGTCATGACCCACACTTCAGCACAGAGCACATCATCCTTAGTTCCAAATTCTTGTTCTAAACAAAATTGATTTATTTTCCCTTACTGTTTTATTTACCGTTGCACTGAGAATTAAGACACATTACTAAAGAAACATTCTCATGATTGCTTTGATTTCAGGTCTCCAGCGTCAGGTGGAGGTGGGGGCAGAAGAGGCCGAGACAGGGGGTTCTCAAACAGCTCCAATGCAGAGTGAGTCTTGTCTAGAAAGATGGTGTGTTTACATTGATACAGTTCATTCTGGAATAGGGGTCTTGTCTGGCCATTAATAACTGAGCTTAAATTATCTTAAATTCCAAGTTCTTCTTCTAAACAATATGGATTTGTTTTTTCTTTTTTTTCCCTCCAGTTTTCCTTACTGCATTTTATTTTATTTATTTATTTTTTTACCGTTGCACCGAGAATCAAGCCCCATGACTAAAGAAACATTCTGATGTTTGCTTTGATTTCAGGTCTCCAGCGTCAGGTGGAGGTGGGGGCAGAAGAGACCGAGACAGGGGGTTCTCAAACAGCTCCAATGCAGAGTGAGTCTTGTCTAGAAAGATGGGGTGTTTACGTACAGTCAGTCCGGAAAGTATTCAGAATGCTTCACTTTTCCTACATTTTCTTATGTTACAGCCCTATTGAAAAAAGTATTTTTGAATATGTTTCCACAAGTTTGGCTCACATATTTTTGGGTAGTTTTGACCATTCCTTTTTGCAGAACAGCTGCAATATATGCCAGCTTATGTTCAGCTAAACAAAGTAACGTTTTAATTCAAATATCAACTTTAACGATCGGACCAACATCTAGGCTAAACATGTCACGTTTGATCTCTTCGCAGAGCATCAGTAGAATAATGATAAGTGGCTGAGCTCATCAGTATTAGTGTTGGGTCGATAGTCAAACTAGGCTATAGATTTTAAGATATAATGTCAAATGATTGAATAAATCTAAGATAGTCTAATTGATACTGTACAGTATCAGCGGCGCTATAGACAAATTGTTTCAAACAGGCTGTTTTAGAAACAATTTTACATCAAGTTGTGCAGATGTGAAGGCGAAATATATTGAACTTGCAACGAAAATGAGAAAATCAGATTGATCAGAATAAGAGGAATTAGAGGGGTGTGTTCTAAAATAATAGCCTACTCTACACTGAAGGTATGATAATGACTGCGCGTGCATGAGGACTCCAGTCTTTGAGCTCATGACAAAACACAAAGGTTGCATTCGTTCAGAAAATAATGTTTGATACGAGCTGTCCAGAAGGCTCTCATCCACTGCAATGTATTCACTGAACTTCTGGTAGATGTTATGCCACCGAAAGTGTCATGGCGCATCTCTATGGACGCAACCACGTGATGTATGACACTTCCTTATGAGATTTTCCTTGACGGCTACAAGGAAGTAACACGGAAGTATCCATTATTGTTTTACAATGGGCGGCGACACTACAGGCCAATCAAAGCCTTGTTTTTCCAGGGACTTCTGGGGTTGTTTCTTCAGTGCACTCAGGGCATGGTGCTGCAGCACATCAAGCGCACCGTAGATTCTGTCATGTGACGGGAAAGACCCGCGGTGATTGGCCAGTTTCTCCAAGAAACAAAAATGCCGACCATGTATGCTAATTACTGAGAATGTCCATCGGCCATTGCCGGATGAGGCATCTAGGTATTTATATCTATGCTTGTACCTGTGACCTTGTGCTTTTGGTCATGACCACATCTCATCTTTAGTTCCAAATTCTTGTTCTAAACAAAATGGATTTATTTTTCCTTACTGCGGTTTTATTTACCGTTGCACTGATAATTAAGACACATTACTGAAGAAACATTCTCATGATTGCTTTGATTTCAGGGCTTCAGCGTGGAGGTGGGGGCAGAAGAGACAGAGACAGGCGCATGTGAAGGAGCTCCAATGCAGAGTGAGTCTTGTCTAGAAAGACATGGTGTGTTTACGTAGATACAGTTAGTTCTGGGATGGGGTCACGGCTCCAGACGTAACTTTTTCACTGGTGCCACTTAACTTTTCAGTAGGTAGCACCACCAAAAATTACTTACCCCCCCCCCCCCCATATAGCCTACAGTATGTAGGAATTGTGTTTTAATATACTACTTAAGATGTCTGCCAATATTGATAATATGGTGTACCATCACTAGCTTAAGTTTTTAAGTGCTTTATTTATAAAGCACATACAAAGTTCTTTTCACATAGAAAAATAAATACTCCTGGGAAGAGGAAGAGGAAGAAATCGTTATTTACCCAGGGTTTGGACTAAGTTGCAGTAACTTATTTCTTGCCAGACCCTGCAGGATTGTTAATCACCCGGTGATTTTCATACCTAGTGTCGTGTTGGGGAGTCGAACTGGGAACCTCTCGGTAACAAGCCTGACCCTCTTAACCACTAGGTCACCGCATCCCTTGGGTATACAAGCCTAAATTGTATACCCAAGGACAGGTTGATATCCCAGAAGGGACTTCCGGGGCGCTGCTCAGCTGCGAACCGTGTCCATGTCGAATCCGCTCAAGATTGTTTGTTAAGTGTGTTATATGTTTGTCTGACTTTGTCATCGCACGTTAGGATGACTAAACGGGAACGAAAATGAACTGTCAGTGGTTTATACTGATTTTGGTGGGGATCGGTGCCCTTTGTGGAGCACAGTTCTCAGCTGCCACACAAACAACAACAAACCCGAACGCCGACTTCGGCAGGGGAATGAGCCTCTCCTATAGCCGGGAATTCCTGTTGGAACTAGCAACCCAAGAGGACAGAAACCAACACCGTTTACCACCGGTGATTTTGGACAACATCCCACCCGAGCTGAGACGGCCAGCCAAGCGTAGGAAACGAGGAAAGAGAGAAGGTATTCGCAACCGACTTCGGCGAAGACACACAAGACCGCCGCTCCCTGCTATCATCCTCAGTAACCTGCGCTCCCTGAACAACAAGGTGGACGAGGTCCGAGCCTATGCGAGGTACTGCCACGAATTCCGCGAGGCATCTTTATTATGCTTCACGGAGAGCTGGCTCAAATCTGATGCGCCTGACTCCCTGTTTGAGATCAATGGATTTACTCTCGTGCGAGCTAACAGAGACTCTAACTCGGGAAAGTCCATAGGGGGAGGTGTCATCGCGTATGTAAATGACCTCTGGTGTCGACAGTTCACTGTAAGAGAAACGATCTGCAATAAGAATGTGGAGATCCTTTGTGTAAGTCTGAGACCCTTTTATTTACCTAGGGAGTTTGGAAGCATCCTGTTGTGCGTGGTGTATGTGCCGCCCAAGGCTAATGCTGCGCAAGCGGCCGCAACCATCGCGGACTGTGTCCATAACCAACAGCAGAGATATCCAGGTGCACCTACTATTGTTCTGGGGGATCTGAATCACTGTTACTTGGACAGCACTCTGCCTGGTTTTAACCAGTTTGTAAAAAGTCCCACCAGGAAAGACAAGATCCTTGACAAATGCTATGTGAACGTTAAAACGGCATATGAATCCAGAATTAGACCCCCCATAGCCAACTCTGACCACAACGTGGTGTACCTGATCCCTACCTATAAAACAAAACTTAAAGCTAGCAAGCCAGAGGAGAGGGAAATAAGGAAATGGTCACTTGAAAGCAGGGAGAGGCTGGGAGCCTGCTTTGACTGTACAGACTGGGACACATTCCACAGCAGCTCCGTAGATGAAACCACCACTGTAACCAGTGACTACATCAACTTCTGTGTGCAGATGGCTATTCCTACGAAGAAAATTAAGATCTATCCCAATAACAAACTGTATGTGACCAGAGACATTAAAATCGAGATTAATGACAGGAAAGCGGCGTTTAAGAACAAGGACTTGGCCAAACTTAAGAGTTTGGATAAGAACCTAAAGAAGAAAATTGGGGAGGCGAAACAGGCTCATAGGAGGCGTTTAGAGGATTCATTTCAAGCAAATAACCCTAAAAGACTCTGGGACACTATGAAAAGTATGACCGGTATGTCTCCTTCCAATAAGCCAACTGTGACGGACAACGAACTGGAGTTTGCAAATGATTTAAACAGCTTTTTCTCTCGCTTTGAGTCTGTAAACGATGGTCTAGATAAAGGTGTAGATTTAATTGATGCGTTGGTGCCCTCTAGTGGGGATAGAATCACTGTCAGTGAGGAGGAAACCAGGCGCATATTTCAGCGTTTAAACGCAAAAAAAGCCCCTGGTCCCGACCTAATAAGCCCCCTTATTCTGAAGGATTTTGCCACAGAATTGGCCCCTGTCTGGCAGCCCATTTTTCAGCACATTGTTGATAATCCACATACTATACCACAGGCTTGGTTGACCGCTCACATAAAACCACTGCCAAAAAAGCCAAACCCCAAAGAATACAATGATTATAGACCAATAGCACTCACATCTGTTATCATGAAAGCTCTGGAAAAAATTATGGTTCATCATCTCAACAATGCCATATCTAACTCACAGGACCCATTTCAATTCGCTTACAAGCAGGGTCGTAGTACAGAGGATGCAGTTGTCACATTGGTTCACGTCATCTCTAAACATCTTGACAAACCAAAATCCTATGCTAGAGGACTTTTCCTAGATTTTTCTTCTGCTTTCAACACAATACAGCCGGACTTGCTCCTCACTAAAATGGTTCAGTTACACATTAATCCTTTTGTTATTCAGTTTTATCTTAAGTTCCTCACTGACAGAATTCAGTATGTAAAGGTAAACAAGACACTCTCCTCTCCCATCAGGACCAGAGTTGGTGCACCCCAAGGTTGCATTAGCTCTCCTGTATTGTTTACTCTTTACACGGCAGACTGTAACACCTGCGAGTCAAATCAGTTTCTTCTGAAATATTCAGATGACTCTACGCTAATAGCTCTGATGACTGACAGTGATGACCCGAAACAGTACCAGCGTAGCGTTGACCGGCTTGTGGAGTGGTGTGACAAAAATAATCTGATTATCAACACTAAGAAAACTGAGGAAATTATATTTGGCCCTGCTCCCGGTGATAAGACACCACCGGTGACAATCCATGGTTCAGCTATTGAACAAGTCCCATCTTACAAATATCTGGGGGTGATGATAGATGCCACCTTATCATGGTCATCTCATATTGATTATATTTGTAAGAGGATACAGCAGCGTATGTACTCCCTACGCCGACTCAGATCGTTTGGTGCTAGTAGTCAGATCTTGTCTCTTTTCTATACGTCTGTTGTTCAAACTGTGATGTTGTACTGTAGCACGGCCTGGTTTAACAGCCTATCAATGGTATATAAGAACAAACTGTATAGCCAAATTAAGATCTGCGCTAAAATAGTTGGTAGGCCAGTCGAGGCTGTGTTACGTTCCTTTAAAGAGGCCCAGATCAATAGTATGCTTAGACTGGCAAAGAGCATCTCCTCTGACCCCTTACATGTTTTAAATGATGAATATCAACTGTTGCCCTCCGGGAGGCGGTTTAGAGTCCCTAAATATGAGAAAAACAGGCTAAAGAACTCTTTTGTACATCAGTCTGTTCGGCTTTTAAACCAAAGTCGGTAAACCAAAAGGATTTGTTCTACTGTTCCTGTTTTCTGTCTGCTTCTGTGATGTATGTCCTGTAATGTACTTTGTGTATTGTATTGTGTATGTCCTGCCTGTATCTTGAGCGGTGACGTCATGGACACAAAGCAAATTTCGGTGAAAGCTGACAATAAAGTTGTATCGTATCGTATCGTATCGTAAATAATAAATTTACTTTGATGCTGCGTTTTCCCCCCTCTTTTCTTACACAGGTTTTTATTTATTTACTATTTTACCAATAATTAAGCCACTTGACTAAAGAACAACATTCTTATGTTTGCTTTGATTTCAGGACTCGGATCTCATCAGTTCTGTTCTGACAATGGCCAGAACAGCATCTACAACAGCCTCGTGGAGGAGGTCTGCCATCTCTGCGTGAACCTTGGTTCTGAGGGAGGTGCGAGCTACGTGGATGAGGGTCTCCTGGTACAGTTCTTTGTGACTCACAGTTGTCACATCGGAAATGTATAATGGACATGATGAGATTTGTTGACTCGGAACGTCAAATTCTGTGAGTTAAATTTTGGCGAGGGAGGACCGTCACTTCAGCAAAAAAGCACTACTTTTTTTTTCAGTTTACAGTTTCTTGTTAACTGCATTGTTCACATATTCCAAATGTTGACTGCATTGTTCATACACGCATTTGCCTCACATGGTTTGCAGTTTAATAATAAAAAAGCAGAAAACTTTATGCTTGTTTTTATTTTATCTTAGTCAATTATAGCCTGTGTATGGCATTTAGTATGGCTTGATTAAAGGAGAGAGCCTGACTAAAGCACAACCCCCCCTAAATAAGACCTTTGTCACACCCCATCTTAACTTCTACAGTTGACTTTTTTCATAGGTGCTCCTGTTTCCATAGTGGAAACACTGTTCTGGCTCATCACTGGGTCAGCACAGTGTGGCCCTTTACAGCTGGCCCATGCACGGTTCATGTATGTCTGAGCTTCTGGCAAACCGATCTGGCGCCAGACCAGGGGGTATAGACCATTGCTCCGAGCGAGCCATGACAAACTGCATGATCCGGGCCATAACTTTGCCAGCTTTGGGCCAGAACATTATGTCCACAGCTGGCCCTGTCCTGGCAAATGTATGGGCCAGCTGTGGGCACAGTGTTCTGGCCCTATGCTGGTGACCCATATCTGGGCCAATTATGGACACATTGTTCTGGGCTAGTTCTGGCCAACCATGCCTAGGCCAAGTATGGACACAGTGCTCTGGCCCTGTGCTGGCCAACCATGTCTGGGCCAGCTGTGGAAACACTATTCAGGCCCTGTGCTGGTGACCCATGTCTGGGCCAGCTGTGGAAACACTGTTCAGGCCCTGTTCTGGCGACCCATGTTTGGGCCAGCAGTGGAAACACTGTTCTGGCTCATCACTGGGTCAGCACAGTGTGGCCCTTTACAGCTGGCCCATGCACGGTTCATGTATGTCTGAGCTTCTGGCAAACCGATCTGGCGCCAGACCAGGGGGTATAGACCATTGCTCCGAGTGGGCCATGACAAAGAGCATGATCCGGGCCATAACTTTGCCAGGTCTTTTTTGCTATGTTCTGGCTCATCACTGGGTCAGCACAGTGTGGCCCTTTACAGCTGGCCCATATACGGTTCATGTATGTCTGAGCTTCTGGCAAACCAATCTGGCGCCTGACAAACAGCATGATCCGGGCCATAACTTTGCCAGGTCTTTTTTGCTATGTGGGCTGTTGTTAAACTGTAGGGCAACTTGCCAACTTTACTCACGAGTCACAAGTGCCCTTGTATTAGCCTAATATCTGTGACATATTCTAACTCGTAATGATACAACTTGTGTGTGACTGACTGTTAAATACACAACTTATAAATGTAACTTGTAACCGGACCGCGATCTCTGTCTGACTGCCGAGACCGCAGTCTAGCTACGCAGCACCAGCAACAACTACGCTGCTGCTGCAGCAACAACAACTCTCTTCTTCCTGTTGTACCTTCACAATAAAGTGTCTGCCATTTAATGTCCAATGCAGCACATTTTACACTGGTTATTATTAACAGGAAATAGGTGTAACTTAACAGCGTGTGACATTCTTTCTACCGCTCTCAGAGAACGGTAGAAAGAATGTCTCAGCCTGCGTGTGTCTTTGGGAGAGAGAGCGGCTCTCTCTCCCAAAGACACATGCAGGCTGAGAGAGAAAGAAAGAGCGAGAGAGAGAGAGAGAGAGAAGAGAGCTTGCAAAGTAGAGGATATGAAATGTGCCTAATTTGCGGTGATAATTAATGAACTGCCGTGTCATTATCAACCGGTCAGGATGTCCGGAGAGATTTATTTTTTCCGGTCTTTGTCATAAAAAAACGGTCAAAACCGGCAATTATCGGACTAACGCGACCTCTGGTGTGTGTGTGTGTGTGTGTGTGTGTGTGTGTGTGTGTGTGTGTGTGTGTGTGGCAACACTGGTTACTAGTGACCTCAAAAAGTAGCTGGCGTAATGCATTACTTTAAAACACGTTACTTTGAAACACATTACTTTGTAACACGTTAGTTCCAAAACTCAAGATAACATATACACAAGATAATGAGAATGAACAGAAAAAAAACATTGTTTTATTTAGTTACATTAATATCATCAGATTGAATACCGGTCAGGTGGGCACACTGGACATCTGGGCACACGAGTTTCTAGACAACTGGGCACACCGGATAAGTGGGCATACGGACATCTGGGCACACGAGATGAATGGGCACATGGACATATGGGCACACGAGATGACTGGGCACACGGACATCTGGGCACACGAGATGACTGGGCACATGGACATCTGGGCACAGCGTATGACTACCAAGGATTTTTGTGTTCCTTTGATATTTAAGTACCCCCCGCCCCCCCCACTGTGAGAGAGAGAGACGGTGGGAGACATTGTGTAATGTCTGTTACTGAGATAGTGTATTGCAGTGTGTCCTTGCAGTTCTGACAGCATCCTCATCCATTTGTTGTGAGCTGTGTATTGCCTCTCCCATGTGTGTGTGTGTGTGTGTGTGTGTGTGTGTGTGTGTGTGTGTGTGTGTGTGTGTGTGTGTATGTGTATGTGTATGTGTGTGTGTGTGTGTGTGTGTGTGTGTGTGTGTGTGTGTGTGTGTGTGTGTGTGTGTGTAGGTTGAATCGGTGGAGACTCTTACATTCTAACCCTAACCCTAACCCTAACCTCGGTGGAGGGTGATTATGCGGGTGAACTCAGTGGAGGAGGGCCATTACGTGTAAGCAGTGGGGAGGGACCACTAGGTTGAATCAGTGGAAACTGTCACATCCTAGGCCTATACCTAACTCTCATCCTAACCCTAGGGGGGTGATTATGTGGCTGTCTGAGGGGGGGAACTCAGGAGCGTCTGCTCAGGAACTCAGGAGCAGACAATTCACAGCAGGGGTTCACTAATCTCTGGATTTCATAGAAAGGGGGGCACATCAAAGCAGAGTGCCCAGCTGTCTTGTGTGCCCACTTGACTGTGTGCCCAGTTGTCTTGTGTGCCCAGTTGACAGTGTGCCCAGTTGACTGTGTGCCCAGCTGTCTTGTGTGCCCAGTTGACTGTGTGCCCAGTTGACCTGTGTGCCCAGTTGTCCGGTGTGCCCAGTTGTTTTTTGTGCCCACCTGACCGGTTACCATCAGATTGTGTGATGCCTGTGGTTTAGTATATCTATAATTTCCATTGTCAACCTGGATTAGAATGAATGATCATACATTTTTTTCTGCATGTGATGGAATGAGTCAACTCAGATTACTGTTTAACTAACAGCTTTTCTCCTGTATGAATCTTCAAATCTTCAGACATGCATTTTGACCAAAGCATTTGCCACAAACTGCTAAAACTAAAAGTTTGTTATCTTTAGATGAGTCCTCATGTGCGTCCTTAGATTACAATTGTGGTGATTGAATTTATGATCGAAAGGGCTTTACCCCATACACTGTAAAAAATGAATGGACAAAGCCACTCCCCTGCTTTCTACTGACCGAAAATGAAGCCGATAGTTCAGGAACGTGTATCCTCCCATCTTTAATATATACAGTTGGCCACGCCGGAACTCAAACGCTATTGGTTGAGACCAGACATGTGACCAGGGAACCGGAAAACAACCCCCAAAGAATGCTATTGGTTGGGTAGCTTGTCAATTAAGAGCGGGGCGGGGAATGAATGCTATTGGTTGTGTAGGTTGTCAATCAAATCATCCCGCCCCTCCTGGAGCATAGCCTACTTTATCGTCAATTTTAGAATAAATGGGACCATAATTTAGCAAAACGCATATCCTGATGATTGAAAGGAGACTTTAAACTAGCGACTGGAAGCATATAGAATTTATGACAATTTTTATTACGGTAAGAAAATATAGTCTAAAGTTTGTCAAAAAACCCATTCACTTGCGTTAAAATAAATTCTTTCTGACACCGCAGGTCGGCACAGGGTAAAACAGTGCCACACTCTGGCCATTCATAAGCTTCCGTGTTGGGCTCATCGTAAATATCCAAGCCTTGCCCCTTGCTTTACCCCAGTGTGAGTCTTCATGTGGTCCTTTAAATGTCCCTTGTGACTCCAGCTTTTGCCACAAAGTGTACAAGTAAAGGGCTTTTCCCCTGTATGAGACCTCACGTGTTCTTTTAAATTACTCCTTTGTCTGCAGCCTTTACCACAAACTGTACATTTAAAGGGCTTTTCCCCTGTATGAGTCCTCATGTGGTAATCTAGATGACCCTTGTGACTACAGCGTTTTCCACATACTGTACACATAAAGGTCTTTTTCCCTGTGCGACTCCTCATTGAGTGAGTTTGTTTTGATAATTTCAAGTCCTGAGACAGCTTGCTGCTCAAGAACAATCTCTGACTCTTATGTGATGTCTGTGTTTTTAAAGCTGACAGACCTTCAATGGTCTCCTCCCAATCATCACTGTCTTCAGTGATGTCAGATTCAGAACAGTGTGAAGAGAGGAGCTGGTCATCACTAGTTGGCTGTGATGTTCCACAGTCCTCTACATCAGCTTGTGTTTTCATGTGTTGGGTTGAGGTGCCGGCTACAGGCTCTGTCTCTCTGTTTTCATCATCACCTTCACTTTTCACTGCCAGTAATGTCATCGTTGACCCATCAGCCTCCTCTTGTATTTGAACTAGGTCCTCCTCTTCCTCTTTAATCTGTGGAGGCTCTAGTTCGTCCAGGACCCGACTGGGGCTATTCTGCTGTTCAAGTGAAACATCTTTACATACATGGTATTTTAGATTACACCTTCGACTCCAGCCTTTACCACACACTTTACATGTAAAAGGCCTTTCTCCTGTGTGTTTCAGCATGTGCTCTTTTAGATTACCACAAATTGTACACGTAAAGGGGTTTCCCCCTGTATGAGTCCTCATGTGGTAATTTAGATGACCCTTGTGACTACAGCTTTTCCCACAAACTGTACACGTAAAGGTCTTTTTCCCTGTGCGACTTCTCATGAAATGAGTTTGTTTCGATAATTTTGGATCCTGGGACAGCCTGTTGCACAAATATTTTTGACTCTTGTGTGATTTCAATGGATTTAAAGTTGACGGACTTTCCTTGGTCTCCCCCCACTCATCACAGTCTTTCGTGCTAGATTCAGAACAGCATGAAGACAGGAGCTGGTCATCACTAATTGGTTGTGATGCTCCACAGTCTTCTACATGTAGTTTGTGTTTTCATGTGTTGGGTTGAGGTGCTGGCTAGTGGCTACAGGCTCATCATCACCTTCAATGTTCACTGCTACTGATGCCAACGTTGACCTATCTGCCTCCTCTGTTCTTTGAAGTAGCTGCTCCTGTTCCTCTTTAATCTGTGGAGGTTCTGGTTCCTCCTGGACCCGCCTGGGACTCCTCTCCTGCTGTTCATGTGAAACCTCCTCTTTAGACACAGGGAGGTGCAAGAAGTCTAGAGAAAAAGACAAAATGAGAGAGAAACCTTTAACTTTTTAAAGTTAAGTTGTAGCTGTGGTAGTTGGAGGAACATAAGTTGTAAATACATGCTCATTTTCTAAAGTATTAGTGTATCCTCATTTATCAAAGGCATTTGTTATTGACTACAACTAGGGGTGTCGAAAATTATCGATGTGAATCGGTAATCGATTTTAACATTAACGATGCGACTACATCGATGCGCGTATAACTGGACCGGTCCAAAATTGTGTCTGAATCGGCCGCTGTTTCGGTCCAAAAGTTATTTATCGGTTCACCGATTTTTTTGAATTAAACAAACCTGCTGTGCAACTCTGTGAACTCACTTTTAAAATTAGAATTTATTTACTGTAGCGTCCAAATTGAGCGAACACTGTGTGAAACATTGCAAGGCTGCAAGCCAAGGAGAGAGGGAGAGAAAAAAAAAGACTGCCTTCAGCGCCGCCTCTTTCCTGCGGGAAAAACACAGATCTAAAAGCCCACATGTTATTGCATCGCTATTGGTAGTAAACTTGTATATCTGCTAGTTCCGGCGCAGGACAGAATGACGCTCACTAGAGATGCGCGGATGGCCTCTGACGTCACCCTAATCTGCATGTACAAATTAATTATCCGCCCGTTATCCAACCGCAATAATTATATTATCCAATTTAAATATCCGCATCCGCACCAACCGTTTTTCCCGTATGTCAAAATATTATTATTTTCTGGTATTCCCCGTTAGTTTTAGTATTAGTTGTGCGACGCGATCACAAAATGCATTGGTTTAGCTTATGGAATGTCGTGCGTATTTTTTCTTTTTTTTAAACCGGTGCTGCTCCGCTGCGCTGAACATACAGACAGAGGCTGCTCTAAACCTTTATTATAAAATAGGATTCTATAAGCGCAGCAAGGCATTAACAGCTTAATTTCACTGACTGTATGAATTTAAACATTTTGCTTAGAAGAACACAGTAGACTAGAGCAGCCATGAACTAACAGTAGATCCTCCAGGGCCAGGCCGATCATGTCATCGATGAATATCATGTTGCGCACTTTTCACAACCATTTCTATCGTATAGCCACATGAGATAGATTATTATACTACACACAGAAGTACTCTGGTTTTAAATAAACACACGTTTATTTATTCAAAGTGATTTAGTTCAATCAAAACGCAACAACAGACGTAGGCCTATGTCTAAACAGTAACACAGGCTGGCATTTTTTTTTAAATGTAGGCCTACAGCTTCTCGTAAAACAGAATATTTTCCACAAATAACTTTGCCTAAAATAAACAATGAAACAACGTCATTCTGCCCTCCCAAGTAAACACAGACTGGCATATTCAAATAATATCTCTTCAAACAAATAATGTCACGGCACGGCATTGCAACTTCCCGAACACACAAGTGCCGTGACTTTCATTAATCAAAGTGCCCAGCCGTTATGGCTTTTAAAACTATTATAATAGCCTAGCCTTCCTTAACACAGGCTGACATTAATACTGAAATAGGCTGTCATCACTGTCACTGCAGCTTATCGAACACAATTTAACCTTGACTAGTAGGCTACAATTATCACACACAAAATAACGTTTGGCTGATGCCCAACATAAGTAATATAATAACAAAAATGACTATTATTCACCAAAGTAAAATAAAAATAAAATGTCCAATGTCACTGCAACTTCCCGCACAAAACAAAATCCAGTGGCCACTGCTGGCCAGCATTAACAAAATAATATTGACAAAATTGGGCATATAAAGTGCTCAGCGTTATAGCTTATGACGCAGCTTAAAACCAAAACTGGTGCCTGTGCCTATAGTGGTCTATTTTTTAACAGACATTGCCTTCTTCTTCGCACTGTGCAAAAATAAGATAGCATCCACTGTGCCTGGATTGAGACGATTACACCTCGCTTCTATTATGCGCCCTGCTGCACTGAAACACCGTTCACTCGCAGCACTTGTCGCAGGAACGCAAAGGATTCTCTTAGCAAGCTGCTGCAGCTGAGGGAATGAGCGGCCTTGTTTCTCCCAGAAAGCAAGCAGGTTTTCATCTGACTCAGCCAGTTGAAATGTTGTGGAGCAGTATTCATCCACTTCATCTGTGTCTGTGGGGGTGTCGTCTTCCCATTCGGAGAACAAGTCCACCTTCTGTTTTTTTGCAGACAGCGGACAGCTGCCAGATCCACCTACAACAGGACAGGCTCATTAAGGCACTGTGCGTAATTACGCGTTAAATCACACACACAGCAACATTATATGTTACACGCTTCCCAAAATAATAATAAAATGTTAAATGTATTATTTACCTTGTTGTGCTGCTGCTGATGGCTCGCTGTCTGCCACTGGGCCCGGGGTTTGTCCTTCTCCTACATCCTCCTCGCTGTCGGTGACAGTAGTGTCAGTAGTAGGACCACTAGGTTCACGCAGAAGGTCGCGCACTTGTCTCATCACCTCCTGTCTGTCCGCTGGAGGCAACATCTTCAGAGATTTAAATCTGGGAGACAGAAACGTGGCGACCTTGTGGGTGGTAGTCAGGATCATCTTCTCCTGGAGCAGGCTGGCTGCACGAGCACGGAGGACGCCCATGTATGGTGGATCTCCAAACCTGGGCTCGCAGTGCTTCTTGAGCTTGAAAAACCAGAGTGTCACTGTGTGGATTGTCGGGTATTTCTCTCCTTCTAGATCGGTAATGGCAGTTCTGAAAACGGCGAGGAAGTCAATCAAGTGCTTCATTTGATCTTGGAAAACGCCCTCCATTCGATGCAGCTGATCCTTTTTTTCCATTAGCTTCCTGATATCACTGTACTGTTTCAAGACAGATTCAAGCATGTTTATCTTGCTGTTCCAGCAAACTTCACATTCTTGCATCACAGTATTGGCTAAAGACGCAACAGCCCCCGATTTCTTCAGATATGTGACAAGACTTTTACACTTATCCAACATTTGCACTACATCTCTGATCGGTTCTGGTGCATTCTTCTCAGAGAATGTATGTCTCAACACTGTGTTAAGAATGTGAGCAGAGCACGGGAGCCACAGGTAATGTTTAAGTGCAGCCTTAACGTTAGGACCCGAGTCGCTGACAAAAACAATTTTCTCTGCTGGTATGCCATAACCTGTCAACACAGTGTCGATTTGATCCCGGATATTATCGCCTGTTTTTTTTAGGTTAGGATCGAAATCAACCGTAGTCAAAATCCGACTCTCGAGGTGCCACTCCCTGCTGTTCTCATCCACATCCACATAGTGACATGTAAGGACCGTATAAGCCCGCTGATTAAACTCATCTG
Source organism: Gymnoscopelus microlampas (assembly GCF_963454915.1). Taxonomy (NCBI): domain Eukaryota; kingdom Metazoa; phylum Chordata; class Actinopteri; order Myctophiformes; family Myctophidae; genus Gymnoscopelus; species Gymnoscopelus microlampas. Next base: position 55,625,744 of record NC_139940.1, on the reverse strand, counting down.
TCCACATATCTGTGGTCACTGCAAGTCCTCCGTCTTCCATCACTTTCTGGATGACTTCAGAGAGTTTCTCTTTATCTTTCGCAGCTTGATCCTTGATGCCCTGTCACACACAGTTTGCCGGTGGGGTAAGATGGAACCCGCATCAACAGCACCATATTTAGCTCCAATGTTGACAAGCGTCTGAGCCAACTGTGTGAATCCTGTGCCGCTGACAATGTCAAATGGCCGCATGTCCAAGCAACACAAGTCGACACAGTCATTGACCAACCTCGATTTAACATCTGGGGGTACAACTTTGCTGTCACGACGAACGAAGGATGCTAAGGTGTTTGTCTGGCTTTTCCCTTTAGCACACAAATGATGCACCATGTTTGATGTGCCGGTTTTGTGGCTATCAAAAACATAGACCGTCTCGCAACTGTTGCAAACGACATATCCAGCTCTCGAATCATCAGCATTAACCACTTCGCTGAACTCGTCCCATGCTAAACTTTTACTCCCTTCTTTCTTTTTTGTTTTTAATTCACCGCTTTTTAGTTTCTCTCGTACTGTGGCAAGTTTAGCTGCTGCTTTCTTTGCCTCCATTGTTTTAAAATGGAAGGACCCTTGCGATAAGCGTTGCCATGTCTGCTTATTATAAGCGACGTTGCTTCCTTGCTTTCAAAGCTGCTTATTTCTCTCGCAAAATCTAAACACTGGAAACGCTGGGCACAATGCGAGTCTAGTAGGTGGTGGCTAATTTGTGCCTGATGAAAAATCACGTTACGTTACAAATGACACAAAATAACACACACTCACACAGACTCAAGCACGCAGAGATTTAGCAATTTTATGGATAGATATATTAGATGTCATTAATTTATTTACCGCAATATTTCACCCGCGGTTTATCCGATATTAATTAATAATTATATTTGATTGACCCGAATCCACCCTAAACCGCGGTTAACTGCGGCAACCGCGGCTAAAACCGCGATCCGCGCATCTCTAACGCTCACTACTGTGCGACTCGAGTGAGCGAAAAACAAACACAGCGAGCAGCATGGCTGATACAAACAGAGAAGAAACTATTTACGGTGCAGGACCTCATCTTAAATCTTTTGTTTGGAAGCATTTTGGATTCTATAAGAGAGATGGAAAGCTGGACAAAACGAAGGCGATCTGTAAGATATGTAGAACAGCAGTTCCTTACTCCAGCGCAACAACAAATCTGTGCACGCATTTGTCCAGACATCACAAGATTACTGAAGAAGAGAAGTCAGTTGTTGCCAGCAGTTCCAGTAACGTGCAAGCCGAAACAAGTGCTGCTCATTTTTTCCAGGGACCTATTCCAGCCAACTCACCGAGGGGAAAGGCATCTGTCGCCCAGTTCAGTGCAATGGACATGAGACCGTATAGTGTGGTTGAGAATGAGGGCTTTCGTTTCATGTGTAACACTTTAGAGCCGAGATTCACGATACCAAGTAGACAACATATCACCAACAAATGTGTGCCAACGTTGTACAATAAAGTCAGGATGGAAGTTGAACAAGAATTGGAAAATGCAGAGCGAGTGGCCCTAACCACTGACGCATGGACGTCGTATGCAACTAATTCTTATGTGACGATCACAGCGCACCACATCTCTCCGAAATGGGAATTAAAAAGTCACGTCTTACAGACAAGAGTTTTTAATGAATCCCACACAGGGAAAAACATAGGTGCCTTACTGAAAGAAGCATGTGTTGAATGGAAAATTGCTGATAAGGAACCTGCCCTGGTGACTGACAATGCAGGAAACATGCTTGTAGCTGGAAGAGAGGCAGGGCTATCTCCACACATCGGATGCTTTGCTCACACAATAAATCTAGCTTCACAGAAAGCCTTCAATGTGGAGGCTGCTGACACATTGCTTAGCAAAGTGAGAAAGATGGTTGGCTTTCTGCATCGCAACATAAGAGCAGCTGAAATCCTACGGGAGAAACAACATCTACTGGATTTAGGTCCCAAGACCAAAACGCTCATCCAAGATGTTAAAACCCGATGGAACAGTTCACTTGATATGTTAGAGCGCTTCGTAGAGCTGGAACCTGCAGTCACTGCCACACTCTCTTCGAGGGAGATCATAAAAGGGGAGAACAAGGACGCCCTTACTCGGGAAGAACTTGTGGATGCTGAAGACATAGTCACAGTGATGAAAAATTTTAAAATCATGACCACTGCTATGTGTGAGGATGATCAGCCCACTATCTCAATGATAGCCCCTATGCAAGCTAAACTGGCAGCAGACTTTGAGGCATGTGATGATGACACATCCCTCATTGCTGACATGAGGGAGGCGTTCAGGGATAACTTTCAGACGCGTTACACAGACCACCGTGATGTCCTCTGCACTGCAGCCGCCCTAGACCCTCGCTTTAAGATGTTGCCATTCTTGAGTAGCCACGAGGCTGAGAGGATCTTCCTCAATCTGACAACTGAAGCGGCTGCCCAGGTCAAGGTAACCCCCTAACAAACACACTCATTCACTTATACATTATTATTTACAGTGCATCTATTTCGTATTTTCTTTACTTACTTTATACATCATCATTCATTGTCATCAGGAAGCAGAGGCTACAAACAGTCCAGGACATCCAGTTCAGAGCCATCCAGTGGAGACAGATCCAGCTCAGAGAGACCCTGACCCTAGCGCTGACCCTGCTCCTGGAGGCAGTGCCCAGATACAGGATGAGACAAAAGGTGAGGTTTTTTATTCACTGTAAGCAGATTGAGATGGTGTTTTTTCCCCTTTTTTATTCACTGTAAACATATTCAAAGTGTTTTCTTTTTTTATTCACTGTAATATTATTGAGATTGGATTTCATAGTAATGTGAAAGAAAATCTGTCAAGACTGATGTCATAGAAAATTAATGAATAGTATTACACACACTACAGTAATTTAATATTTTGTATTTCAGATGATGACCCTCCTCGCAAAAAGAAGAAAACTGGGGCACTGACTCTGCTATTTGGTGAAATCTTCCGAGTGAGAGAAGCAGCAGCACCAAGATCTTCAAGGGAGAAAGCTACAGAGGAAGTCACAAGGTAGTTTTAACCGTCATCTAATATAAATCTATTGAGGTCATTATTACTAATTTCAGTCCAAGATTAGGTCTAGTCTATTATCCAGTATAAGTGTTTATATTTTATTGTTAGTCTTGTGAAACATACCACTGCCTGTAACATTGCACTGCTGTGCTTGCTTAATTCTTACTGCTTGAACCTGCATGAGTGAAGTAGTAGCCTCGAGTAGCTTAACCCTATTCATGACATCCCACAGTCACAGCTCATGTGATTGTATTATACAGTGTTAGTTGTGGCTTTACACTTACAGCACTGTACATTGGTAAAACTAAAAAGGCTAATGCAGCATATCAGGGAAATACAAAGGCACTAAAGGTCAGAATATATATGCTAGTTATTTCATTGTCAGGACCATATAAAGAAAAGAAAATGTGGTGGGGTACTATTTTCAGAATATTATGTTATGCCAGATGTTGTGTGAACTACTCTTAATAGGAAGACTGTTACCTCAAGCTCCTTTCTTAACTAAGTATTAAGTAACCTCAGGAAGACTACAGTTTAACTCAGCTTTATGAAAATTGAAAACAGAGTACAGTACTAGTTTACTGTACTGATGCTCATAAAACATTCTATTGTATGGGTTATGTAGCTAGTTAGAATTTGTATGCTAGTTATTTCATTGTCAGGAGGACCATATAAAGAAGAGAAAATGTGGTGTGGTATTTTGATCAGAATATGATGATGTTTTGCCAGATGTTGTGTGAACTCTAATAGGAACACTGTTACCTCAAGCTCCTTTCTTGACTAAGTAAGTAACCTCAGGAAGACTACAGTTTAACTCAGCTTTATGAAAACAGTACAGTACTAGTATACTGTACTGATGCTCTTAAAACATTCTATTGTCTGGGTTCTGTAGCTGAAGTATTTGTTTTGCTCAATTACTGTTTGTCACTTTAATTGTATACTATTATACACTAGTGTGTATACTTTTGCACTCAAATGTTGCACTTACTGTACTCTTGTTACTTTGATGTTCCATTACAAGACATGGGTGGAGGTAGAAAGTGGACCTCTTGATTTATTTTATTTTGTTGACTTATATAACAGCTAACAGGCTCAGGCTCCTTCTCTAGTTTTATTTGGTTTATTATCTGAACTGTGATATTGGTGTCTAATGGATGTACATTTATTTTGTTTTGTTTTCATTGTTAATATATTTAGGAGCTTTGCAAATTGCAAGAATTGCACTGAGGCCTGAGAGGATAAGCCTTTCCCTTTGGCTTTTGTAAGTTTACAGTTTAGGTTTCTTGTTCAATCAATTTGTAATTCTCCAACTGAGAAACTGTAAGAGGTAAGCTCTTAGAAATAGGTGTGAGACTGAGTCTGAGACACTTTTTCATTCCATGTCAGTGTTTGTTGTACCAGTACAGTAATATTTTCTATTTTGTATCAACATGTCAGTGTCTATTTGGAATAATAAACACAATGGTGTGATACATTTACTTGCCATCCATCTTTTTCCAGTATTTGAAGGTCAGTCAAGCCATGCAACTTTAACTTTATAGATTAAGTTGGGAAATTTCATTAAACCTGTAGCGGATAACAACCAGATCGCACTGCATCGTATCGAATCGTATTGAATCGTATCAAATTCCAAACAAATCGAAATCGCATCCAATTGCACCCAATAGAATCGAATCGAATCGTTTTGTATTTAATATTTAATTATCTCTGAATCGAATCGAAGCCCATGTATCGGATACGCATTGTATCGAATCGTTTTGTATTTAATATTTAATCATCTCTGAATCGAATCGAAGCCCATGTATCGGATACGCATCGTATCGCCTTGGAGTGGACAGATGCACACCCCTAACTACAACCATTCTAATTTACCAATACTGTTGTGGAAATGGAAAACTGGCATTTTTTTTTGTTTCATGTTTTCACCCAACTGTATTGTGATACATCCCTGGTACATGGATGGGGGGCGGTTTCTCCTCCATCAAGGAGTCTATAGCCCTAACCTTGCCACCCAATCACCATTTATCATTACTCTCAACATCCGTGGAGGAACAAAATACGTCAACGCTTTTCTCTCCATGCACTCTGAGGATGAGCTTCTGGTTTTAGCCAATTTTAACCTGAATTGGCATCTCAAGGTCACCAGCAAGCCAAATGTAATAGACCATTCTAAGGCCTATTTTTTCCAACAGGGCAGACACATTTTCTGCCTGTGGAGTCTTTGAGCTTGGTGCCAGTGACCACTGCCCTGTCGCTTGTGTAAGAGACACTCGGTTAAAACAGACTAAGTCTCATGTGGTCTCAAAGAGACATATCAAACCTTTCAATTAACATGTTTTTTTATTAGATGTTTCTTAGCTTTACTGCAGTTTTTTTGTGAGATACATCTGGGACGGTAATCTTCATGGAGATCTACTTTTTTGCACAGAGCTTCCCACCAGAACCACAGCAGATGAATGCTTCCTCTGTATTGAAGTGAACTACTTCACTGAAAAAGAGCTTGATTGGAAATACTGTGTTGGCGTACTGTTTGTACGCACAGAGATTCATGACAGGAATACATTGCGGTGTTGTCAACAAATCAGAGAGAGGGCGCCAGAAGCCAAGGGAAAATCTGGCGACAAAGCAAATACAGAGTTGCATGCTGTCATGAATGTGGCAGTGAAAACTAACATAATTGCTGTTAACTTGAGATGTTTTGCTGCTCTTTGTGAGCAAATGGATGCAGATCATGTGCAACTCTTGTATCACAGTGAAGTAAGCTTACTTCACTGTGTGAATTGAGAAAAAAAGTGTATTCATTTTTTAATGAGAAAGAGTCCCGTCTAGCAGAGCATTACATTGATGGTAACTAGCCTACTTGTCAGATATATTTGATCTGTTGAAGAAACAGCACAGTGTTTTGGGTTTATATATTCCTATTATGATTTTGTCCAGACTAAAGATGACAATAACGTTGTTGTCAACTGTAAATTGTTTGTCGGCAAGAAGACAGCGAAGACCACAACCTCAAACCTTATGAAACCTATACAATCAAAGCAATTAAACTCATACCAAAACAATCTGTGGCTGCGGAGGAGGCTGGTCCTACACAGGCTAAACAACCAAAGTTGGATTTTAATCAAAAACCACAGCAAGCCACAAGTGAAAAACAACTAATGAAGCTCGTAGCTGGATATGTGGTTGATGAAATGTTGCCACTATCAACGATTGACTCTCTGTCTTTCAGATCCTTCATGGGACAATACCGGATGGATTTCAAGCCTTGCGGTAATGTGCTTTATTCTGTAATCTGTACTGGGCGAGGTCTAGAACCACTGAGAGCAGATCAAAAAACATGAGACACAGTGATCTACATCTAACTCCCCTCACACCAGGAAGACATTTAGCGGCGAAGGCAGAGAGGTCAAGCATCTCTACAATTTGATCATACATAAAATGAAACACATGACAGCAGATTTTAAGATCCATGTTAAGCAAAGAGTGAATGTTAAGTAGTTTTGGATGCATTGTTGCCTGCATGCATTAGTACAACACAGGTATTAAGCTAGTTTTGGGCGCATTGATGTTCAGTGTCAACATGCACTGAGAAGTTTTGACTAAAGCCTAAATGAGGATGTCTCTGTAATCATTAACCTGCTGTAAGGAATGGCTTTACTTTATTTATAATATATTTATATAGAGATATAGAACTGCTGATATAACAAGACATACTCGTTAAAAGAAAAGTCTCCCTCTTTAGGTAGGCACTCACTTCTTCATGGTCAGATCACCAAGCCAAACCATAGCTGTCACCTCCCGAACCTCCACCTTTCTGACTGCAACCCTCCAATACTGTGTGCGTCCAAGAATCAAACGTTAACCACACACACACACACACACACACACACACACACACACACACACACACACACACACACAGTGTGTACCACACACACACACACACACACACACACACACACACACACACACACACACACACACACACACACACACACACACACACACACACACACACACCTACAACTTCAGTAAATATACCACATTGTGGTTAAACTTGCCTCTCTGTCTCCGCCTCCTCCTCATTTAGTCAGCCTGACCCGTGATCATACCTGCTCACCCCTGTCAGTCACTTACACCTGAACCTATACCCAAAGACATTCTTTCAAGTGTCCTATCTGCCTGCCGTAGCTGTACGGTGGGCCGTAGCCTACAGGACTTAAACAGTGGAGTAGGAGAGTAGTGTTGATAGAATAATTGGAGAATCCTAAAGTGTAAAAAGTCCTGTCATCGGCACTATGTGGAGGTAAGTAAGAAAACTATGTGGAAAATGTTCGTCAAACCCCCACTTACTGGAAACACAATCTTGTACACTCATCTCACTTCAGCCTTCACGGAACCTTTCTGCATATATTCACTGCATTTTGTTGCACCAACTGTGTAATACGCAGCTGCCTTAGTAAATCAGACATTAATTCCACTCACCAGAGCACAAATTACAATTGAGGCACAGGGACACTTGCATTGCGCCTTTGATGTTCATACAGTATATCTGACCCTCAGGGTTAATTTAACACTCAGGATTTCACTGTTCATCTTATTTTATTTCAACTGACTTAAGGACCAGAGGGATATTGCCTGTGGGCTGTCTGATCTGTTCGTGCCTGGTTTTGAATGCTTAACATTTACGTACCACAATCATTAATTTTCAATTTGATTGTTAGTAGGCCAATATCATACCATACCATACATACAGTCAGTCCAGTATGTACAACAAGCAGCTTCCTATCAATTATATCCTGCTACCTGTACATTGACCTTTTCAAAAGTTTCCATTTTAATTAATTTCCACATACATTATACGTTATAAAAATTGATTAATATGTAAATACCAGAAGTTGTCTATAGCCTGCGGAACGGAGCTGAACACAAACTACACGCATTAACTTCCGGGTCAACGTGTTCAAGCATGCGCAATAAAGCTTCTTCTTCTTTGGTTTTTATGAATACCAGTCATTTCGCCCATTCCGCAGTTCGCCCAAAAAGTCGGACATTTCGCCCAGACATTTCGCCCAAAAATTCGGACATTTCGCCCAGACATTTCGCCCATTTTGCGGACATTTCGCCCAGACATTTCGCCCATAGATAGTGAAGCTAGCTGGCCGTTTGTGTGCGAGAATGAGAGAGGGTTAGGGTTAGATAAAAGCTCTCTCTCTCTGTGTGTGTGTGTGTGTGTGTGTGTGTGTGTGTGTGTGTGTGTGTGTGTGTGTGTGTGTGTGTGTGTGTGTGTGTGTGTGTGTGTGTTTGTGTGTGTGTGTGAGAGAGACGCAGTCAGTGGGGCAAACGCAGTCCCCACGAAAAATATTTACAATTCTGTCCCTATCGGTACATATCTCGGACGGCGCGTAGTCGACTAGCAGGACCTGCTAGTCGACCTGCTAGGCGCCTGCAGGCACTCGGGCGCAACTCCTCAGCCTCAAGGTCTGCTGAGTCGGCGCGCCTCCGTCATGGTCCAAAACTATACTTTATCGGCGAAAAAAAGTAGTCCGCGGATGACTGAAAATTCCCCTCTTAAATAAAGCCATTTATAATCAATCTCGCACAACTCATTGATTATATATTTATAATGAATGTCGGGCGAAATGTCTGGGCAAAATGTCTGGGGTGGGCGAAATGTCTGGGAAAAACGTCTGGGGTGGGCGAAATGTCTGGGCGAAATGTCTGGGGGTGGGCGAAATGTCCGCTCAAAAACACGGGCGAAATGGATTTAGGGCGAAATGTCTGGTTACCGTTTTTATAGCGATATACTACATCCAGGGTGTATTTCGCCATACTGTTTTGTTTCTACTATATCAAATCTTCCCCAGTGACATCCACAACATTTAGGAATCTACCGGCTGCTTCCAGCACCATCTTTATTCTCTACAACTTCCTTGATATTTCCATAGCACAGTTGATTACCTACCGTAGGCTACCGCGGTGAAGTTGGTTTCAGGTTGGATATTCACCCACCCAGTTGGATATTCGAAAATGTTAGGGACCGTCAATAAATTACAGATTGCAATTTTTTTTAAATGCTATATCTCCTAGACAAAACCACCTGGACACACCAAAACAAATCACAATGTTCATTGACCATGCATACACTATGCACACCCTTTATTTTAACATTTTTCCTAAAAATGTATTTTTTATGATTTTCTGAAATCTAAGAAATGTAATAACTTTTTGGTCACATGACCTTTTCAACAAAATCATTGTTCATATTGTCTGTCAGTCATGCCTACATGATGCACACCCTTTATTTTGAAAAGTTTCCTCAAAATGTATTATTTATGAATTTCTGAAATCTAAGAAATTGAATAACGTTTTGGTCACATGACCTTTTCAACAAAATCATTGTTCATAGTTAGGGGTGTCACGATTCACTTACCTCACGATTCGATTCAAAATCGATTCCTAGGGTGCCGATTCGATTAAAATTGCGATTCTGCGATTAATTGATATTCGATTCGATTCTGCGATTTATTGCGATTTTCTAGGGTGCCGATTCGATTAAAATTGCGATTCTGCGATTAATTGATATTCGATTCTGCGATTTATTGCGATTTTCTACCCCAAATCACTTTGCTTTAATTATACTAGAACATTTTAATATAATATAAACCATGAAAAGTTGAGTCATACACTTCAATGCAGCCAGATCATGTCAGGCAGTCTTTCTGACATTGATTTCAGACAAATTGCCAGTGAAAAAGGTACTAACTCATAAAAAAATAAAAATAAAAAAAAAACATTTTTTTCCCTTTTTTTTCAAAAAATCGATTTTAATATTTTGAATCGATTTTTAAAATCGTGGCATTAAGAATCGTGATTTATTCCTGAATCGATTTTTTTTGACAGGCCTATTCATAGTGTCCGTCAGTCATGCCTACAGCACATGATGCACACCCTTTATTTTGAAAATAAAAATACTCAAGTTATTCTTTTCATGAATGTATTACATCAAAGTAATAAAATAACATTCAGGTCACATGACCTTGACAACCAAATCTTGTTGTTCAAGAGGCTGGTTCCACTGTCAATGGATGTGATGGGGGAAGTCAGCAGACAAATCTCAGGTTCACCACATCTTAAATTATGTAAATTATATAAAACAGTCTGTTTTGATCTATGTGACAATTGTCCAAAGTAAAATATATTAGTCAATGTATTTTTTTTCAACTTACAAAGGTAAATCAGCAAAGAGCACACTTCCATGACCGCTTTGCCTTTTGAAACATTCTTGTGGTCATGTTAAAGGACGACTTCACCACTTTTCAACATATCTTCATATAATAGGTCTTCACTAATGCTCATGATAAAATGATAAAAAAAAATTCTAATCAGTCTGTGTCTCAGAGGAGGGCTGTAGACAGTTCAGAAACCCGTCTACCAGTGACATCATCGATGGGGAATCCAAGCTAATAGAAACTGCAGGCTTTGTATTCCTGGAAAGTTGCAATGCAATAATAGATCCCATTGTTCTCGCCTTAATAAAAATCTGAATAAAAAAATTGTAATCTTTTTGGGGGAAAAAATCCTGCCTAACGATGATGTCACTGGTAGACGGGTTTCTGGACTGTCCACAGTCCTCCTCTGAGACAGAGACCAAGTAGAAAAAAAATGTATAATTTTATCATGAGCATTAGTGAGGACCTATTATATGAAGATAGGTTGAAAAGTGGTGAAGTTGTCCTTTAAGGCAGCGTTTATGGAACCACCTTTTGCAGCTCTCGCACTCGATCTGAAAAGTAATTAACAAATTACACAATGACATAATATAATTACTATTTTAAGGTCCTTCAAGATAATCTAATCTGACAACAGTTCACTCTAGCCTATACAGGAGCCACATTGTTAATTTTCAGATAGTATTACATTTTGTATAATGCAACCATACCATCACCAATTCTGTGATTCACTTGTGTGATTACTCCACATGTAAACCTACTTTCTGATTTCTGTCTGTAAATGCATGCTTGTGTGTGCGTGAAGGGGGATCTTAGGCCTTGGCTACACGTACATGGATCTTTTTCTAAACGCACATTTTTGTGTGCGTTTGGGCCTTTCAGCCACACGCAAACGGTGTTTTTGGCCGCTAAAACGGATATTTTTGTAAACGGATAAATAAGTGAAGGTTTTCCAAAACATGCGTTTCAGTGGATCTGTGTGGACATGTAATCCGGAGATTTTGAGAAACGATGACGTCATCGCGCATTCGCACATGGTCATTATAATAATAAATAATACAATAATACATAAACACCGGACCGCTCATGGTCATTATAATAATAAATGAAGAGAGAGAGAGAGCAACACTTACAGTCTATGAAACAAGGCACGCTCATTTATGGCTAAATAATGTCATACTTAATAATAAGACAGTGGTGGGAAAAGTAGCTCATTCACTGTGTGACGAAAACCCTCTTTCTCTGCACCAAGTAGAACACACGGCGCGCACACAGATTGAATGTGGGGTCTGTCGTCCTAAAACACAATCGCCCCGGTGCCGAGAGTCCCTGCTTTATAGTGGAGTTCGATGTTTTTACATTGCCAACTCTCACATGTACATAAACGTTCAGATTTCAAATATAAAGTGCTTACCCCTGAGCCACGGACGTTACAAGGCGATCCGGACCGCGATAAGTACCCGTATCTCCCGTATTGTTCAATAAAAAGCATTTTAATCCGATCGTCGGCCATTTTCTCCAAATTTTCTCCGATGCTTTCAACCATGCGACACCAATGGTTGGAAGGTGTATTGCACTCTGATACATTACCAAAATAAAAGAACAGAAAAAGAAAATGGCCGGCGATGGGATTAAAATGCTTTTTATTGAACAATACGGGAGATACGGGTACTTATCACGGTCCGGATTGCCTTGTAACATCCGTGGCTCAGGGGTAAGCACTTTATATTTGAAATCTGAACGTTTATGTACATGTGAGAGTTGGCAATGTAAAAAAAAAAAACGAACACCACTATAAACCAGAGACTCGACAGCGTCATGTGAACCATGGCTACTGTTTGAGCTGCAGCTGCGCCCTAATAATGTTGTTTTCGTTTATGTTCACGTATGCTGTTCACGTATGCTATTAAAATAATGCAGCTATTGCAGTATTGGGCCTTAACATGTGATTACAAATGTATTTGTATTTGGCCCCTCATATATATAATTATAAAATAAATGTAAATATAAAATCTGATATAAAATTGAAACATGCAGCTGATCGATGCGTTTCTGCGTCTACGTGTGGACAGGGATTTTTGTTTATCTTTGTCATGTGGCCAGGGATTCTTTTTAAAAACGGAGGACTAAAATATCCGTTTAGTAAAAGATCCATGTACGTGTAGCCAAGGCCTTAAATTGCTGATGTGTTGGTAACATCACCAAGGGAGTGAGACGTCCCATAATGATGCCTTTTGACAAGATAGTGATAAAAGATTTAAATTGATGGCATGTCATCAATATGACATACAGACATCATGTACTACTCGTACACAATGTGTACGAGTACGCGTACACAATGTGTACGAGTACGCAGACAGAAGTACAGTGGGTGTCCTATCTGCCTGCCGTAGCTGTACGGTGGGCCATAGCCTACAGGACTTAAACAGTGGAGTAGGAGAGTAGTGTTGATAGAATAATTGGAGAATCCTAAAGTGTAAAAAGTCCTGTCATCGGCACTATGTGGAGGTAAGTAAGAAAACTATGTGGAAAATGTTTGTCAAACCCCCACTTACTGGAAACACAATCTTGTACACTCATCTCACTTCAGCCTTCACGGAACCTTTCTGCATATATTCACTGCATTTTGTTGCACCAACTGTGTAATACGCAGCTGCCTTAGTAAATCAGACATTAATTCCACTCACCAGAGCACAAATTACAATTGAGGCACAGGGACACTTGCATTGCGCCTTTGATGTTCATACAGTATATCTGACCCTCAGGGTTAATTTAACACTCAGGATTTCACTGTTCATCTTATTTTATTTCAACTGACTTAAGGACCAGAGGGATATTACCTGTGGGCTGTCTGATCTGCTCGTGCCTGGTTTTGAATGCTTAACATTTACGTACCACAATCATTAATTTTCAATTTGATTGTGAGTAGGCCAATATCATACCATACCATACATACAGTCAGTCCAGTATGTACAACAAGCAGCTTCCTATCAATTATATCCTGCTACCTGTACATTGACCTTTTCAAAAGTTTCCATTTTAATTAATTTCCACATACATTATACGTTATAAAAATTGATTAATATGTAAATACCAGAAGTTGTCTATAGCCTGCGGAACGGAGCTGAACACAAACTACACGCATTAACTTCCGGGTCAACGTGTTCAAGCATGCGCAAAAAGCTTCTTCTTCTTTGGTTTTTATGAATACCAGTCATTTCGCCCATTCCGCAGTTCGCCCAAAAAGTCGGACATTTCGCCCAGACATTTCGCCCAAAAATTCGGACATTTCGCCCAGACATTTCGCCCATTTTGCGGACATTTCGCCCAGACATTTCGCCCATAGATAGTGAAGCTAGCTGGCCGTTTGTGTGCGAGAATGAGAGAGGGTTAGGGTTAGATAAAAGCTCTCTCTCTCTGTGTGTGTGTGTGTGTGTGTGTGTGTGTGTGTGTGTGTGTGTGTGTGTGTGTGTGTGTGTGTGTGTGTGTGTGTGTGTGTGTGTGTGTGTGTGTGTGTTTGTGTGTGTGTGTGAGAGAGACGCAGTCAGTGGGGCAAACGCAGTCCCCACGAAAAATATTTACGATTCTGTCCCTATCGGTACATATCTCGGACGGCGCGTAGTCGACTAGCAGGACCTGCTAGTCGACCTGCTAGGCGCCTGCAGGCGCTCGGGCGCAACTCCTCAGCCTCAAGGTCTGCTGAGTCGGCGCGCCTCCGTCATGGTCCAAAACTATACTTTATCGGCGAAAAAAAGTAGTCCTCGGATGACTGAAAATTCCCCTCTTAAATAAAGCCATTTATAATCAATCTCGCAAAACTCATTGATTATATATTTATAATGAATGTCGGGCGAAATGTCTGGGCAAAATGTCTGGGGTGGGCGAAATGTCTGGGAAAAACGTCTGGGGTGGGCGAAATGTCTGGGCGAAATGTCTGGGGGTGGGCGAAATGTCCGCTCAAAAACACGGGCGAAATGGATTTAGGGCGAAATGTCTGGTTACCGTTTTTATAGCGATATACTACATCCAGGGTGTATTTCGCCATACTGTTTTGTTTCTACTATATCAAATCTTCCCCAGTGACATCCACAACATTTAGGAATCTACCGGCTGCTTCCAGCACCATCTTTATTCTCTACAACTTCCTTGATATTTCCATAGCACAGTTGATTACCTACCGTAGGCTACCGCGGTGAAGTTGGTTTCAGGTTGGATATTCACCCACCCAGTTGGATATTCGAAAATGTTAGGGACCGTCAATAAATTACAGATTGCAATTTTTTTTAAATGCTATATCTCCTAGACAAAACCACCTGGACACACCAAAACACATCACAATGTTCATTGACCATGCATACACTATGCACACCCTTTATTTTAACATTTTTCCTAAAAATGTATTTTTTATGATTTTCTGAAATCTAAGAAATGTAATAACTTTTTGGTCACATGACCTTTTCAACAAAATCATTGTTCATATTGTCTGTCAGTCATGCCTACATGATGCACACCCTTTATTTTGAAAAGTTTCCTCAAAATGTATTATTTATGAATTTCTGAAATCTAAGAAATTGAATAACGTTTTGGTCACATGACCTTTTCAACAAAATCATTGTTCATAGTTAGGGGTGTCACGATTCACTTACCTCACGATTCGATTCAAAATCGATTCCTAGGGTGCCGATTCGATTAAAATTGCGATTCTGCGATTAATTGATATTCGATTCGATTCTGCGATTTATTGCGATTTTCTAGGGTGCCGATTCGATTAAAATTGCGATTCTGCGATTAATTGATATTCGATTCTGCGATTTATTGCGATTTTCTACCCCAAATCACTTTGCTTTAATTATACTAGAACATTTTAATATAATATAAACCATGAAAAGTTGAGTCATACACTTCAATGCAGCCAGATCATGTCAGGCAGTCTTTCTGACATTGATTTCAGACAAATTGCCAGTGAAAAAGGTACTAACTTATAAAAAAAAAAAAAAAAAAAACATTTTTTCCCTTTTTTTTCAAAAAAATCGATTTTAATATTTTGAATCGATTTTTAAAATCGTGGCATTAAGAATCGCGATTTATTCATGAATCGATTTTTTTTGACAGGCCTATTCATAGTGTCCGTCAGTCATGCCTACAGCACATGATGCACACCCTTTATTTTGAAAATAAAAATACTCAAGTTATTCTTTTCATGAATGTATTACATCAAAGTAATAAAATAACATTCAGGTCACATGACCTTGACAACCAAATCTTGTTGTTCAAGAGGCTGGTTCCACTGTCAATGGATGTGATGGGGGAAGTCAGCAGACAAATCTCAGGTTCACCACATCTTAAATTATGTAAATTATATAAAACAGTCTGTTTTGATCTATGTGACAATTGTCCAAAGTAAAATATATTAGTCAATGTATTTTTTTTCAACTTACAAAGGTAAATCAGCAAAGAGCACACTTCCATGACCGCTTTGCCTTTTGAAACATTCTTGTGGTCATGTTAAAGGACGACTTCACCACTTTTCAACATATCTTCATATAATAGGTCTTCACTAATGCTCATGATAAAATGATAAAAAAAAAATCTAATCAGTCTGTGTCTCAGAGGAGGGCTGTAGACAGTTCAGAAACCCGTCTACCAGTGACATCATCGATGGGGAATCCAAGCTAATAGAAACTGCAGGCTTTGTATTCCTGGAAAGTTGCAATGCAATAATAGATCCCATTGTTCTCGCCTTAATAAAAATCTGAATAAAAAAATTGTAATCTTTTTGGGGGAAAAAATCCTGCCTAACGATGATGTCACTGGTAGACGGGTTTCTGGACTGTCCACAGTCCTCCTCTGAGACAGAGACCAAGTAGAAAAAAAATGTATAATTTTATCATGAGCATTAGTGAGGACCTATTATATGAAGATAGGTTGAAAAGTGGTGAAGTTGTCCTTTAAGGCAGCGTTTATGGAACCACCTTTTGCAGCTCTCGCACTCGATCTGAAAAGTAATTAACAAATTACACAATGACATAATATAATTACTATTTTAAGGTCCTTCAAGATAATCTAATCTGACAACAGTTCACTCTAGCCTATACAGGAGCCACATTGTTAATTTTCAGATAGTATTACATTTTGTATAATGCAACCATACCATCACCAATTCTGTGATTCACTTGTGTGATTACTCCACATGTAAACCTACTTTCTGATTTCTGTCTGTAAATGCATGCTTGTGTGTGCGTGAAGGGGGATCTTAAATTGCTGATGTGTTGGTAACATCACCAAGGGAGTGAGACATCCCATAATGATGCCTTTTGACAAGATAGTGATAAAAGATTTAAATTGATGGCATGTCATCAATATGACATACAGACATCATGTACTACTCGTACACAATGTGTACGAGTACGCGTACAGTGGGTAATGCATGACCAGGTGGGTCATGCATTCACAACATTCATTGTTCCCAAGTACATTTCTCCACAATATTTATTTTCACCTGAATCTGGCTGCAGAACTGTCAGAGTCCGACTTTTCTTTGTTTCCAGCTGCAGGTAGCCTGGGTGCCAGCCTGCTTCGCTACGTTCTGCGGATTTTTTTTTCTCTCTGCGCTTATCAGTCTGGAATGCCTCCTATCTCCAGGAGGCGGGACACAGCAGCCAAGGTTCGAAACCTACTGTGGCTTCTGATTGGTCTGTGGTGCGGGGCGGGACAAAAAAAACGGTGTGATTGTTTTGATTCGTCATTCGTTTGAACAACATCCAATCAGCAACGACGTTGCCTAACGTAACATATGTAGTTCCAGTGTAGTTCTTCAAGACGAGTCAATCGGGGGCATTCCAGACTGATAAGCGCAGAGAGAAAAAAAAATCCGCCGAACGTAGCGAAGCAGGCTGGCACCCAGGCTAAGCTGCAGGATCCACAAGAAATATCTGCTCTGTTGCTTTGTGCATAAACTGTTTGGGCGAAAGATGTTGCTTAATACACAAAAACTGTCATTGAATCATTAGATTGTCTCACCTATTGATATTTTCCTCAAAAACATAATTAAATACTAACCAGAAATTTCTAGGGGTTGTTGTTACAGTTTACAAAACTAATCACTGCACTGTAGTCCTAGAAGTTGACCTAAAAATGAAGCATGGATTATTACTTAGTAATAAATCTAAATAAACTATCACATTCTTAAGCCTAAGCAACAATTTAATTTAAACTTACCCTTGAAAGACTGTGTTTATGAAATGATGACCTTTCACCATGCAAAATCACACTATCTATGAAGTGGTTTAGCATGTAGACACTGTTAGCCAGAGCTGTGTGGAAGAAGCATTCAATAGCCTAAAAGAAGAGCATACAACATCACCAACGATGGTTACAATTGTGACACACACATTGTATGCATGTTAGGCACTCCATGAGCCTAAGATGCAATATAACATTGTAGGAAAATAGTAATTAATTAAAAACACACGCACGCACGCACGCACGCACGCACGCACGCACGCACACACACACACACACACACACACACACACACACACACACACACACACACACACACACACACACACACACACACACACACACACACACACACTTGGTGGATATTATATTTACCTCTCCGACAAGCCACTCGTGTGGCTGGATTGATTGGAACTCAGAATGGTGTAAAATGTAGTTAATATATATTAATATTTACACTCAACAGAATGATCATGATCAACATAAAATGCAGTACCTCTGCTAGATCCGCAGAAGGGTTGTGATCCATAGGACCTGCTGCTTTAGAGGTGCCACTCTCTTCCACAGCCACAGGTTCTCTTGTCTACCCTTCAGAAAGACCTGCTCCTTCTGTAGGAGGACCTACTACTTCTGTAGGAGGACCTACTACTTCTGTAGGAGGACCTACTACTTCTATAGGAGGACCTACTACTTCTGTAGGAGGACCTGCTCCTTCTGTAGGATCTTCTCCTTCCACAGCCACTGCCACAGGCTCTGTCACATTCTCTGTCTCACTCTCTCTTTCCTGTCCTTTACACATTTGTTCTGCAGGACACTCTCTTACTCCCTTTGTGGGACTGGCCTTTTTTTCCCCTTTAGACTGCTTTGCCTTGGGAATCTTTTCTGGGTGTGGGGGATCAAAGTATTTGGTTTTCTTTTTGGCTTTATTTTGGTGTTTCTCTCTCTTTGCCCATTGTTCTTCGGCCTGGTTCAAATAATTTAGAATTGGGAGAGGATCTGTTACATATATATGTGACAATTTTAATTTCATGATATGCTCTTTGTACCGGCCCAGCAAAGAGCCATACATCTTCCAAATGAAATGAAAATGCAGGCCGGAGGAATGTCTGTTTGAAGAATATGGTTTGTTTTACAATCCAGAACCACAGCTCCATGTGGCAGTTGGTCTCACAGGTCTTTCATTGCTGTCAAGCAGGTCTCTGGCATAATGACAGATTGCCAAGCAGTACCCCACTCCAAAGTGGAAATATCCCCAGGTAATTATTGAACAGCATGTCAAGAAGTTCTGGACATGAGTAGATGTTCTCCACACCAGTGCCTTCCTCCATCAGGATGTCAGACTGTGCCTGGTGACGAACTGCCAAAAGGTCAGCTGTGAATGGAGATTGCCCCATCACAGTTGAAGTTTGAGTTGTTTGGAGGTGTTCCTCGTTCCTGGTTTGTTGAACATCCTCAAATTCGATGTCTTTGACAGACGTTATGAGCAGGTCCAGGGTGTGCTTGGCGTCTGTGACCAGAGGGCTTTCTTCTCGCGATGTGAAAAATACACACATAAGCTGAAATATGCCAAGTGCTTCTGCCATGCTGGTGCAGTTGAGAAGTGCAACAAAGCAAAATGTGGCATATTCTCTGAGGCCTTTGTCCTTGTTTTTTTTTTGCAAATCCATTGGAGACTGCTTTCAGGATGTGGGCTGAACAGAGATGCAGCGCTGTGAAGGCGAGAAGCTCTGACTTGCTCATCTGTTTTTGCATTGCAGTGCGGGCTCTAATTAAATATGTAGGAATACTCTCCTTATTGAAAGCGAGTAATACACCGTTCATTAGAGCCCAACTGTAATCGGTCTCAGCCTGCCTGACTCTGCGTGAGGTACATTTGGATACCTTTCTGACTGTTTCCATCATCCAAAATGAAAGGGTTGGTATGGAGTGCTCATTGGACAGCAGCTCAGAGATGGGGAGAGGTGGTTTGTCCTTTCCACCTCCTGGCAGTACAAGGGCATAGTAGGACTCTTTTGGGTTGGTTTGGTATTTTGGATACAACCCCACCAGTAGCATCTATGTAGCCTACAGTGTAACTGGTGGACCTTTTCTTAGGTGCTCTACTAAAATCCGAAGACCAGCGTCCATGTACATGTGGACTCGAATGGGTCCACCTGCAGGTGCTGGATGTAACCCCCATTCGTGATGTTGGTACTGATATCCAACCCCCTCATGATGTTCTGGGTTAGCATCAGCTCCAGCATGTTATCATCATGGAATCGTGTGCTTTTCTTCACTTCAGAGGAGATCTTCTTTAGCACATCTTTGGTAAGACTCCTGGTGATATTTCCTGCGATCAGCTCTAATTTTGGCGTTTCCCCAAGCAGCTGATAATGGATGTTGCTCACTCCTTTTTTATTAGATTTGTCCCCTTCTTCTGTAGCTTGGTTGCCGAAATTTCTCACTCCTTTTTTATTAGATTTGTCCCCTTCTTCTGTAGCTTGGTTGCCGAAATTTCTGGTTTTTTTTTGCTATGGGTGACATCTCCATACCGGACCGGATGGTTACTTCTTTTTGTGTGTTTTGAGGTCTTTGTCTTACTGTGAACATGTACTGTGCTTTGCATGTTTTAAATGTACACACCGCTGTTATAGGGAAAGGGTGCATGGGTGAGTCTCACTCTCTCAGAGAGAGCAAAGAGATAGAGGGACACTCAATGTCGCGGCGAGACTGCAGCACACAACTGTCTTTAACTCTTTGACTGAAAATGACGGGATTTCTCGTTATATTTTGCTAAGGCTCAGACTGCCAAATGGCGCAATTGTGTTTTCAGTGGTTTTGCGCTAGATGGCGCTGTTCGCTAACCTATGAGTCACCATTTGACTCTCAGTGAAGCAAAGACCACTTTGGTAGAGGTTGATTTTGCTTATTAAGAAGAAAACCCGGACTGGATCCACGGATCTGGATCTTCAAATAGTAAAATCAGCAGGAAGTTGACATTTGTATTTAAAAAAAAAAAAGACAGGACTGGGTTTGGTGATGTTCTATATTGTCTGAATCAGCTGTGTTTGTGTTTAGGTGCTAAAAGAGTGACTTTGAGACCTGTTTTACCGTACTATGTAAGTCAATGAGGAGCATATTTTTCATTATCAATTTCTACTCAATGGAGCATTATTTTTTATTTCTTGTCCACCTTTGGAGTTATATCATGGCAAGGTAACTAGACAACCCAAACCTCTACCAAAGTGGTCTTGCCCTTTAAAGTTACAATCTTGCGTGCTTACGGTCACCTCTCGCAGGAGTATAAAGTACTATAAAGTACTATACCATTAGAAAATAAACAAATTAAAACGGTCGCTTAAAGGCAATACCAGAACTTGTGCTGCCAAGGGTAACCGTCTTCCATGCCGACATCTCGCCACTCCGACTAGTGGCTTCCGCGTGCGGTTAGGGTTAGGGTGAGGGTTAGGTATAGGGTTCGTTAACGTCGGAAAGTCGACATGTCGGAAAGCCGCCATGTAACCGCTGCCAAGGAGAGCATGTGAAAACGGTCTCTCCCATTGCCATTCCAGCAAGTTATGCAATTGTTTTTGCTGGAAAAATGTGTGCACTATAGTGAAAACACAGCCGAATTGAGTCTGCATAGATTACTGTCATCATTGAAGTCATCGTTTGTTACCTGAACAGACCACCTCCAGTCTGGCAGTGGTGGCAATAGACTTATGTGTTCTGCCCTCCCTCAGTCCCAGAAAATAAAACAATCCCAGTTGTGTTGTAAAGTGAAATTTCCCTTTAAACGTCAAAAGTACATTATAAGATCATCGTTTTCACATTAACCAGCACAATAAGCAACAAAGTGTGCGCTGTCTATGACAGAGCAGGGTGTCTTGTACCACCAGTCCTGTCTTACACAAGGACACACCATTGTTCCAGGCTCTCTTACAATTAGATCAACAGATGAGATCATTAATTCAACCTCGGCCACAAACTTGAATTATTTTACAAGCCGGACATGAATTATACTAACTGGAAAAAACATGTTGGGTTAGTGTGTGAGTGTGTTTCAAAAGGTTTCAAAAAATGTTGTCACTGATGTGTGTGTGTTGCAAATACTGTGTCATACTGTGTCACCAATGGTCTGATAAAACGTGATAATCTCCCATTCAATGCATTGATAGCATCCGAATCAGGTGGTGTCACTGCTGTCTGTGTGTCACTGCTGAGAGACACACACACACACACACACACACACACACACACACACACACACACACACACACACACACACACACACACACACACACACACACACACACACACTGTCACACACAGACACACACACACACACACACACACACACACACACACACACACACACACACACACACACACACACACACACACACACACACACACACACACACTCACACACACACACACACACACACACACACACACACACACACACACACACACACACACACACACACTCAGTCTCACCAATCAATCAAGTCACATGACACAGATCAGTCACACCAGACACAGCCACACCCTTTAAACAGAGTCAGTCTGCAGTAGTAAAGTGAGGTGCACACCACTCCAAAGCTGCTGCAGGTCTGTACCATATCCTACTCTACATTTCCAAACTTTATATATTTGAACAATTAACTAAAACCCGTATATTGTGGCTTTTAGATTGTCTTCTACCCAAACTGACCTCCTGCCACAACCTGCCGGCTGTGACACTGTGAATCTGATTGAACTGGTGAGTGATGTTCAAATTACAGGGACAGAGCTCTCAGCTCTGTACCTGTTTTGATATTGGCAGTATTCTGTCACTTCTTCTTCTTCTTCTGCCACTTTTCGCAGTTCTGGCTGAACCGTGCTGTCGCTTTTTACGAAACTCGGCCATAAGTAGATGGTGATGAAAAACGATCAAAAAATAATTCTCACAATCTTTCGTCCAAAGGTGGCGCTATAGCACTCAATTGAAAATGCCAACTTTGAACAGGTACAACTCATGCCCTGTTTGACCTACAGCCATGAAACTTGGATACACATATGCGTCTCCTCATGCTGAACAACTTTCACACTCTGACTTTTGACATCTGACCTTTAGATCTCCCACCATTTTTGAATTATATGAAAAACAGTCATTGGCTCCTAACTTCTGCATTTTTTCACTTATGGAAATTCCGCCGCCT
This sequence comes from Gymnoscopelus microlampas, assembly GCF_963454915.1. NCBI lineage: Eukaryota > Metazoa > Chordata > Actinopteri > Myctophiformes > Myctophidae > Gymnoscopelus > Gymnoscopelus microlampas. The sequence goes on along the minus strand of NC_139940.1, from coordinate 55,603,017 downwards.
AGAAGTTGTCGGCATAGGTCCAAAGTTCAAGTGTTAAACGTTTAGATTTTAACTATTGCAGTTTTATGAAAATTATTCATCTGCGCCTAAAACATACATGCAGACTCACATTTCTTTGAAACTTTGCAGAAATGTACAGGGTCATTCCAAATATCACTGAAACCAATCTTACTCCAATTGGCCAAAGGGGGACGCTATAGCAATTTTTTGAAAATGCAGACTTTAAACAGGCATAAGTCATGCCTCGTTTGGCCGAAAGTCGTGAAACTTGCTTACACATGTGCCTTGACTCATGAGGAACACACGTATCGATTTGACCATTAAGCTCCGCCCTTAGATTTTCCGCAATTTTGAGCAGTTTGAAAAATACTTGTTTTTGCCAGTTCTGGCTTAACCGTGCATACGCTTTTTACGAAACTCGGCCATATGGTAGATGCTCATGAAAAACTACCAAGAAATAATTCTCACACTCATTCGTCAAAGGGTGGCGCTATAGCACTCAATTGAAAGTGCCAACTTTGAACAGGTACAACTCATGCCCTGTTTGACCTACAACCATGAAACTTCGATACACACATGCGTCTCTTCATGCCCGACAACTTTTGTGGTCTGACTTTTGACCTCTGACCTTTAGATCGCCCACCATTTTGAATTATATGAAAAACAGCCATTGGCTCCTAACTTCTGCATTTTCTCACTTATGGAAAATCCGCTCCCATCATTATGTCGGCAGAGGTCCAAAGTTCAAGTGTTAAACGTTTCGTGCAGATTGCTCCAAAATCCCAGGATTCCATAGATTTTAACTATTGCAGTTTTATGAAAATTATTCATCTGCCCCTAACACATACATGCAAGACTCACATTTCTTTGAAACGTTGCAGTAATGTAGAGAGTCATTCCAAATATCACTGAAACCAATCTCACTCCAATTGGCCAAAGGGGGGCGCTATAGCAATTTTTTGAAAATGCAAACTTTAAACAGGCAAAAGTCATGCCTCGTTTGGCCGAAAGTCGTGAAACTTGCTTACACTTGTGCCTTGACTCATGAGGAACACATCTATCGCTTTGACCAGTAAGCTCCGCCCTTAGATTGTCCGCAATTTTGAGCAGTTTGAAAAACACTTAAACCCAGGATTTTTCAGCTATTTGCGTGAAACTGTATCATCTGTGTGATCTCCTTTTTCACAGTTATTTGTCTCTTGGGCCAATGGCGTCTCCCTTAAATGAATGCCTCACAATCTCAAGGTCGCCAGTTCAAGCCTCACTTGATGCAGACTTAATTTAAGTTGAATTGCAAACAACATGACTGTATCAATGACTACATGTGCAAATGGTAAAGATAACCTGAAATGCATATTTGAGAGTACGTTTTTCAACGTATGACATACTTCATTCTGAAAATAGCCGATCTACAATCTCAAAACCCTTCAGATAGCAACGTGTTTCTGAGCTTGTAGATCGGCTGCTTTCACTGTTTTCGGTTGCGAGGAGACATACAATTTCTCTATTGGTAAATGGTTTGTGAACGAGTGATCTTAGTGTTGGCTTGGTTCATGACAGAAGGCAAGAGTTTATGATCTTCAACAGACAACATCAGCCTCGACAAAGCTATAGCACTATAGGTAGTGTTGCAGCCTATTAGTCCGAAGGTTGAGAGTTCGATTCCTGTTAATGGCAATAGGTTGAGATGTCCAATCAATCCATTCTGTTTTCATCTCTCTCTCTCATCAATCTATTCCGTTTCCATGTCTCTCTTCAATCTATTCCGTTTCCATGGTGCTCTCTCTCTCTCTCTCATCAATCTATTCCGTTTCCATCTCTCTCTCTCTCTCTCTCTCTCTCTCTCTCTCTCTCTCTCTCTCTCTCTCTCTCTCTCTCTCTCTCTCTCTCTAGTTTCCATGTCTGGCCCTGTATTATCGCTGCTTGCAGCTATATTAATTATTTTGGGCTGAGTTAAATCACGGGTCAAATTTAACTTTCAAAGCTAAGCTTATCTTTAGTGGTGGAAAGTAACTAAATACATGTATGCTCTTATCACATGTTCAACTAACTAACTGACTGACTGACTGACTGACTAACTAACTAACTACAATTGTTGTATAGAATTGTATCTATCTTTCTAACATTCTATCTAATAATCTATATTCAGTGACAGTTACACACCTCCTCCGCCAGGGGGGAGTCATGAGTAGCTGGAGACCAAGATGGCGCTGGGAGGGGAAGATCTGCCGCAGATCTGCCAAGGGAAGATCTTTGCTAGTGACGTCACAAATGGGCGTATGCAGAGCTAAGCCACGCGAGATTAGGGCTAAGCTGTGATTGGTCTTTAGAAAACATATCATTGGTCAGGATTGTTACTAGGTAGATTTAACAACTCTGGCCAATGATGTTGGTTTTACAAAAGCGCGGCATGATTATATTAACATTTCCTCCTTCAGCCGTTCCCTCCAGTTACCCATACTTGGTTCAGACTACAGAGCAGCCTAAGGCGGTTTACTTTTCTGACGGACTTATTCTTCTTCATAAATATACTAATACCTTCACCTTTTTGATCCAGAATGACGGTTAGTAGCCCTTGATTTAATTTATGGTGGTGTGTTTTCTTATGTCATTGAAGCTCCGTTGAATTGCTTGTATTTTCGGCAGCATAGAACTGGTCTGATGTTACCGACCGTTTTGTCTTATAAGTTTGGCATACATGTGTGCGATTGATCCGATATTACGGACGGAGTCTTCTCTGCAGTAATATATTTTATATTTAGTAATAAATATCAGTCTCACTCTCCATTCTTTCTCTGTCTTTAGCTGCACGCATAAACGATGTGCAGTCTATGTATCTCAGTCTATTTTATCATAACTCCTCCACTATATATGAATTTACACGTTACATTATGTTCTTCTCTCCAAGTATCACCACACAATTTATATCTTTAGTCCAACTTTTTTATTTGTATGTCATTCAATGTTGTATGAGTTAAAAAAAGGACCCCTATTGAAAAAAGCCTAAACGCTTTCTCGTGGCATCCTTTTAGTTGACCTTATACCAGTGAATCGTACTGTCATGAAACTGTACTTTTTCCTATGCAAACTGCTAATAAAAATATCAATCAATCAATCAAACTGGGCAATAGTTTTAGAGTTTCCGCTCCAACATAGTATGTAAACATCAGCTCACATGGCTGTAGGTACAGCAAACTATACTGTTATTGCGTGTGATTGATTGATTGATTGATATTTTTTATTAGCAGTTTGCATAGGAGAAAGTACAGTTTCATGACAGTACAATTCACTGGTACAAGGTCAACTAAAAGGATGCCGCAAGAAAGCGTTTACGCTTTTTTCAATAGGGGTCCCTTTTTTTTTAACTCATACAACATTGAATGACATACAAAATAAAACATGGTACTATGCAGTGGATGAGAACGAGAGAAGTATATACATTATTTACATTTCAGAGGAAAAAAAAATTAAAAAAAAGTAGTACAGGTGGGGGAAGAATGTATGGTATTTACAATGGAAGACAAAAAGGTATATGCAGAGGAGAGATATGGCATTTACAGTGAGAATGATGTTTTCTACAGAGGAGTGGTTAGGGGGAGGTGAGGTAAAGATTACATTTACCAGTTTCTAGACGTAACCGCTTGTAAGAGGCTTTTTAGGGCGGTTTTGAAGGAGGGAAGGGATTTACACTCCTTTAATGCCTTCGGTAGGGCGTTCCACATATTAGTGGCATAGCAGGAGAACAAGTTTAACCCTTTGTTAGAGTCATGTCTGGGTTGGACATGATCTGTGGAGCTGCCTCTGGTGTTGTAATTGTGACGATCCTTGACTTTAAGGAAGTAGTCTGTCAGGTACTGATATTTGACATAGCCAAGGTTTGGAAATGAATAAAAAAATAAAACAACAATCGTTCACTTTAGTGCTTTTCTCAGTACCCTGGGAGTTGTGCTATCATTAACATGGTTCCATTGATAACCATTGTTTCTCATTTTGATCCTTAATTGTCACCCACCCACTCCACTTTATATTGTACATATTCATTTCTTACAAACAACACAGACAAACAGTTGGTTTAAATACACACATTTATTAATTGACAGGCCACAAATCACATCGCATAGCTAATCAAAGAAGCACATACCACTTACTCTTTTCTGGTCTGATCAGCTTAAAAGAGTGACATTCTTTTTTTGCCTGCTTTTGGGTTTATTGGTGGTTGGCAAATCAACAAAAGAGAGACTGGTGTGTTAAGTGCTCGTTTTGTAGGGTGGGTGTTGTAATTGGGCCATACTAATTTGCAGGGGAGGCTGTGTTTGACTGTAAACAGTTTATTGTTGATGCAAAGAGATGTGTGATTTAGAATCATGAATAATACTTACCTTGTGAATGAATTTAATGTTTTTGTATGGTTTCATAATTGTATTCTTTGTTTATTAAACGTGTTTGGAAGGTGGAGTTAAAGGTGGATCCTCTGCTAAAGACAGATGGTTTCATCCTATAGGGAGAGGCCCAGGTGTAGTTTATATTAGTTAGTCTGACTTGAGACAAGCTGGGGTGAACATGGGGCACAGAAGCTGCTGGGGCTCCTGTGGTGTTAACACTGCTAAGTGTGACTTTGTTTGTAAGTTTATTGCTTAATTTGTTTAAGTATAGTGTTGTTGTTTTTCTTACAATGCAATATATGCTTTAATCAATATCAAATATTTTTGCTTCACAGCATGTCTCAGTGCAGAACCTCTCAAAAGGTCCTGTACCTTTGTCCCTGTGCCAGACATGTTGCCGCAAGTACCATTGCCCATTCTGCCATCCATCAGTTTTTCAGCCCTGTGAGAGCTATTACCGTGTTTGGAATCATATAGAATCACATAGAGTAAAAGCAGTCCGGCATAGAGGTAAGCAATGTCTTGCTTTAGTCTTTATTTGCAGTTGCATAATAGTAATAGGTTATTTCCTAATGTGCTACAGTTAGAAAACTCACTTCACAAATCAAAATGCATCTCTCATGCCTCCAAAACACGCGCAATTTTAAATTAATTATTGTCGAGTATGATTGTTATTCATTGACCTTTTCAGAATAACTTAATGTTCCTGCTTGGAATGTGAGACACATTGTCTAATATATTTGTGGAGTGTTCAAACATTCTTTCAGGAACACTAATGCTATTTTCTTCTTTGTTTCAGAATTCACAATATTCATTTGCCATTTAGAGTGCCGCAAACAAAGACATTTCCACTGCCCGTACTGCCCCAAGACGCTGCTCAACAGAGGAGAGTTTTTGCAACACATAATAAAATGTGAGAAATCTGTTACCACAACACCAGTGACTCCAGGCACAGCAGCTGTGACCCCATGCACCTCAATGTCCCCAGACACACCTGCAGTGACCCCAGACACACCAGCAGTGACCCCATGCACCCTGATGTCCCCAGACACGCCAGCAGTGACCCCATGCACCCTGATGTCCCCAGACACGCCAGCAGTGACCCCATGCACCCTGATGTCCCCAGACACGCCAGCAGTGACCCCATGCACCCTGATGTCCCCAGACACGCCAGCAGTGACCCCATGCACCCTGATGTCCCCAGACACGCCAGCAGTGACCCCATGCACCCTGATGTCCCCAGACACACCAGCAGTGACCCCAGACACACCAGAAGTGACCCCATGCACCCTGATGTCCCCAGACACACCAGCAGTGACCCCAGACACACCAGAAGTGACCCCATGCACCCCGATGTCCCCAGACATGCCAGCAGTGACCCCATGCACCCCGATGTCCCCAGACACACCAGCAGTGACCCCAGACACACCGGCAGTGACCCCAGGCACAACAGCAGTGATCCTGATGTCCCCAGGTAGAGGTAAGCAATTCTTCTTTGCTATATTGCATAATAGTAATTTATTTCCTTATGTACTACAGTTCCAAAAAAACTCACTTCACAATGCATCTCTCTTATGCCTCCCCAACACACAGTAATAATTGAATGTAATTGTGTTTCATTGATCTTTTCAGAATAACTTATTACTGAGAGTATGTCTGCTTAAAGAGGTTGTCTAGCCATACATTGTATAGATGGATGGATATTACATATTGAATTGGTCTACTTTAAAAATAAGAATTTGGGGGGGGGGGGGGGGGTTCCTTAAACCATTTTTGGTGTTTTGTTTCACATTGCTTGCCTGTCGTTGCTGTTTCAAAGCTCTTGCTTGAAATCTGAGACAAATTGTGTAATATCTGTGGAGTGTTCAAACATTTTTCAGGAATACTAATGCTGTTTTTGTCTTAACTTCAGAATTCATCCGTTGCAACTTGGAGTGCCGCAAACGGAAACATTTCCACTGCCTACACTGCCCCAAGACGTTAATAAACCAAGCTGAGTTTTTGCAACACCTGAGAAAATGTGAGAAATCTGTGAGAACAACTCTGACCACGACACCAGTGACCCCATGCACCCCAGTGTCCCCAGGCTCAACACCACCAACCCAGGGCGTACCACCACCACTAGCGACCCCAGGCACACCACCACCAGCGACTCCAGGCGCACCAGCAGTGACCCCAGACACCGCAGCAGCAGAGACCCCAGGCCAACCATCTGCGACCCTATGCACCAGCACCACAATGTCTCCAGGCACAACAGCAGCGACACCAGGCACTCATGTGTTTCTAGATAAAGGACCCCAGCCACCATTGAGACAGTCTACTAAGAAGGAGCATATAAAATGTCCCAACTGTGGTTTGTGGCTTTACAAGAAAAATCTGAGACGGCACATCTTAAAGGGGCTACACCATGAATTTCATTTTTTTTTAGGTTTTTAGTATTTTTTGGGCTCCCCAGTGTCTCTTGTACCCAAAAAAATATTTTTTTTTAACATTCAGTCATTCATGCTCATTTCATGGATTTCCTGAATGGGCGTGTCTGAACAGGCCATTTCAGAATGGCAGGGCAAGTGATGTCACTTGCCCTGATTTTGCATTGATGATGGCCAGACAGAATTGCTCAGTAGCTCCCCCCTGCCCAATAGGACGTTTTGGTATTGCAGCTGAAAAAGCTTGGAATGACAGACAGTCAGATTGTGAGAAAAAATATCTGGATGTTGTTTAGGCTTACAACCTGTTTAAAACGTATTAGGGGGCAATATTTATATATAATATTTTTTTTTTTAATTCATGGTGTAGCCCCTTTAAAGAAGCACACCTCAACTATCAATGACATCACAGCTGCTGGCAATCTAAGTAGTCAGTGCATTGACCAGGAGAATGGGGTGTTTGCAGTGGCAAAGTCTTTCCGGGGGACTTGTTTTCCCATCCATGTCATCAAGAAAACATGGGGTAATACACACAGAGTCATTTGTGAAATGGATGAATGCAACACAATAGCGGACTTTAAGAGAATTAGTGGTCTTAAATCTAGCCTGTGTCCTCATCTACGCTCAATAGAGTATTGCACATCAGATGCAATGAAAGAAGACCTGCGGGCTGATGTGTTGGAAGAGATGGTAGAAAACAAATGGTTTGGCCAAGAAAAGAGAGAGAAGTGCCTGAAACTGCAGGAAGAGGCCAACATACATGGAACCACCCTTGCTGCTCTTGTGGATCTTAATGTTTCAGTCCATAACTTCTTCCTCTCAGTTTTTGAACCAAAACTTAAATACTACAGTAGATTAGGAAGGGTGATGGTATGGTACAACTCAAAAAGAAACACATGGCATTGTCCTTGTAGCAAGGGTCGGGTCTCCTGCATCCACAAGTGTGTAGCCAAGTGGTATCTTTTTCAAACTAAAAGAGATCTGTTCATCACAAAGAACCCAGAAGAAGATGACCCACATGCTGGGCTTTCACCAGTATCGGACGACGAATCTTTGGAGGATCAGTCCCACATCCCAGTCTATCCACCAGTAAACCAGGAACTTGGGAAGATGGTCCACTATATCTATAAATCTAAAAGACTACCAGCTGTGTTGCCAGAGAATGTTACAAATCATATTTCGGAAAGAGAACTCCTCCCCACAGAACTGTTTCCTAAAGAGACTTTCTGTGCATATTGTCCTGGGTCCATAACACTTCTGGAGCCAATAAAGATCACAGGCAAAGCAAGGATTCTCACTTTGACGTCTGTAATTGAGGGTTTGTATAGCTTTGTATGGATTGTCATCACATTCCTAATGTAACTGTGTCAACACTGATGAATTGTCTTGGCTTCCTATGTAATATACTTACTACATTCTTTGCAGAGATATCCACCTTCTGTAGAAGATGTCCACAGTGCAACCTCATATACCGTTACCAGGAATGGAGTGACGGTTTGCACAACTACAATGATCACATCATCATCAGCTTGCAGCTGTGTTTGTTTCTTCGAAGCTCTATCGAGGTATGACTTCATTGGTGTATAGCTCCATGGGCTAGTTTGTTGTTACAGTAGTTTAGTTTCATAGTTGCAGTGTCTGTGTCTAATCTCCCTCTTGTAGGCTTACGATTAGAATTTAAATTCACTTTGTATTGTTTTAAACAAACAAAGCCAGAATGATAAAGGCAGCTGTATTTGACACTTAAAGCCTAGCATCCCTTCTCTGGGTGGACCATTCTTCAAATGCAGATCTACAACCTCACATCTTGCAACATTACACGTTATACATTTTTAGTGCTGGATCAATGCCCAGCATTGTCTGAGGCTGTAGTTTTCTGTGTCATTTAATCAGAGGTGGAAAGGGTACTGAAAAATCCTACTCAAAGTAAAAGTATTGTGAGTACAGTGAAAATTGACTACAAGTACAAGTACTAGTCCAGGAAACTACTCAAAGTAAGAGTAAAAGTAAGCCTTTTTAAAACTACTCATGTGAGTAAAGAGTAAAAAGTACCCCCCCCCCCTTTTTTTTATTAACTATACGTTACCCGCTACCTAAGCTGTCCCAATGTGATTAACCAGGAAGAGAAAAATACCATTCAGAAAACCACTTTTAATAACATCTTTTCTCTGAAATCTGTATGTAAGCAATACACGAAAAATAAAATGCTGCAAATATTGGAAACAAAGCATATATACTGCACATACATTTAAAAACATAAATATAATATAGTAAAATCAATAACAGTGAAAGTAATAATTAACTTAAATAATACAAAATGTACAAAATGCAAATATGCAAATATTGGAACAAAGAAAGGACATATACTGCACATGTACAAATAAAAATAAAATAACTTTCAAAAATAAAATATTACTCAAAGAGTTGAGTTTTTACTATATAAATTACTCAAAGTAAAAGTAGAGCATTTAAAAAGTACAGATCCTCCAAAAAACTACTCATGAGTACTTACTTGAGTACTTTTACTTGAGTATTTTCCACCTCTGCATTTAATACAGATAATTCCTTTGAATGCTTTACAGACACACACTGCAGTTGGCAGAGTTGTTGAGAGCCTGGAGAAAACTACAGGAGTGAAGTATCCGTGCAGTACAGAGGTGTTTCAGGGATATCTCCACTTTGAGGCCCTTACGGATCACAACTACTCATATTCATGCCATAAATGTGGCTCATACCCACCTGTTGTGATCATGGATCTTCATCGAAAGTCAGTATTTAACATGCCAGGTTGGTGTTGCCATTCTTTCAATTGTGTATTAACAGGTGGCATGGCTTTCGTTGTTAATGAAATGACAACATTTGTGGTACTCTATGCACGAATGGAAAGTATATATTCTAATGTGAAATATACTGCTTTAATATCTTCTCACAGTGAGTGACATCGAGAACCCCCCAGAAAACTTTGATGGAGAGGTTAATCTTGACGAATTCTGGGAGTCTGTGGCTTTGGAGAGAATTGCCAGTGGATTGATTTCGCGTAAGTATATGAATTATTCACTGCAGTAGTCTGTCTATGCACAGTAGCAAAGTAAACATCAAGTGACTAAACTTTGTCTTAATTAAGGAGGTGGTCAAAACCCATTCAAAGTCAAGCCGGACTATCATCGTTGGGCCCCTTTTATTGGTGCTAAAACACGAAAATCCACAACAGTGCTCAATACAGAGTGGAAAAAGGTTCCTGTGGCAGGCGGTCAGCATGCAGATGTATTACACGAGGAAGTGACAGAGGATAGGCTCACCAACGAACTGATGAAGCAAAAGGTACTTTTGAGGGCAATATTTTGAAGCTGCAATCTGCCACTTTTACATTACACCTGTTGTGATGGTGTGTATTGAGGCAACAATATAATTATTATTAATTCATTATGAAATCAATCAACAGGTGGAAAGCATCAGAAAACTGGCCAAGGAGTGTGGTCTTGACGCAAAGGGCTCAAAACTTGACCTAGTGTTGAGACTTAGGCATGAAATGCAGACAAGATCAGCGTATGACAAGATTTTTCAGAAAGTCTGGGGAGCATCAGGTAACTTTGAATGGACATTCTGAACTAATACAGTAGGAAAGAAATGTTAGCTTTCCATATATGTTGAGCATATAGAGCACTTAATGTGTAATGCACCCCGTTTTTATTTTCCTCCTAGGAGGTTGGGCAGTCATAATGTGCCCATGTTCAGTGGTTTACAGCATCAAGTTCCTGTTGAGAGCCGAGTCTCCACGAGATTATACAGACCTCTTGCTTTCTTGGAAACATGTCCCAAATGTCTGCATCTATGACTTTGCTCGAGGCCTTGCCACCCATGCCAATCTGCGGAACCCAGAAAATGTCCTCTTCACTCCCCATGAGGGACGTCTGTTGGAGCCTACAGCTGATAACATCAGGCTTGCAAAGGAGGGTCACGTCCAAGTTGACTTGCCTTGGTTGAAGGAGAAAAAACAGCTTCCAGATGCTGGCGGCCATCCTCTGACAGGGTCCTCACAGCACTACGTCCTCTATGATAAATTCCATGAAGACAACACCAAAGATGCAAGAGATGTCCTCCGTAGAATAGAGTTGGTGCCACAGTTGGCAGGTTGGGTAAATTCACAGGCAGCAGAGCAACTCTTCTCAGACATGAAGAAGAACAACTACTTCCTCAATGTGATGACCCCGTCAGCCCACATCTTTTTAATGCGGAACATTCTCCACCATTATAATGCATCTGTCAACAAAAGATTTGAGAAGATGTACAGGACCATCAATGTGGATAGGACTCTCACTGTGGATATCACGCTTAATATGAATGGACAGGCTGTAATGGGTAACATTGTCATGTTTCTAAAATTTCCATATTCCTGTCTGGGTCTGTAATGCACAACATTTCACCGTATGTTTGACCCTTTTGTATTTGTGTGTGCACTAGGATCACCTCCTGAAAACCTGTGTGGGGAGCACTGTGAGAGGAGGACAAAGGCATCACTTCTGAAGCCCTGCAGAGAAACATGGACCCTTCCAGGACATCCACTACAGGAGGAACTGGTAACTATGGTTGTAAACTATCATGACTGTTATCCATTCCCTTGTTCAAAGGTGACGGTAGCACATATCCAGTAGATCGCTGGTGCTGGACATATCGAAAAAATGTTTGAAATAATTCCATTTGGCACAACATGTTTGAAATAATTCTATTTGGCACAGCAGTTTATCTCTGACATGGTTTACTTAGTGCAGGGTTCCCACGGTCCTGAAATTCCTGGAAATGTTTTGAAATTAGAAAACAAAAATTCCAGTCCTGGAAAAGGTTTGGAATTGTTCAAGGGTCCTGGAATTTATCAAAGGTCCTGGAAAAATATTTGTGTATGCATTGTTTTTGGCTATTGATTTTGTTATTAAAAAACAAAAAACAGTATGTATAACATTACACGAAATATGTAACATAAGTAATTTTTCGCCGAACGGGCTGCGTGATTGCAGCCTATACAGGACATGACAAAAAGAAAATTGCACTTTAAGTTTACCACTCTTGATTTGTTTTACATAATTATGTTCTTCCCTTCTTGTGTCTGACAGTATCCTCTTGTTGAAATTAACTTAATAGGAACAAAATAGGAAAACCAACAACAAAAGTGTAATTTAAAATATTGATGCATATATATATATATATATATATATATATATATATATATATATATATATATATATATATATGTATATGTATATGTATATGTATATATATGTATGTATGTGTAATACGGATGCCATCATTAGTCTTGTATTTCCAGCGAGCTATATCCTAGGATAGGTGATGTAGCAAAGAATTTGGTATGAAATTTGGAATGGAATTATACCATTCTATGCTTTATTTTTGCTACACTGCCTGTCTTTGTGCATTGCACATAGGAGTAAGAGACTCATTATTGCGCTGAATGATTGTTATATAGGCCTGGAAATTGGGTTAAATATTCTGGAAAAGTTTTGGAAATTCATTGGTAAAAAAGTGTGGGAACCCTGTTAGTGTAAATACATGGTTTAGCTAACAGATATAATAGATTGAACTAACTTACTGTCGAATGTGGAAGAAAGTCCCTCGTCGAAGCAGAATGCAGGTCAGCGTTGCCGTGTTTTGTTTGTTCATGCAGCTGTTTGTGTAATAGTAGACTAATTAATTACATTACAGTGAAGGACTGAAATGTGAGCAGCGCGCTCTGCTGGTCAAAATAAATCATTACACCAGTAAAGGCCCATGGCTTTGTAGCCATCAGTGCATTTATATATTTTCTATCTGCGAGACATTTCGGGGGGACATTTCACCGATACCGATATGAACTGATATGACCATATAAGGGCATATCGGGCCCTGATATATCGGTGACCGATATATCGGTCGGACACTAGACTTGAATATATTCTGTGCCATGTTTATGTTGAATTTGGGGTGCATGAGATCAGTGGAGGTGCCTCTGGTGTTTCTCAATTCAGTGAAGTAGTTGGGTACAGGGGCACTGATTCTGAGTATCTTGAAGACCAGGCAGTACTGACCTCTACCGTGAGCCATCTCACTAGCAAAGTGAGCAGGGGACAGTCCTATTAGGCTAATCTGTATCTTTTTGAGAGGTCTGTAGTTGTGGTTTTAGTGTTAACCCTGCCATCAGGATTTGTCAACTACATTATAATCTTTAACACTTGCTTGCTTCAACATTCTAGATTGACTACATTTTGGATGACAGTAAGCCGGCAGAAGAGCTGATCATCAAAGACGGCCACACATGCCTCACGCGGGACAACATTCGAACCCTGGGCCAACAGAGGGAAATGGACTCGATGGTATGTGCAGGTCTTGGGTTGAGAAAATGACAATTACTGATTGATTGATTTGAAAATATTTTATAGAACTCTGTGTTTGTGTGTGTGGTTTTTACAGGTGGGAAATGGGTGTTTCCGAGTTCTCAAGGAAGCCATAGAGCAGCAGGTACTGTACAGTAAGTCTTTAAAGTAACACATGTTGATAGACTGCAGTACTCATTTGAAATCTTTATTCTACAGGGGAAAACTATTAAAGTGGTGGATCTGCATGTCCCACCTACATGGCTCCCACCTACCAACTGTGACCCACTCTTAACCTTCTCAGTAAGTTTTAATTGCTGTTGGAACATGCAACATTGATTGAGTTACAGTCAATTTAATCAATACATGCAGTCAATTTCATCAATACATGCCTTTATTAGGTGGCAGACTCTAATAAGGATCTTGTGATCATCCCACTGTGGACCCCAGGGCACTATCTGCTATGTGTAAGTGTACATTTCTTTGAAGCATAATGCATATGAACTGAAGAGCAACCTGGATAGGCATTTCCCTAATTATGTTTTGGACTAAAATGTTGTGATGTTTTCAGTTTGGATTTCTACCCCTGTTATGTTTGTCATTTATAATGTTCACTTCCACATGCATGTGTTCTTATGGCAAAGAAACATGTGCCCTACAGGTAATGAGGCCTGCCACGAAAGACATAGTCTTTCTGGACTCAAAATACAGGGAGAGAATACAAGGCTTCGGAAATCAGGCTTATCGAAGTCTACTAAGGTTAACATAGGGAGACTGGATTTTTGGAGGTCACATTCCCATGACCTGACCATGTTGAAGCTGCAATCCAAAAGTTATTTGAAATACTTTATTTAACTAATCTGTATCATAGATCACGTTATGCCTACTGCTGGACCTTTAGTACTGTAAAGAGGGCTTGAATAAGCAATATAAATTTAATGGATTGCAGCTTTAAGAACTGATTCTTAAAATCATGGCCATGTTCAGTTGTGCCTTTTTGCATGTGTTCCCATGTCGGCCAGGTTGTCTGGCCAAGTGGATTTGCATGACAGCTTTTTGAACATTGAGCCCGATTCATCAAGCACTTTACACCCAAATTACACCCATATTTTGAACTTACCAGAATTTCTGACAACCTACATTAGTGGTCAGATTCATTAATGTTTTATTTAAGTTCAAAGAATGGGTGTAATTTGGGTGTAAAGTGCTTGATGAATCGGGCTCATTGTCTTTTTTCCCCCAGTGACTTTCCTGACTATTCAGCGTTCTACATCTGGTGGTGGTGGTTTCTTTCTTTCTTTTTTTTTTTATTCTTCTTTTGTGTACCTTCTGAAGGCCAAAGACTGATGATGTCCTTTGTCTTTTCAGAGGCGTTGCACAACATCTTGCGCCAGGAAACTGGACGGAGAGCAGTGGCTTGGATTTACAGGTAACAGTAGTTGTAATATTTTATTTGACATCCTGTATTTAATGTCCCTTTTCTCTTTTGAATCAACATTATTTGACTTATTCCAACAGGGCGTTCCTTACCAATCTCATGGTGTAGACTGTGGAGTCTTCATGCTCATGGTGAGATGTTACTCAGATAATGCTAACGAAAAACATGTAAAATGTAAATATCACAACATTGTTTTATGTCCACTTACAGTATGCTTGGTACATTGCTGTTGGTGCCGAGATGGACTTCACTGTTGTAAGTGCAACTTTAAAATCAGAAGTGCACATTATGCTTAAAGGGATATTTCACTTTCAAAAAATCTTTTGGTAATTTTATCGTCTGCTCAGGCTTTTGAGGGAACCCGGGACAGTTTTTGAGTTGCTTGATTCAGTATTTAGATATTTGATATTCATTTTATCAGACACGCCCCCTTCCTATACAAACCCATTATAACTTCAAACTCCATTTTAACCATGATAGATTCAATGAAAACACCTGTTCTTTTTTCTGGTGACTCATACTGCCCTCCTAATACGTCAGCAGGCCATGTTTTTTCGATAACTTTTTTAATTTATTTTTAATAATTCTTTGGGAAAATGAAAAATATAAAATACAATAAAAGAAGATAAAAAATAAATGGAAAAGGTTATCGAAAAAACACGGCCTGCTCATGTATTAGGAGGGCCGTATGAGTCAACATAAAAAATTACGGGTGTTTTCACTGAATTTATCATGGTTAAAATGGAGTTTGAAGCTACAATGGGTTTGTATAGGAAGGGGGCGTGTCTGATCAAATGAATATAAAATATCTAAATACTGAATCAAGCAACTCAAAAACTTTCCTGGGTTTTCCCAAAAGCCTGAGTAGACGATAAAATGACGAAAGTTTTTTTTGAAAGTGAAATATCCCTTTAAGTGAAAAATAAAAAGGTTTGCGTATAATGTGTTATAACATGATTTCTTTATTATGCTTTTACTTCAGCATGACATGGTTGGAATAAGGAGGTGGTGGTGTGCAACCTTGGTAGAGAACTTCGAGCTTGAGGGGTACCAACATAATTTATATTAAATCACAAAGTATCGCAAAGGAATGTGGTATGTTGACCTTTGATTAACTTGTGTTATCTGAAATTGCAGTTATGGAAAAAGGTTTGCGCACTTCACTCCAGAAGGGCAAGCAACTCTGTCTCTCAATGTCCCACCTGTCTTCAGAGTCTGCAGGAAGAGGAGGCATGAGAGCGTCACCATGGTGAATTGTCATCACACAAGACACCGACCCTCTCACATTGACTACTTTCCGCCCATCTTCAACATTAAAATATGTCATTACTATACTTTCGAGCTATTCTGATGACCTCTTGAAAAAGTTTAATTCTGTTGCCTAGAACGTTGGGATCGAACATTCAAACACATTCGTGTCACAGGTCCTATGACATGGTAGGCTATTTCACCTGAATGAACTCAAATGGTTTGACTGAGCTGTTCTATATTTGATGTTTCCAATATTTTATATACTACTTTATATATTATATAATACTTTATCAATATATAATACTTTATCAAGTTCAAATAGCCTATGAACACATACTCCGGTCATATGACCAGTGATATATGGTGGATGTGTTTTTATGTTTGCAACGTTCTAGGCTACGAAGAATGGAACTTTTCACAATAGATCTAAAGTATGACATAGTTTGATGTTGGAAATGCATAGATTTCCCCTTTCGTAAGCAGTCTTAATTGGTCGTGCTTATTTTGAGTTGCCTTAAACCTCATCGAGTGTGGCATTAGTCTTAAATTATATCTGCATTAATAATTAGTTATAACTGTTGTATTGTTTTAATGTCAGACACCAGGGGATGTCTGTGACGAGCACAGCTATGCAAAGAAGGGGAGACAGGCTGACGCTGTACTGTGGGTTAGTGCTTAAGATCAATTACACTTTCACATACTCAAAGTTGTACACACATCAATCATTTAGTCAGCCATAGTTTGGCTGTGATATTGTGTAATTACTTTTTTTTTATGTTCCCCAAAAGGCACCCGACACACCGAAGATTTTGCAGGTAAAGTGTAAGAATTGAAAGAATCCATGTTTATTTGCAATCGATGTTTATCCAACAGGTAATTATATTTTGGGTTTGCCTTTTAGCTTCCACCTGAGGTCCTGGAGGAGGTGCTGCTTGAAGTAGTGCTCCATGAAGGAGACATGGCCTACATACGTCTCGCACTCACCTGCAGGGCCTTTCGAGACATCAGTAGAAATCCTTCCTTTAGGAAGAGGGCTCATTTTGCCTGGCTTGATGGTAATTGCTATTATGTGACTAAATAACCTTTATTACAAAGTGTATTTGCTTTCATACACCATAATAGTTTTTCTTTTGTTTTTGGAACAGGTGAGGTGAACTGGAAGAACTATCCAGCCGTATACAAGGAGGAGTCCAGGGTGCCCTTTGCCATAATCAATTGCCAAGAGTGTGGCAAACAATTTAAGGATTGTGTTGGCTTCACTGGGAGTGGGAAGTGTGGGGAGTACCCAAATTATTATTCAGACTGCATCCCTGGTGTGTGTGCTTTCTGCCAATATTAAAAGTTGAAAGAAACATGGCCTCTATTTCAGTGTGAATTTGTTATAGATCAGTCATTTGCTGATGAAACTTTATCATGTCAAAGAAACTGCATACAAGATTTCTGTTAATGTTTGATAGATATTACACACTTTGACTTTTTTCTTTTTTGGTAAATGGTTGCATTGTGAGCTGGTAGATAGCCATGTATACTGTACAGGGTTAAAGCAGTTCAAAGTGATGTTGCTGGGAACCCCATCAAGACCCCTGGAAGCCCAACCCGGACCCCTGGAGTTCCTCACATCCAGAAGTGATAAAATGTGTAACAGCAGCTTCAGAAGAGTAGTTACTGTTTTGGAGGTACTAGTCTAAATATGCAAAACCACAATAGGCCTAAATTGTTGTTGCAGGGTTAGTGAGGGGCTCAACTTAAAAACTGACAACTTGCGTGATGTTCTAATGTTTGTACACCAACAGACAGCCTAAATTGTCATTGGTGACAATTATACTGGGTAAATACAACTTATCCAAGATAGCTACTGCTGCTATGAAAAAGGGTGCGTCATGAACTTATGAAATAAATATCATAGAATCGGGAGTGACAAGTCAGTTTATGGGGACGTTGAAGACAATTTAGATCAGACAATAGTGATGTTTGCATAGGAAAAGGTACAAGACAATTTCAATTGGGGTCCTTTTACAACTCATAACATTGAATGACAGGCCAGGGGAGGTAAGGTGACTGGCTTTTACAACTAGCATATGAATAGCTTGGTGTATGTTATCTTCATTACTATAGTCTGCAGAGATGACCAAGCAACCTATTACCCATCCAGATGTGCATCTGAAATTTGTGCAAGAGGTGTCTTCTCAGTCCAGGTTGTAGTCTAGCAGCAGAGACCCTCATTTAGAGATACCCATGCATACTACCTGAGTTTTTGTTATCTTAGGGTCTCCCATTAATGAAATGGATTGTTGTGAAACTTCATTATTATTATTATTATTATTATATTAGATTATTACCTTTAGATTATTTTTCTTATTAATGATTAATACTGTATTTACAATGGATGAATGTCTGCTGTGTGTGACCCATTAAACAAGACCAATACATTTATTTTATTTTATTTCTATTATTATTATTATTTTTTATTCAATTAGAAAGATGTATTTGTGTGCAAAATAGTATGAATTACAGCATTCACACATTGTAAGCCACACATTGTAAGCTAAATATACAGAAATAAGGATATTAAATTGTGGAACTGATAGTATTATCTGCTGTAAATGATATAAATCCACAATTGAAAATGATAATAGTCATAATAAATGATGTCAACATAATATAACGTAGAATTAATTGTTTGAAAGATAAAACATGGATAAAATTATCTTCACAGCTTGTGCACAAGGCAATTAAGAATACCATCACAGCTTTCTTGTTCAACTGATAAAAATATGTATCAAGTATAATTAATCGTTTAAATGACATTTGAAAGATAAAACAAGGCAAAAAATACCATCACATGTGCACAAGGCAAAATAATACCATCGCAGCTAGGTTTCATCCGCATACGCCCACTTGTGACGTCACGTATGACGTCACTATCGAGGTACGCCCATTTGTGACGTCACTAGCAAAGATCTTCGCCTGGCGCGAACAGTCTTCTCCCGCGTGGTTGAAGCCAGAAGGCACCAAGCGAGCTGAGACAGAGCGCAAACGTCGAGGCACAGACGGCTGTGTTGTTGACGGACAACGGATGATGAGAAACAAAAATACAACGGATGCACGCTTATGAGAAACAAAAATAAATATTCACTACTACGACTACTTTTGTATTTGACATTTTTCAATTTCTCTAAATATTATAAACTTTCACATATCGCGTATGAAAAGGCTACTATGGGCTACAGTGAAGTCGGACCGAATGACTGAAACGTTTTTTCTTTTTTTACTCCCCTGGCAGATCTTCCCCTCCCGGCGCCATCTTGGTCTCCAGCTACCCACGCGAACGGCCTTCTTACCCCCCGTTTTTCAGTAGCAGGGGGCGGGGGGCGCCCCTAGTCCTACGTCACGTCCTAGACGGATAGCTCCGCCCACACTGGGCGAGCGCTGTCAAAGCGCAGACGGCTTTGTTGTTGAAGCCCGACTGACGCTCATGAGAAACAGCAGAAATGAAATCTGGCGAAAACAGTTGCGTGCATTAAAGGAAACATGCAGTCTAAATATATAATAAATATCCATTTGTCTAATTCACCACTACTTTTGCGACTGTGTCTCAACGTGTTTTTACTGACGCACGCTCATGAGGAACAGCAGAAGTGAAATCTGGCGAAAACAGTTGCGTGCATTAAACTTTAAAGGAAACATGCAGTCTAAATATATAATAAATATCCATTTGTCTAATTCACCACTACTTTTGCGACTGTGTCTCAACGTGTTTTTACTGACGCACGCTCATGAGGAACAGCAGAAGTGAAATCTGGCGAAAACAGTTGCGTGCATTAAACTTTAAAGGAAACATGCAGTCTAAATATATAATACATATCCATTTGTCTAATTCACCACTACTTTTGCGACTGTGTCTCAACGTGTTTTTACTGGTTAAATAAAGGTTAAATAAAAAATAGAATTTGCGTTTGAAACTTAGAATTTCTCTAAATATTACACTTTCACGACAGCCTAAGTATAAACTGTTATATTAGATGAGTGAAACAGCTGAGTGAAATATAAAAAAGTTACTCCTAAGGCTATCATCATATAATGATTTACTTATATTGACTGTATATATACTGTCCCAAAAATATAAAAAAGTTACTCCTAAGGCTATCATCATATAATGATTTACTTATATTGACTGACAGCTGTTTCACTCATGATACAATGTCTCAGTCGCAAAAGTAGTGGTGAATTAGACAAATGGATATGTATTATATATTTAGACTGCATGTTTCCTTTAAAGTTTAATGCACGCAACTGTTTTCGCCAGATTTCATTTCTGCTGTTTCTCATGAGCGTCAGTCGGGCTTCAACAACAAAGCCGTCTGCGCTTTGACAGCGCTCGCCCAGTGTGGGCGGAGCTATCCGTCTAGGACGTGACGTAGGACTAGGGGCGCCCCCCGCTCCCCGCCCCCCGCCCCCTGCTACTGAAAAACGGGGGGTAAGAAGGCCGTTCGCGCTACCCATACTTGGTTCTTCACGGTGCTGCTGAGCAACAAAGAGCGTGGTTAAAAATGTCTCATGAAGGAGGTAAAATGCTTAAAATAGAGTCTCAACGGCTGTCGATAAATGAACACATGACGTTGGTGGGAGAGGAGATATCGTGTGTTTTGGAAAAACAGCAAAGTGATGTTTGTAGCGCAAAGCTTAATGTCAGAGTGTTTGTGTCGGAGCGCCTGCGTGCGGCTGCAGAGTTCATGTGCAACCTCTTCCAGAGAGAGATGGAGGCACTAGAAACTGAGCTGGAGCGACAAGACAAACTTCTGGACGTGATTTTACATCACATCAAACTACACAGAAAAGGTTTGTTAATGCTTCACTGCCAACTCCTTTTACCCGTTTTAGACATGTATAGCTACTTATTATCTAGGCCCATTTTGCTGTTGTCCAGTACAGGTAGAAAACTACAGCAGTGTACACTTATCCCTGCTGAAAAAAAACAGCTTGTGAGCTTGTAGATCTTTTTTTTTTTTTTTTTTATAGGCCTAAGCAGTGCATTCTGGGTTGTGAGCAGTGTTGCCATATCTGCTTATTATAAGCGACGTTGGGCTTGTTTTTCTGTTAAGTTGCTTGTAAATATTGGTAGTTGCGGGTTGCTTTTTCGGGGGGCTTGTTTCTAAAGTGTAGTTAACTCTTCCATTTTTTAAAATTGTTTAAACCATTTGCATGGCAGGCTGAAGTTAATAACATGAGTTTGGTCGATCCATTATTAAATTCTAGTCCTTCACCAGAGCTGTGTTTGGATAGCAGCTGGACCTAACCATCAACTAGTTGAGTTGTAGTCACATGGCCAGCCTCTCCACAGCTCCTACTCTTTGCCTGAGGACATCTCGGGCCGAGTTGTTCCAGCCGGTCAGAGAGCCGTGATTTGGGAACCTTCTGGAGCGGTTGGCAAACCCAAACCCCCGGAGAGCTGCTGGAATCCAAACCATGCCCCCGACTGTCTCCATTGGCTGGCTGTTTCCAGAATGGCCCCTAGTCACTGCGTCACATTCCAGGCGGATAGCACTGCCACGCGCTGCCACGACCTAGGAGGACCTGTTTTTTGCCTAACTACTTAATAACTTAATAAGGGCTATTGTCTGTTCTCCTCAAGTGGGCCGGATGGTCCGCCTCGCTGGCAGTGACAATAAACTGTGGCTAAACCTTAATCCTAATGAAATATTTTGCAACCTATTTTAGATAAGTTTTTTAAAAAAAGCGTTGGGTGTGAGGTCTGATCTCGTGACATTTGGACTGGAAGTTTAATGCTTATCTGTGCATGCCACAGAGTCATCTGGTTTTGCAGGGATTTGGGAGTTATTTAAGGCGATCGGCAGTTCCACGTGCTTCATGCTCAGTTTCTTTCTTTGATTCTGTTCTGTTGTAGGACTATATCCTCATCTACAGTATGTTTCAGCAATATAAAACCATCTTCCCATTCCCTTGAAATGCCTGCAATTTACCTGTATGTTTAATTTTAGCATCTTGTGATCACCCGACCTTAGTGTTTCTCAACGAGGGTGGAATGTAGCCTGGCATGGCCAGACTAATATCACTGGCAAATTCATCTGGTTTCCAGGCTAGGTGGAATGCATTGCTGCATTCACAACGTTACTGCTCCAGCGTAATGTATACTTCCACTGTGTCACATGCAAAAACAAACGGATAGAAAACAAGAAATTACACAGTCATATATATAGTATATCACTCCAGTCTTGGCCTCGCTTCATTGGCTCCCTGTCAGCTTCCGAATAGATTTTAAGATTGTATTGTTTGTTTTTAAAATTCTAAATGGGTTGGCACCCCGTCCCTTGCAGATCACTTTTCCGACCACTCTCCACCCAGAGCACTGAGGTCGGCAGACCAGCTGCTGCTGGAGGGGCCAGCGACCAAAAAAGAAAAACAAAACTAGGTTTGCAGCGGCTGCCCCCCGGCTGGGTCCGCGTTTATATGCCGACGGTCCGCTGATCCGACTGCCGGGTTCCGCTGTGTAGACGGGCGTTGTTCCGATGGTCAGCTAATCTGAAGCAGACACGCACGCACGTGCACACATGCAATATGAGTAAAATATTACACAAACTAATTATATATTTTTCACTGGTCATCTATCGGCGATATATCTATCTATCCGTCCGTCTATCTGTTTATCTATCTATCTACACTGTCTGTCTGTCTGTCAATGACGCCTTTCCAGAACGTATATTTTCCTAGATTTAATGTTATTTAGCATGCCCAATACTACCAGATTTCATTGACAAACCTTTTGTATAAATTTGTTTGGGGCTAAGCCATATTGACTCACCTACATTTTCAGGTCAGGATACAGATTTAACAAGTGAAATTGGAAGTGATTGACACAAAGAAATGCTCAGACAAAATTGGAACTGGATTACTGGAACACTTGTGATGACCCCTTCATTATGCTTGGGGTCATCTGTTTGTTCTGTTTGTATTTGGTCCTAATGGTGGTGCTTTTCTGTCTGTGTAGGAGGAGAGGGCCAGCCTACTAGGGGTGTGTCTATGGGACGAGACACACCTGACTCCACTCCACTCCACGACGCCGACTTGACCTCAGGTGTGTGTCCTCCTTGACCCATGTGGGCAATTTCAAAAAGAGACCCATCACACCAAAGTGCACAAATCCAACTTTCAGCCTCAACTGAACACCAAATGTGAGCCTATTATGTCACTTGGTACAAGGTGTGAAGAGTATTACTGTGGTTATTGCAAACAATTGTGTCCTTTATACATGCACTCAAACATCATATCACATCTAAACCAATTAGGAATGGTAATCATCACCTGCCATAAGAGCACTATACCCAACCCTCCAAGTACTCCCTCACCCCCTCCGCAACCTTGGTACCTAGGAGCATTTTAAGAAGGAGCAAGGCAAAAATAGGTAGAGACAGATACAAGCACAACTATAGGGATTAAGAAATGGTAAAAGTTTGAAAAAAAACAACAACATGCATTTCAGTCACCTTCAGACTCCCGCCCAGTGGGATACCGTTATAAGAGGGATATCAGCTGGCTGAAGAAACCCGGCATCGCAGGTTCCATGTGCATCATTCCCAGCACCCCCTAGATAGAGACTGAATGAACTTCCAACCCCAAATAACCATTTTTAATCAAATTGTGCACTGGTTTAAACAAAACGAGTAGCAAAGACACTCGAGCCCAACTCCCCTAACTAATCACAAAAATTACCTACCTAACCCTAGTCTTCAGTGGCCCTGCAGAGTCCCCCTTACCTTCAAGGTATCTCATTGGTACCACCCCATCCCATCTTTTGTGGGACAGAACCTAAACAAAACAACAAAACAGTGAGTCCTAGTGCTGCACGATTCTTGCTCAAATGTGAATTACGATTCTCCTCCATAATAATTGAGATCACGATTCTCACACGATTATCATCGTTTCAATGAAAATGTTTATTGCACTCTTACTCTTAGATGTCACGTGAGTACAAATAATTTAAACAGACAACATTTGTCTCTCTTGTAACAAAAACATAACTTTGTCTTTATTTAGTCTGTAGTTGCTGAATACTGAACGAACAATACTACATTCAAAATGTGGCACCTGGAGCCAACTAATGTGGCTTTAAACAGACACCATCAACATGAAAGTGCTTGACTTAAATCCAAGTCTCAGTTTCTTGAAGCAAAAACATAGAGTAACTAAAATGAATTTGACAGCCAACTACTGTGACTTTAAACAAATTGCTTGACTTCAACTCAAGTCTCTCTGGTAACAAAACATACAGTAACTAAAATAAAGATATTGCTGTAGCCTGAGTGCTGAACATAAAAAATATAATTTTTGCAGCTTTATAATAACAAAATGTAAACTTTGCAGTAGCACCTGTCCACAGTGGACATCCAACTACTGTACAACAACACCAACCTGTTTGTTACAGGGAGGAATGCACTTAAGTTACTCAAAATACCGCACCACAGTGCTGAATATAAAAACAAAACAGTCACAGCTTTAGAATAATAATATTTAAAAAAAAGCCTGCCGGCTAGCACCCAGTTCAACTACTGCACTTAAGGTTCTTGTACTGAAACAAACTTAAAATATAGCTGCAAGCAGCGATAATACGGGGCCAGTGAATAGAGAGAGAGAGAGACATGGAAACGGAATAGATTGAAGAGAGAGAGAGAGTGACATGGAAACAATAGATTGATGAGAGAGAGAGATGGAAACATAATGGTTTGATTGGACATCTCAACCTACTGCCATTAACAGGATTCGAACTCTCAACCTTCAGACTAATAGGCTGCAACACTACCTATAGTGCTATAGCTTTGTCCAGGCTGATATTGTCTGTTGAAGATCATAAACTCTTGCCTTCTTTCATGAACCAAGCCCCTGTTTCACTAACACTAAGATCACTCGTTCACAAACCATTTACCAATGAAGAAATTGTACATCTCCTCAGAACCAAAACTAGTGAAAGTAGCCGATCTACAAGCTCACAAACCATGAAAAGTTGTGAGATTGTTGATCAGCTATTTTCAGAATGAAGTATGTCATACGTTGAAAAAACGTACTCTCAAATAAGCATTTCAGGTTATCTTTACCATTTGCACATGTATTCATTGATACAGTCATGTTGTTTGCAATTCAACTTAAATTAAGTCTGCATCAAGTGAGGCTTGAACTGGCGACCTTGAGATTGTGAGGCATTCATTTAAGGGAGACGCCATTGGCCCAACAGACAAGTAACTGTGAAAAAGGAGATCACACAGATGATACAGTTTCACGCAAATTGCTGAAAAATCCTGGGTTTAAGTGTTTTTCAAACTGCTCAAAATTGCGGACAATCTAAGGGCGGAGCTTACTGGTCAAAGCGATAGATGTGTTCCTCATGAGTCAAGGCACAAGTGTAAGCAAGTTTCACGACTTTCGGCCAAACGAGGCATGACTTTTGCCTGTTTAAAGTTTGCATTTTCAAAAAATTGCTATAGCGCCCCCCTTTGGCCAATTGGAGTGAGATTGGTTTCAGTGATATTTGGAATGACTCTCTACATTACTGCAACGTTTCAAAGAAATGTGAGTCTTGCATGTATGTGTTAGGGGCAGATGAATAATTTTCATAAAATTGCAATAGTTAAAATCTATTTCCTCCTGGGATTTTTGAGTAATCTGCACAAAACATTTTACACATGAACTTAGGACCTTTGCCGACAAAACAAAAGCGGCGGATTTTCCATAAGTGAAAAAATGCAGAAGTTATGAGCCAATGGCTGTTTTTCATATAATTCAAAATGGTGGGCGATCTAAAGGTCAGAGGTCAAAAGTCAGACCACGAAAGTTGTCGGGCATGAAGAGACGCATGTGTGTATCGAAGTTTCATGGTTGTAGGTCAAACAGGGCATGAGTTGTACCTGTTCAAAGTTGGCACTTTCAATTGAGTGCTATAGCGCCACCCTTTGACGAATGAGTGTGAGAATTATTTTTTGGTAGTTTTTCATGAGCATCTACCATATGGCCGAGTTTCGTAAAAAGCGTATGCACGGTTAAGCCAGAACTGGCAAAAACAAGTATTTTTCAAACTGCTCAAAATTGCGGAAAATCTAAGGGCGGAGCTTAATGGTCAAATCGATACGTGTGTTCCTCATGAGTCAAGGCACATGTGTAAGCAAGTTTCACGACTTTCGGCCAAACGAGGCATGACTTATGCCTGTTTAAAGTCTGCCTTTTCAAAAAATTGCTATAGCGCCCCCTTTTGGCCAATTGGAGTAAGATTGGTTTCAGTGATATTTGGAATGACCCTGTACATTTCTGCAAAGTTTCAAAGAAATGTGAGTCTGCATGTATGTTTTAGGCACAGATGAATACTTTTCATAAAACTGTAATAGTTAAAATCTATCTCCTCCTGGGATTTTTGAGCAATCTGCACGAAACGTTTAACACTTGAACTTTGGACCACTGTCTACAAAAATCTCCAACGGATTTTCCATAAGTGAAAAAATGCAGAAGTTAGGAGCCAATGACTGTTTTTCATATAATTCAAAATGGTGGGAGATCTAAAGGTCAGAGGTCAAAAGTCAGAGTGTGAAAGTTGTTCAGCATGAGGAGACGCATATGTGTATCCAAGTTTCATGGCTGTAGGTCAAACAGGGCATGAGTTGTACCTGTTCAAAGTTGCCATTTTCAATTGAGTGCTATAGCGCCACCTTTGGACGAAAGATTGTGAGAATTATTTCTTGATTGTTTTTCATGACCATCTACCATATGGCCGAGTTTCGTAAAAAGCGACTGCACGGTTCAGCCAGAACTGCGAAAAGTGGCAGAAGAAGAAGAAGTGACAGAATACTGCCAATAACAATACGGTTCCAGAGCTGAGCTCTGGCCCCGTAACAAAGTGCTAGACTCCACTGAGTAGTAATGTCACCTAATCAAAAGGATTAACTTAAATACTGCAGTCAGTGCTGAATATAAAAACGGAACATAAAGTTACAGTTTCAGAATAAATGTAAATAAAGCCTAGCTGCCTAGCTACTAGCACAGTCCATCTACTGCACTTTAAGATTCTTGGCTAAGAACACCAACATATCGACATTCTGAGGCTTCAGGGAGGAACGCTGGCAAGTTACAATGTTCCCCCCTGTACTGTGAAAGCCCTCTCTGAAGTATGTCCTATCTTGGGTATTGTCCCTTGTTGTTATTCCACCACTTTAAGGGGTCATCTTCGCTGCCGATATATCTTGAGAGTAGATATGCGCCTAGTTCCATGTCGACAACTTGCTCGACTTCAGGTACAGCTGCAGCTGCCTCGTTCCCCTTTGCTACTTCTCTTTTTCCCACCGGGGGGGGGGGGGGGGGGTGGCACTGGAGGAAGCTGTGGTGGGAGTGAGGCTGAGACTCTCCTTGAAAAGGGAAAATAGAATTTAATAAAAAAGTTAACCTTAATATTCTACACTTGCTAACTTAAGTAATATCTCAGCAGTTAAATACTAAGGTTGATAAACTAAATCAATTCTCCAAATTAATTTAAACAATTTAATATACAGTGCCTTGCAAAAGTGTTCACCCCCCTTGGCATTTTTTGTGTTTTGTTGCCTCACAACCTGGAATTTAAATGGACTGTTTGAAAGTTTGCATCATTTAATTTACAGAGTATGCCTACAACTTTGAAGATGTGATTTTTTATTGTGAAGCAAACAACAACAAGTAGGACAAAATAACAGAAAACGTCAATGTGCATAACCATTCACCCCCTTAAAGTCAGTACTTTGTAGAACCAACTTTTGCGGCAATCACAGCTGCAAGTCGCTTATGATAAGTCTCTATGAGCTTGCCACATCTTTCCACTGGGATTTTTGCCCTCAAGTTTGATGGTTTGCGCTTGTGAACAGCAATCTTCAAGTCTGACCACAGATTCTCAATTGGATTGAGGTCTGGGCTTTGACTAGGCCATTCCAACACATTTATATGTCTCCCCTTGAACCACTCAAGTGTTGCCTTAGCAGTATGCTTGGGGTCATTGTCCTGCTGGAAGGTGAACCTCCGTCCTAGTCTCAAATCACTTACAGACTGGTACAAGTTTTGCTCAAGAATATGCCTGTATTTAGCACCATCTTTCCCTCGACTCGGGGGACAGTTTCCCAGTCCCTGGTGCTGAAAAAACAGCCCCACAGCATGATGCTGCCACCACCATGTTTCACTGTGGGGATGGTGTTCTTGGGGTGATGGGATGTGTTGGGTGTACGCCAGACATAGCGTTTTCCGTGATGGCCAAACAGTTCAATTTTAGTCTCATCTGACCAGAGCACCTTCCTCCATACATTTTGGGAGTCTCCGACATGCCTTTTTGCAAACTCAAAACGTGCCTTCTTATTTTTAGCTGAAAGTAATGGCTTTCTTCAGGCCACTCTTCCATAAAGCCCAGCTCTATGGAGTGTACGGCTAATTGTGGTCCTATGGACAGATACTCCAGTCTCTGCTGTGGAACTCTGCAGCTCCTCCCGGGTTACCTTTGGTCTCTGTGCTGCCTCTCTGATTAATGCCCTCCTTGCCCGGTCCGTGAGTTTTGGTGGGCGGCCATCTCTTGGCAGGTTTGTTGTGGTGCCATGTTCTTTCCATTTGATTATGATGGATTTGATGGTGCTCCTGGGGATCATCAAAGATTTGGATATTTTTTTATAACCCAACCCAGACTTGTACTTCTCAACAACTTTATCACGGACTTGTTTGGAGAGTTCCTTGGTCTTCATGGCACTGTTTGGTTGGTGGTGCCTCTTGCTTAGGTGTTTCAGCCTTTGGGGCCTTTCAGAAAAGGTGTGTATATACTGACAGATCATGTGACACTTAGATTGCACACAGGTGGACTTCATTTCACTAATTATGTGACTTCTGAAGGTAATTGGTTGCACCAGAACTTTTTAGGGGCTTCATAACAAAAGGGGTGAATACATATGCACATGCCAATTATCAGTTCTTTATTTTTAAAAATCCTTTTTTTGTATATATATTTCTCATTTCATTTCAAAACTAAGACTATTTCGTGCAGATTCATCAAATAAAATTCTGATTAAAAAACATTTAAATTACAGGTTGTAATGTAACAAAATAGGTAAACAGCCAAGGGGGGTGAATACTTTCGCAAGGCACTGTAAACAGTTACCATAGTAATGATGCTAGTCATCTCATCCTTCAGTCTGGTCTTGACAGTGGTTATGTTGTCCTCGCTGACATAGTCCAGTTTGAACCTTGGATCCAGACGCGTGTGTGTGACGTGCTTCTCCCAGTAGACAGTAGCTGCTCCTACCTGCAGGGTTGCTTTTTGTTCCAAATAAATTACTAGGCGCCATCTGAAAAGTCCTTGTCCATTGCAGTAAGCAGCTTCCAACAACAACTCAAAAAGACAATGTGATCCTGATATCATCCATCCACACTGGCAACGCTGCGCATGGTTTAATGAATGTGCCTACAGACGTCTTGTCATCTATACAGCTGTAGCCTATTAAAGTTTGTTAAGACTCGTCTCGACTAGAGCAGGGGTCTTCAACATTTTCAGACCAAGGACCCCCTAGCTGAGAGAGAGATGAAGCAGGGACCCCCACTATATTGTATAAAATTGTGCTGCAGATTAAAAATATATATATATAACTTGATCTGCTCTTTTCCCCCCTCTACACCTATAAACCTCTCTGCCAAAAATAGCAGATCTACAAGCTCATGAGCTTGTAGAAATGCTATTTTTGGCTTAAGTCCTCCTCAAAAATGGGATATGCTAGTGGTTAATGTAAAAAAATGTCATATCACACAAAGATTTGGCGGCCCCCCTGTAGTAACTTTGAGGACCCCTTGGGGTCCCGGGCCACCTGTTGAAGACCCCATGACTAGTGACATAAGGTAAATTTCTCACCTTGAAAACAATTAAATGCAGACCTACATGCTATGTGTCTGAATGGGAAAACCTTATTTATTTATTTAGCTTTTAGTCAAATTAAGAAAATAATTTTGCATTAAGATAAGATTTTGTTGTTAAAGATTACCATTTAAAAAAATAATCATTTCAATAACTGATCTCAATGTGGACCCATAATTTGCATCTCTATAACAGTGACAGCCATGACAGCAATGGTACAAATAAAAACAATTAAATAGATTACAGTAGTATTCTTTTACAAATTCTTCTTCTTTTTGTAATCACATTAGGCCTTTCGTTGTATAGTTAGGGCATCAATATTATAGCCATAACATGATATTAGACTGGATATCGTCTGTGATTGTGGATATTGTACTATTGTGTTCTTTTCCTGGTTTAATCTTATTGGTGCTTTATATTGGCATGACGCTGGTTGCTTGTTTCTCTTACAGAACCTGGCGTGTGCCAGATTTTGAGAGAAAACAAGCAACCAGCGTCATGTCGTTCTGCATGAGCGGTAGCTCATGCGGGACATTCAGCGCATGTTTGAGTATCATGAGACTCCACAATGAGTAGTAGGAGAAAAAAACAACAACTTTGCATCTGTTAAAATAGACGATTTTCACTCTTACACACGTCTCCCATTATGCCGCTGCAAGGGGTCTGCAGAATGGACAACAGGGGTCAGATCTGGAAATATTCAACGTTCCTTTGTATGTTGGTGAGTGATTAGCGACACATCAAACATACAACCTAAAATGACCGTAACTCTCCTTTAAGTACTTGTACTCGGCCTGAACAAATTCTAGTTAGTTGTTTAGTTCTTAGATAGAAAATCGGTATCGGTAAAACCGGTATCGGCCAAGGATTTTTCAATCGGTGCATCTCTAGACAGTGATAATGTGTAATATGTGCATATACTCTCACTGACTGACTGACAGATAGTCCATAGCGTACCAGGCTATTGTCGCTGTCAGGTATTAAACATTTTGAAGTTATGAACACATTAATATGTATTTGGCCACGGACCTCCATCTGAAAATATGTTGTTCCGTGGACCCCCATACACAATTTCTGTTGTTAAAGTTGCGACGTGAAATAGCCGATATAGAGTCAAAGTGGTTAAACTGAAATTGATGCTATCATTATCTAATTTAGCTGGGGATCCCCTGGAACCCCCTCAAGGACCCCTTGAGGTCGACCCCTCCCAGGCTCTAGAATAATTTGCCGATTAAGGATGTCAATTATCGATTAATTCATTAATTGATAATTGATAACCTTATTGATCGATTAACCGATTCATTGATAAGCAGTGTTTTTTTTCCTGAAAATCTTAATTTCCCTCAATAAGGTATAACATAAGGCATATTTTATTCATTAATCAACTATTTATTTGGCCATTTGAGATACAGGCAATGGCATCTTTGTATGAGGAATAGAAAATGAAATGAAAAGTGAACTGTCATGTCTGTCACATGCATAATTATTAGCAGCATTTATATAATCCCTCCTGAACTAGGAAAAGTGACAGTGAAATTAATAGGCCTAGCCTATGATAGTCAACTTGAAATATAGGTTGACTTAAACAACTTCAAACACACATCTCTGAAAATAGTGGCCGCAAAATAAGTAGGCCTACCCTAGAACAGTCAACTTAAAATGTAGGCTCAGGCTGACATAAGTGAAAACGTCACTGTTTTGTATAGGCTCTCAGCCTCATTATGTTTAGACCTTCATTTTATTTTTATTTCACATTTTTATCCCACGATTTTTGTAACCCTTTTTTTCACCCAGTGCCAATTGCCTAAGCTATAGTCCTGGGCGTACTCTCCCTCTGCCAGCCTGGGGAGAGCCCCGAACTGAGCTCATGCTTCCTTCAATGCATGAAGAGTGAGCAGGCCGGATAGAGGGGAGATTCCCCTGTAGGACGTATTATTCCAACCAGTTCCTTTCCCCTCCATCAGGCACCCCGGCTGACCAGGGGGAGACAGTATAGAGACCAGAATTACTGCATGTTTTTTGTGAGGGTACCTCCCCTAGGGTACACGGGGAGAACATGCAAACTCCACACAGAAAGGCCCTTTCGCCAACCCCACCTTGGGTATGGGCACTGATGACACGGAGGAGAGAACTCGCCCACAGCGTCCCTGGCGGGAATCGAACCCAGGGCCTTATAGCTGTGAGGCAACAGCGCTACCGACTGCGTGCCCCCAGACCTATTCATTTATATTTATATTCAAGAATATAAGCATGTCTACATGCTCAGGAGTGAGCCGTGAGTGCAGCCTGTTTACAGTCCAGCTGCTGAGAACACGCGTTCAGAAGGGACTGATGTGGCAGGGATACACAAGTATCGTCGTGCCACTTTTGCCAACCTCGGAAACCTTCCTTCATTGCCTTTCCACCACTCCGTGGCATTAGAATCAAGCAGTGGTGCGGCGTCCTTCAGAAAACTGTCCACTTCTTTTTCCACATCATCAGTGCTGGGGGTGGTAGAGTTGGCACCCAGGAGTTGAACCATAGCAGATGTGCGTCTCTGAAGTGCAGCTCCCTGGACTGGCACGTCCTCCTCTCTAGTGGCGGTACACCTTGCTTCATCTGTTGTTGTGGAGCTTACATCTTCTCCTAAAGCCAGTTCAATGAGTTTGGCATTTGCTGAAATCCTTCTGGCTGGGGTCAGAAATCCCAGGTGCTTGTGCCCGAGGGTCCAGCATTATTGCTATCATTATTGGTGTTGATGTGATGTCATCAGATGGAACCTGTGTCAAATACATAATAATATAATTATAACTTCAATTCAATATATTATATCAATAAGCAGTGCCACCTAACCTTACATGGGCAATGCATAATTGGTATTTGTAATAATGCTATGTATCTGGAAATCTGAAAATAGTAAGTGTAGAGCTGCCAGAAATGTATTTTTAATTGTAATATATATTTTAGGTTGATTAGATTATTGTTGTTTTAATTATAATTATAATGGACATTAGCTATTACCTTCATCCTTTCACTCAGTGAAGCAGCCACTTTAGATTTGAATTCTACCACTTTGCTGGTGTCTCCCTCTACTCTCTTGAGATGCATGTTGATTAGACTGAATTGGTCTGAAAGCACAGCGCACTCGGCCCACCGCTGTTCTACTAGTCTGCCAAACATGTCATATACAGAGTTCCACCATGTTTTACAGGACTGAATGAGCCAATGACGGTTCACCTTCATTTGGTCTTGCTTCGCTTCCATCGCCTTGGTGGCTTTGGTGCTGTTTGAAATGCTTTACCATACTGCCTCCCCTTGGCCAGCTGGTTGGAATAACGTGTTCCTTCCACGCACTACGTCCAACCGGGGAAACTCCCCCCTGTCAGGTGATAAGACGGTCAGTTGGCTCTCATGCATTGAAGGAGGCATGAGCTCGGCCTGGCCTCCCTAGGTTGGTAGTGCCCAGGATTACATAGACAATTGGCACTGGGTGTAACAAATGGGGTTACACAATCTTGGGATAAAAACATAGAAATAGAAGAAATGCTTTACCAATCTATCCGCAGCTGCAATGACTCGGTGCAGGTTGGCAGCGAAACCGTCATTGACGAGGCCCAGTTGACTCGAGATGTGCTGTTTGCCGAGACTAAGTTCCGCTCATTGTCGTGAACACAGGCGATTACGCGTCCGGTCAGTCCCCATGACTCCACGACCCCATATAAATGTTCAGCTAAATTTAAGATAAGTAGCAGTATGCGAGCAGTTTAAACAGAGCCAAGATGATGTGCACATGTATTCATCGTTCAACCTTTCATTCATCCTTCCCAAGCTGGTCCATCTCAGTCCGGGTTAGATCCCGCCAGTGGCGTCGTTAGGGGTGGGCTTCGGTGGCTATAGCCACCAATGTTTTGTCCAAAGCCACCAATATTTTTTTTTTTTTTTAATTATATATCTATCACCCTAACCTAACCCTACCCCTAACCCTAAAACCGAAATAAAGTAACAAAAAACGGGGGAAAAAGCACCCTAATCCGCGAAATCCCACATGCACGCGCGCGCGCAGCGTTGACTGCGGGGCTAAGCCCCCGACCTACTAACCTAGCGACGCGTCTGGATCCCGCCTAACTGTATCCGATCATTTCCACTCACACATACTGTACATGAACACAAACAGCTGTTTCCGTGTCCACTCTAGACCGGATATCTCTACTATTGGGCAGAAACCAGCTATGTCCAAAATATTAACTTTTCAGGAAATATAAATGTTTAGAACAACACAATACTGCCTCATCAAAGTTGGTACTGTGACTTTACACATTGTCAGATACTTGAATGTGTCCTTATATTATCATCACTTTACCCAAATACAGCTCAACTGGAGTTAGGAGGTTTTTGAATATTAATGTGGAGACATTTAATTCTGGCGTGATGTTTTCTTAGACCGTGGTGGTACTGCAGGCTCCACTTGTGGCTTGCTTGAATGGCCTTCCTTAAAGCCTCACTGTGGATTTGTTAGGCTTCTTCCTCACGGAAGATACAGGCTGGGAATCTAACCCATACTGCTCCCGGATGCCGTCTACATTCCGGCTGTCAGTGGTCACCAAACTATTCCTGGTTGCCACGTAGTCTATTCCTATGAGTCAATATAAATAGAATAACTATAAAGAAATACATCACATGGATGCACCTAAATAAAGATATATACAGTGGTCGAACACAGTATTGCATTGCATGTTTAGATCCCATATGTTGCCTAGATTGTTTGGGAATATCTTGTCTTTGAAAACAATTCTTTACCTCTGTTCCTCTGTTTTACACGGAACTTTCATCAACAAGCCATGTTACATCAATGTCCTTATTCAATTCCTTCATTCCAGACCAGTGTGTGGAGTCCAGCCTGCAGGTGAAGATGCGTTCTCCAGAACCAGCCTGGATTGTTTCTATTAATCAGCAACCTGAAGACCTCCTGGACACCAGTAAGTTTCCTGCTCTCTCTCATCTATGTTTCAGTAATATAAAACCATGTTCCCAGAAAAATTAAGAATTAATCAAATGTTTTGGAAAATGTTTGGATATAATTTACATTGTGTGTGTCTTTTGATTTTGTTCATAACATGTCCCAAAACATGTAGAAGTAGTAGTAGTAGCAGTTTATTTTGGTCATGAAAAGCATATCAATACAAAGCCTTCATTTGTTGTCCTAGAAAACATAGACCAAAAAGGTGTAGACTGAAGCCTTAGCTATTGTGCCTACACTTTTAACCTTTGAGAGAGAGAGAGAGAGAGCGGGAGAGAGCGAGGCTAACAACACATTGCTCCTTTTTCTTGACCCAGTGTGGAGGTCTCTTTATCCCCTGTGGGTCTGGCCGACAAGCTGTGTTGCGAGAAATGTAAGGTTGAAGCGGGATCCCTTTGCCATGTCGGTCTCCTGGCGTTCGTATCGATGCTAAACACAGTATAATGGCATTCGGTGTGAAGAGTCCTTCAGACTGTTACCGACCTACACTACTGAGGTAGCCCACTGGAGCTTGTGCTTTGAGCCCTTGTTGTTTCTCTAATCACATAATACTACTAATGGAGTTGTGACACTGTGAGCTCCGAGTGTCCCCAGGAAGGAGAGCTCACAGCCCCTATGGCGCAGCAGCCAGACAGTGCTGACGTGTCTGTCTCTGGTGGTTCTGGTCGGAATATACTCTTCTCCATTTATACAGTTGTGGTTCTGGTCGGAATATGCTCTTCTCCATTTATACAGTTGTATCGCTTGGCCGGTAACTTAAAGGTTTACTATGGCTTTCTTTATCATGTATTATTAGGTCCGGGGCTTTATCATTGGTTCCAACAGTTCCCATCTCAGCCTCTCAACGCGGTACAAGTACATGGGCACTGGTCCCTTGAGTTCTTGAAGACCAGGCCCATTGCAAGTTACTGTAGTCTGTCCTCTACCCTGAGCCATCCCACCCTTGCAAAATGAGCAGGGGTTAGGTGAGTCCTAGGTGTGAGGTCTAGAAGTACTAATCTAATTAATTTGTTTTGAGAGGTCTGTAGTTTTGACTTTGATGACTTTGTGTGGCTAGAATATCATGAGGTGCATGCAATGTAAAAAATGACACTGGATGAGTGTTCCAGCTAGGGTCCTCAGTGCATTCCTATTGACAAACGAGGAGATCCTCCCCAAAGATCTTGTTCTTTGGTTGACTTTCTTGACTACTTTTGCTGCCATTTATTCACCAGAAAGATATCTAAAATGCAACCAAGCAGTGTTTGTCTCCAAAATACCGCCACAGGTCACCAGGTAACATGAGTGTTGCCCAGTGAAGGCACACACTATGATATCGTTCAATGTCCAGTCTTCTTTTTTTGTTGACAATATAATTTAAAGGAGAATTTCGCCCGACTTTACTCTAACCTTTATTAGGATGTTATGATATCTTAGGACGAGTGGTACAGTACATAAATTCCATAACTCCATAACGGATCCGCCACAATTAAAAACCTGCGCATATGGTCCTTTAAATTGCGTATTTTATAGTATGTGTGTATATATATATATATATATATATATATATATATATATATATATATATATATATATATATATATATATATATATATATATATTTTTTTTTTTTTTTTTTCTTTTTTTTTTTCTGGATTGATCTGATCTTTTTTTTTATCCCACGATTCTGCAAGCTTTTCTCACCCAGTGCCAAGTAATCCTGGGCACTACACTCCCCTTGCCAGCCTACGGAGAGCCCAGAGCGGAGCTCATGCCTCAATGCATGAGAGCCAACTAGCCTTCTTATCATCTGACGGGGAAGTTTCCCCGGTAGGACGTAGTGTGTGGTAGGAACACGTTATTCCACCCAGTTCCTTTCCCCTCCATCAGTCGCCCCGGCTGACCAGGGGGAGGCAGTATAGAGACCAGGATTACTGCATGTTTTGTGTGAGGGTACCTACCTTAGGGGACACGGGGAGAACATGCAAACTCCACACAGAAAGGCCTTTCGCCAACCCCACCTAGGGTATGGGCGCTGATGAAGCGGAGGAGAGGACACACCCACAGCGTTCCCGGCGGAAATTGAACCCAGGACCTTCTAGCTGTGAGGCGACGGCGCTACCGACTGCGCCACCGTGCCCCTCCTTAAGCAGCGCTTTGGCGACACTTCTGGTCGGGCGCCGGAGTTGTCGCCAAAGTGCGGCTTACGGTAGAGTGCATTCAAGAACAACAGGTTGCGTAGTGTTCTCTCACTGTAAACATCAGATCTCTCCAGAAAAAAAAAATACATTAAGATACGCGATTTAAAGCAAGGATGTTTTTAACTCAATAAGTGCCAGAAGTTAAGGCTGGAGACTCCACTACGAGGACGCGGATGTAAACAAAGGATCCGTGCACGATGGTCGAGTGTCCCGACTATCGCCTGGAACAACAATATTTTCTACGCGATCCGCCATTGCAGAGTGATCGCCCATCGTAAAAGATTCGTTTCCACCACGGTAAAAAAGAAATGGAGATATGAAGCTTTTTCTCAAGGAGTTATAATGGGAGCGGACGAGAGGTAGGTATTTTGGCACGGATGCACTTCCGTCCTCTCCTTTTTTCAAGCTCCGTGAATCATTCTAAAGTTGCGTTGTGGAAAAATAAATAAAAAAATCTCCTCGGAGATTCCCGGTTTTGGCACTCAACGAGTGTATTTGCAAAACCGGAGATTCCCGGTTTGGCTCATTCACTGTCAGAATAGATAAACAAGTAAGACGTGAACGCTGGAAGCGAACGCAGCTCGAAAATATTGTGTATTTACGGACTTTGTGTGTGTTTGTGTTTGACTGTAGCTGCACTCTGGCGCACTCTGTCGGCCGCACCCAGGCAGTGCACTGCACACAGACAGACACACACACAAGCCGAGCAGACTTTCATAGTAAGCTCCACTTGGGCGGAGGCGCGCCGCGTTCGCAATTAATGAATCATCCACTGCCAGCGATTTTTCGATTTTCTTACCTTTTCAACTAGTCATAGAATATGTATCTCCATTATGATCGATCCCCTGATCGTTGCTAATCACAGGGGGGTTTTACTGTGATTCCGTGAAAAAAAAAAGTGAATGGAGCAGTAAATCACATGATCTCCTGGTTCTCTGTGCATCTGGGGATGAAATGGTCACTCATGGGTTAGCGAAGAGCGCCATCTAGTGGAACCCCCCCCCCCCCCCCCCAAAAAAAAAGAAAAAGTCGTAAAAATTGTCCTTGGCAGTGAATGAGTTAATTCAAACTTCCTATCGTCTTCTCTCATTTTATCTTTTTATTAGACTTCCTGCACCTCCCAATGTGTAAAGAGGAGGTTTCACCTGAACAGCAGGAGAGGAGGTCCAGTCTGGTCCAGGAGGAACCAGAGGCTCCACAGATTAAAGAGGAACAGGAGGAGCTACTTAAAAAAACAGAGGCTGATGGGTCAATGTTGACATTGCTAGCAGGGAAAGGTGAAGGTGATGATGATGATGATGATGATGATGATGATGATGATGATGATGATGAAAACGGAGAGACAGAGCCTGTAGCCGGCACCTCAAATGAACACATGAAAACACAAGCTAATGTGGAGGACTGTGAACTATCACAACCTGCTAGTGATGACCAGCTCCTCTCTTCACACTGTTCTGAATCTGACACTAAAGACAGTAATAATTTGGAGGAGACTAGGGTAGACCAGTCAGCTTCAAATTCACAGAAATCACACAAGACACAAAATGTGGAAAGATGGAAATTGTCCCAGGATTTGCAATCACCAAAACAACCTCACACAGGGAAGAAAAACTTTAGTTGTACAGTGTGTGGAAAAATGTTTAAGGCAAAGGGACAACTGAATAGGCATGCAGTGATTCATACAGGAGAAAAGTCCTTTACTTGCACAGTTTGTGGCAAAGGCTTTAATGACATAAGTAATGTAAAACACCACATGAGGACTCATACAGGGGAAAAGACCTTAACTTGTACTTGTACTGCCTGTGGCAAAGGCTTTACTAACAAGAGTGCTCTTGAAAGACATATGGTAATTCATACCAGGGAGAAGGCATTCACTTGTACAGTTTGTGGTAAAGGCTATAGTCAAAAGTGTCACCTAATATCACACATGAGGACTCATACAGGAGAAACACGATTCACATGTATAATTTGTGGTAAAGGCTGGGATCAAAGGAGTCAACTAAAAACACACATGATGACTCATACAGGAGAAAAACCATTCACATGTACAATTTGTGGTAAAGGCTGTGCTCAAAGGTGTAACCTAAAATCACACATGAGGATTCATACAGTGTTACGACCCGGCCTAGGGGAGCCTAAGTCCCAACAAAAGAAGTGAAGTGGACTCCCTCCTTCCCAGTCCCCAAACACAGCCAGTCAGCACCAGTTTAAAATCAAATGTACAGTGATTTATTGTCCAGTTTGACAGACATAGGCAAGTTACCTCAGGGTCCCTGAACATAATATACACATAAAGAAAGGAAAAACCTATGCTTACCTTTAACAATACCTTGATCTTACCTACTCTAAAGAAACCCATAAAACTAGTAACAGAATAACAAACACCACCCACCCCTACATTACCATGGCTGAACACTTAAAACACTGGCAAGCACAGAGACACAAATGGAGGGACAGCGGGATCCACGATCGACGTTCGACGCTGGTCACGACTAGCTGTGACCAGCCACCTACGGTCATGACTCACGTTGATGGCGCACGGCGGCGTCGCCGGTGGTCCCCATTTTGCGCTGCCGTTGTGAAGGTCTCGGCGCACCGCGCCGGTTGCGGCAGCGTCGCTGGTGGTCCCCATTCGGAGGTGCCGTTGCGAATGTCCCGACGCAGCCGTCAGGGTTGATGCACGGGTGCGGTAGCGTCGCCGGTGGTCCCCATATTGCAAATGTCAAGTGTTTTTGTTTAGTTGATGTTTAGTCTTCTGTTTGTCCTTTTAGAATTTGTAAGTTTTATTTGGCTTTGTTTTATGTTTTTTATGTTATTATATTGTATTGTATTGTTGCTCCCTATGTCCCCTTTCCCAAAGGACCACAATTGAAACAAGCCTACGGGCTTTCTTGTGTTTTTTATCCTTTTGAATTTTAATATTCAATAAACTAATCAATCAATCAAAAAACAAAACACACTACCCACTTCGGCCCTATGTATATTTCGGACATTTGAAAATAGCAGATCTACAAGCTCACAATGTGTCGCGATGCGACATATTGTGAGCTTGTAGATCGGCTATTTTCAAAAGAAATACATTTTGAAACTTCTGAAATGGGACATTCTGCACATTGAGTACTTTTACTTTTGGTGCTTTAAGTACATTTTGATATCAATACTTTGGTACTTTTACTCAAGTACATTTTGAATTCCGGACTTTTACTTCAGAGTATGTCTTCATTGCAGTATTGATAATTTAAAAAGTAAAGAGTGTTTGTACCTTTACCCATCTACACATCTCCACAAGCTTCTATTTTTGCTGAACATTCCCCCTAGAATAGGCATGCAGGGGTTCAAGTGGTTAAGTAACTTATACATCTTATAAGTCACCTATAATTCTTACAAGCCACTTCGTAAAAATCGTACAAGTCACTTATCTTACAAGTCACATATAAACGTGTCACAGTTGAATGGCAGGGCGTCATTTTTCAGTTTAAAGTGTCGCTGCCAGAATAAACAAAATTTGTTTATTCTGGCAGCGACACTTCCAGCGCCCCAAAAAATTGCTGGCTGTGGATGATTCATTTATTTAATAAATGAATCATCCACAGCCAGCAATTTTTTTGATTTTCTTACCTTTTCAACTAGTCACAGAATATTTATCTCCAGTATGATCGATCCCCTGATCGTTGTTAATCACGGGGAGTTTCACTGTGATTCCACGAAAAAAAAAAAGAAATTGTCATCGCGACCCCCCGTTCGCTTGTTATAGACCGCTGAAAATAGCATGTCTCGCCAAAAATAAATAGTAAAACACAGGAGGCGAGATACAAGCGAAGCCCTAAAAACAGGAAGTGATTGGAGCAGTAACGTGATCTCCTGGTTCTGTGTGCATCTGGGGATGAAATGGTCACTCATGTCTTAGTGAAGAGCGCCATCTAGTGGAAACACTCCCCCCAAAAAAGTTGTCAAAGTTGTCCTTGGCCGTGAATGAGTTAATTCAAACATTCAATTGTTTTCTCTCATTTTATCTTTTGACTAGACTTCCTGCACCTCCCTGTGTGTAAAGAGGTTTCACCTGAACAGCAGGAGAGGAGGTCCAGTCTAGTCCAGGAGGAACCAGAGGCTCCACAGATTAAAGAGGAACAGGAGGAGCTACTTCAAAGACCAGAGGAGGCTGATGGGTCAATGTTGACATTGCTAGCAGTGAAAAGTGAAAGTGAAGGTGGTGGTGGTGGTGGTGGTGATGATGATGAAAACGGAGATACAGAGCCTCTAGCCAGCACCTCAAAAGAATACATGAAAAAACCCTTAACTTGTACAGTTTGTGGCAACAGCTTTGCTAAAAAGTATAGTCTAGAAAGACATATGATAATTCATACAGGGGAAAAGCCATTCACTTGTACAGTTTGTGGTAAAGGCTATGCTCACAGGTATCACCTAAAATCACACATGAGGACTCATACAGGAGAAAAACCATGCACATGTATAATATGTGGTAAAGGCTTCGGTAACAGAAGTCAACTAAAAACGCACATGAGGATTCATACAGGAGAAAAACCATTCACTTGTACAGTTTGTGGTAAAGGCTGTACTCAAAGGGGTAAACTAAAAACACACATGAGGATTCATACAGGAGAAAAACCATTCACTTGTACAGTTTGTGGTAAAGGCTGTACTCAAAGGGGTGCACTGAAATCACACATGAGGATTCATACAGTGTTACGACCCGGCCTAGGGGAGCCTAAGTCCCAACAAAAGAAGTGAAGTGGACTCCCTCCTTCCCAGTCCCCAAACACAGCCAGTCAGCACCAGTTTAAAATCAAATGTACAGTGATTTATTGTCCAGTTTGACAGACATAGGCAAGTTACCTCAGGGTCCCTGAACATAACCCATAAGCTCTTTTTTTGAAAGATATGTTTTGAGGCTAGTATGCCTTTATTTGACAGGACAGTAGGCTGACAGGAAATGGGGAGACAGATGGGGGGGTGACACACAGCAAAGGCGTTGGAATCGGGAGTCGAACCCATGACACACTGTCGGGCCGGATTCCATATGTGGTATGCACCTGGACCACTAGGCTAGCGGGCACCCCTATAGCCTATGCTTACCTTTAACAATATATAGATCTTACCTACTCTAAAGAAACCCATACATATATAAATAGGAAAACAGGGACCACCCACCCCTACATTACCCAGGCTGAACACTTAAAACACTGGCAAACACAGAGACACAAAGGACAGGTATGGTTGAGGGCTGGCAAGGAGGAAGACATCTGTGGACCTGGAGGCAGCCATCTTTATAGTCCACAGGCCAATCACCAGGTAGTTTACACCATTCACACCAGCTGGTACTCAACTCACTCAGTCCTCACCACTCATTAGTGTGGTTGCCCAAATAGGGCCGATTGTTCTATTCGACTATACTGTAGTACTCTTCTGATTTTATTTCATGATCTTTATAGATAGAATTTATTTTCATTGGCTATTTCTCCCACAGTTTTTTCCCCCCCAATTTCGTGCCATATGTCAAAATGACCGGCTTCACCGGGAATCGTGTGCTTGTACTTTGCTAAGAGATTGGTTACATAGTTTAATTGATATTGATTTATTAATGCATTAAATGTCCCCATCCACTTTAATGGCAAAATGAAAAAAACTCTCATTCAAGTATTTTTTTCTCAGAAACCGTAAGGGCTACAGTTACAAGACTTGGAAGGGAGGTTCATAACTGAAATTATTAAACAAATAATTACACCAGTCGGCCTCATGGTGGTGCTATAACAGCCCACTTTACGTTTTGGCCTATAACTCTTGAACCGTAGGTCGTAAAATAAAAATATTTTAAGCCACAACTCCCCATATAGGCCACGCCCATTTGCGTCTGGATACATTTTCCGCCATTTAGAATTTTCTTCAAAACACACTTTTAGCTCCTCCTCCCACATATTTTATCCAAATTTCACAAAAATCGGTACACATGATTTCTGGACCCATGCGATAAAGATAAAAATGTTGATAGTCCTTACCGTTCATCCGTAATTGGCTTCCAAAGTTAGTGGGAGGGGCCCGTTTTACCAAAAACGCCAAAAATCACGAACGAAACGTCCGGTCAATCCCAAATTTTAATCACATGTCGAGGATGGTTTACTCAACGAATCCCCAAAACCATTTCCACTTTGATCCATAGGTGGCACCACAAATAAGCAAAATATAACCGTTGATGCAAAAACAAGATTTTTGGAGGGATCACTCCTCTCAAAATGAAACGCAAGTGATCTCAGGAGTGAAGTGACAATGTAATGTCCCCATTACATTTATGGGAGGGGCCTATTTCTTTAGTGGGAGGGGCCTATTTCCTCAAATCTAAACGGCACGTATCACGAACGCGGGATCCGATCGGCACCGAATTCGAATGGCACGTCGTGCGGCCTCCGACGGTATTGCTCCAGGCGTATCCCTCGAGTCCCGGCGGCGGCGTCCGGCGTCGGCGCAACCACACTTTGCAATTTCCCAGAATTGCGACGCGTCTAGTTCATTAACACACCAATGAGGGAAGAAAACATTCACAGGTCAACACCACACAGGAAACTACATACATGACCCTAGGGGTCATAACACAGGGAGCCCTTTACCTGTACGGTTTGAGGCAACAG
The DNA here is from genome assembly GCF_963454915.1 of Gymnoscopelus microlampas. NCBI lineage: Eukaryota > Metazoa > Chordata > Actinopteri > Myctophiformes > Myctophidae > Gymnoscopelus > Gymnoscopelus microlampas. The sequence continues at coordinate 55,559,438 of NC_139940.1, read as the reverse complement.
GACAGAAATATGGACCAGATGCAAACTGAATATAATGCCATAATTTGCAGCTCCCAACCAAATGGCCTGTGACCTATGACCTTGAGATCATCGATCCTCAAGCACTCCTTAAAGATTGGAGGCAGAGTTTGTTTCATACGATAATAATGTATTATTCATATTAAACAACTGGTTATTAAGTGTCCTACTGTGTACGTTTGCTGTTATATTTGTAACATTCAAGTTTTTATTATAATTTTGAATATTCATTATATTTCCAATATTCTTTCTAAATGGAAACCAGATGTGTGACTTTCTAAGTTACAGTGGGAGAATAATGAATATATCCTTGTAAGCAGTGATGCTATGCTCATTTGAGAAGTGGTTGCTCTCTATTTTAATGACGTGACGCGCACGTCGCTTAACCTACAGTACAGGTCACACAATGGGCAATTGATATGCATATAGGCTAATTCCTATGTTAATGTACCTGGCGTGAGTCGGGAGCCTTTGTAAACTTTGATGAAGTGTGAATTTAAAGTAGTTTTACATCTATGCGTGTGCCTGCACGTCCCCCTGGCCAAATAAGTGGTTGCTCGGCGTGCAACCCCGTCCACTGAGCATTGCACCCCTGCTTGTAAGGGAATAACTAGGTTGAGTTTATTAGTTAGTTAGTGTTTTGGGCTCAGATTTCTCTCTCCCCCTCTTTCTAAACGTACCTTCCCGTGCTTCAGCCAATGCAAGGGAGAGGCTTGAATTTCACATGGTATTTGGAATGGACCATAAATGACCATCTCCTCATGCCCAAGACTCAGTCTTGTCTCGTTTTAAGTGTCAGTTAGGTCCATTTTTGTTTTGTTCCATTTGAATGGGAATTACTAGATCATAGCCATTAAGTACAAGTATCACCATTGTATTTGGGTGCTAATTTGGGGTGAGAGGAACTTGCTCTAAATCAACTATCTCACGAGGATTCTAGCGCCTGCACTCTCTTTCGTGAAAAATGTAGACTAATGCTATCAGTATAAAGACGACTGTTGTTAACAGCGAAGATTTGTCGAAGAAAAGTTGTTCTCCTCGGCAGGCGTCGAAGACCGACATCCCCAGAACGCTACTTGAGAAGTGACACTTGTCAATCAAAGGTCTGTTCCCGTCATCTGATGTGCAACAGCGATAGGATTATTATATGTGTATTAGGCCTGTTTTCTGTCTATTTCCTTTCAGCCCTCCACTATCTTCCCCTCTCTCTAGCTCTTTCAGCCCTCCACTATCTTCCCCTCTCTCTAGCTCTTTCTGTCTAGGAGCTTACAACTGTTAGTATACCATATTTAGCACATACAGTTCTAATCAGGGACCACAGTAGAAATGACATCTTGTATGGCTGTATTTTGAACATTGAGATTGCCTAGGGCATATGCATTTTACTTAATAAACTTCCTTGATTATAAATAAAAGCTGTTTGTCTTTTGTATACTGCTGGATGATCTATGACCCTGCCTCAGTCAATAATTTAAATCCTTCAGAGTTTATGAGACTGATCTGTATCAAAAACAGGTAAACAGGTATCTGTATTGCTATGTTGATGCTGCTATTTGATTTGAAGTGGGTGCACTAAAGCGACATTTAGTTGTATTTTGAATACATTGACAATGAACATCTTCATCATCTTTATGATATAAACCTTGAAATGTTTGGATACAATTGGAGTTCACCCTCTTCTCCAGACACCACTAATATATACTGTAGTAATATCCTGTAATGTCTATGAATTGAATATCAAGGACCTTGTTGGAAACAAGAGCGCAAGGACTTTTATGAACGGACCTTTTAGACAAAGTATTTTAAATGTAACTGTGCTGTTTTACATTTTTTTGCCTAATAAAATATTCAATCAATCAATCAATCAATCGCATCCCAGTCATCGCTGGAAGAGAATTGCATTAGTAACATAGAGTAACAGCACCATCCTGTGGTTAGAACATGCTATTACATAGCAGTTATAACTTCAGCTCTCTGTATAAACCAGAGAGTCACACATGTTAGTGTAAAGTGGTTCTCAACATAGGGTCCAGGGATCCCACGGGGTCCTTGAGGGAGTACCAGGGGGTCCCCAACTATATGCTTGATAGTTAACATTCATCCAGATCTGTCTGCAGAGGGAGGGAGAGGGCCACACACCCTCCCAGTCTGAGCGGTGCTGTCATTTGACTCATCAAAGATGTCCTTCTACTTTTAATCATTATGTTGCCCGCATGACATGTACTCACAGCAATGTTGCCTCACACACTCACAGAAACCTAAGAATAGTAATCACACTACAGCATTATAAGCAAATGTGTACTTACAGTATATGTATTATTTGCCTCAGGTTTAATTAACTGAGAGGCCTCCAGAAGCACAGGATGACATGTCTAATGTTCACATCTTCCTGCCAGTAAGTAATGTGTGATACTGCAGCAAAACCACCTGATGATAAGATAAGGAGAGCTGACATGTCAAAAAAAAGAGATCGTGGCCCTTGTTTTATCAATCTAACAAAAGTTTTAAAAAAACAGCGCAGAGTCATCTCACGACAGAGTTCCCGTGTGATTAATGAAACGGTCGTACAGTATCAGCCAAACGCAGCGTTAGAATGGATGGGTGTTGATAAATATGGTGGCTGTGTGTGTGTGTGTGTGTGTGTGTGTGTGTGTGTGTGTGTGTGTGTGTGTGTGTGTGCGTGCGCGCTAGTGTCACATAGCAAAGAAAGTTGAACTTTTATCAGTTTTAAGAGTTTGTCAAGTCAAAAGTAATCATCTTCTCGCCTCCAATTAAACAATACAATTAAAGACTTTAAAGAAAACATAACAAACAAATTCTCAACCCTTAAGGTATTTCTGAGGATTCCTCGATGTGCACCGTGGCCTCCTCGTGTGCCAGACTGGAGGAATAAGGACATGTCAAACACAATGTAAATAACTCATGATAATAATACACTTTAATGATATAGCACTTTTCTTGATACAGCTACAATCTACAATAAAAGAAAAGCATGCAAATAATTCAGTAATGCAATACAACAATAAGTTACAATGATCAGACGACAAGGCAATTAAACAGATAACATACAATGATCAGACATAAGTTAGAATTAGATGCACTAGTATGCTGCTTTTTTTTTAAATGGGTTTTAAAACTGGTCCTCCGGCAGGCTATTCCTTAGTCTAGGCATGATGGTGAATAATATATATAATATAATAAACTTTATTTATATAGCACTTTTCAAAAACAGGTTTACAAAGTGCTTAACAATACAAATGCAATATATACAGGGAATATAAAGGCAATTAAATGATGGAAAATGTAAAAACAAAGGAACCATACAAAAATAATAAGACCAAAAATAAGAGTGAAAGCAGAGAAATAGCTGACTATTCCTTCTAGCTAAAGGCCATTCTTTTTTTTTCCCCTAAATTTTTTTCCCACAATTTTGTAACCCCTATTTTTTTCACCCAGTGCCAATGCCTAAGCGTGTAATCCTGGGCACTACCTTCCCTTTGCCAACCTAGGGAGGCCAGGGCCGAGCTCATGCCTCCTTCAATGCATGAGAGCCAACTGACCTTCTTATCACCTGACAGGGGGGAGTTTCCCTGGTTGGACGTAGCGCGTGGAAGGAACACGTTATTCCAACCAGTTCCCTTCCCCTCCATCAGGCGCCCCGGCTGGCCAGGGGGAGGCAGTATAGTGACCAGGATTACTAAAGGCCATTCTAAAGTAATGAGTTTTTAAAAGGTTTTTAAAAATGGACACCGAAGTGGCCTGTCTAATTTGCAGGGGGAGTTGGTTCCACAGAAATGGAGCCCTAGCAGCGAATGCCCTGTCACCTTCCGTCACCTTCCGTTGTCTGGGGGGGTCAAGTAAAAGTTTGTGTGCTGATCTAAGATTGCGGGTGGGTTTGTGGCGAGACAGGAGGTCAAAAATATAAATAGGAGCAAGTCCGTTCAGTGCTTTAAAAACAAACAATGACATTTTAAAATCAATTCTGAACGCGGCTGGTAGCCAGTGCAGTGAAGCAAGAACAGGGGTGATGTGGTCATATCTCCTGGTTCTAGTAAGAACTCTAGCTGCTGTGTTCTGAATTAGTTGAAGGCGATTGATTGACTTTTTGGGGAGTCCAGAAAAAAGTGAATTACAGTAGTCCAAGTGGTTAGTGACAAAGGCATGAATAAGGGTTTGTGCATCGCTGAATGAGATAAATGTTCTGATTTTTGAAATATTCCTAATTTGGAAGATGGCTGTTTTTGCAATGTTAGAAAAATGCTTTGTGTACATAGGCGGCGGGTGAGCTTGACAATTGGGAAGGCTGGGGATCGGCCGCGCGCAAAGTTGAAATCCGTGCACGCGCGCAAATCGCGCGTGCGAAGAAAATTGCGGTTTCTGGTTGGATTCTGTTAGTGTCTGTTGGGTTTTTGGTTACTTTATTTCGGTTATAGGGTTAGGGTTAGATTAGGGTTAGGTTTTTTAATTCATATTTTTGCCTGATTTTACTGATTTATTATTAATTCCCAGAATTTCACAGCATAACATTTGGGAAGGCTTAGCCTACCCTAGCCTTCATTACCCGCCGCCTATGTTTGTGTAGTTTAGGTCTGAGTCAAATAGGCCTCCCAGGTTCCTTGCTTCATGGGTGCACTGTAACCCCTGTGTGTGTAATAACTGCGTTACCCTGTCTCTACGGGTTTTTGGTCCAAACACAATAATTTCAGTTTTGTCATTGTTTAGCATAAGAAAGTTGTTTGACATCCAGGATTTTATGGCAGAAAGACAGGCAATCAAAGGGGAGACAAGAGAAACCGGAGAAACTGTGGCAGGGTCTGATGGGTCTAAGGAAAAAATAATCTGTGTGTCGTCAGCATAAAAATGGAAGGAGACGTTAAAATTGTGAATAACTTGGCCTAAAGGAAGAAGATTAATACAAATTAATAACAGACCAAGGATTGACCCTTGGGGGACGCTACAAGTGACATCTGCATGGCTAGAGGACGCATCGCCAACTGAGACCGTGAAGGTTCTGTCGCTCCTAAACCAGTCCAGTGCAGACCCAGTCACACCCACCCAGCTTTCTAATCTGTCCAGTAGAATATTGTGGTCAATCGTGTGGAAAGCAGCGGAAAGGTCAAGCAACATCAACACAGTACAGCAGCCAGCATCTGTGTTCATCCTGATGTCACTTAAAACTTTCAGAAGTGCAGTCTCTGTAGGCCCGGTCACCATTGGTAACCCATAGTAACAACCAGTAGACCCGAATCATAGGACCTCAGGCTACGGACTGCCACATAGGGCTTGCCTTTAAAGGAGCCACACCATGAATTTAAAAAAAAAAATTGATATTTAATATCATATGGTGTATGTCCCTCAAACCATTTTCAAAAGGTTTGAGCCTAAATCAACACTCAGATATACTCATCCCAAGTCAATTCTCTCAGGCTTATAAAGCACTTTCAGCTGCAATACCAAAACGTCCTGTTGGGCAGAGGGGTGCTACTGAGCAATTCTGTCTGTCAAAATACATGGGCAGAAAGTTTCGTGATGTAAGCAAACATTGCCATTCTGAGATGGCCTGTTCAGACACGCCCATTCTGAAAATCTCTGAAATGAGAATGAATGACTGAATGTTAAAAAAATATATTTTTTGGGGTACAAGAGACACTGGGGAGCCCAAAAAATACCAAAAAAGTAAAAAAAAAAGTGAAATTCATGGTGTGTCTCCTTTAACATTTCCATTAGGTAGCTAGGTGCCAGACCGTAGCCTCCTGACAACTGGCACTGAAGCTACTTTGACTGTAGCCGCAAGGAACTTAGATGCTATAATGCTATCTGGCGTCTAGAGTTGCAATACCAACCCTTGACAGCCAATGCATCCAAAGAGATAGGTCTATTTGTATTAAACAACATTAAACTCACCAACATTGCAGATGTACGGAAAGCTTGGTTTATCTTCATTGCATCTGTCAAGTTTTTGTTACATAAAAATACACCGTAAACATATTATGACCAACTTTGTCAATAAATTCTATGCAGGTAATTGATTTGTAAAGTATTTGAGTTTGGAAGCGCTCGTTGGGAATCACTCAACGGTACTGCGTACCACCTGATTCGAAATTGCACATAATGTAGGAGGCAGCATGACGTTGCGTTAAGAGTGTTTCCAAACTCAATAGATTTTTATAAAACAAAAACTTGAGATATATAAAGAGTATAAACCAAGCTTTCCTGAATGTTGGCGAGTTTAACGTCATTAAATACAATCAGATAGGACTTTTCGGTTTGGATGAATGGGCTGTCAAGGCGTTGGTATTGCAACTCGCCAGATAGCATTATAGCACCTAAGTTGCTTGCGGCTACATTGACTGTTTGAATCATTAAAACATAACAAAATGTGTTTTGGGGCCTGTGGTTAGAACATGCTATTGCGTAGCAGTTATAACTTCAGCTCTCTGTATAAACCAGAGAGTCACACATGTCCCCGGACCCCACTTTCAGAACCACTAGCCTGTACGGTAACAGGATAGGTGGGCACCAAGGAAGTGTTTAATTGGCTATTTTTCCCAAAATGTAAAAAAAATATATATATTTGGAAAATATTTTAAGTAAAGTAATGTATACATGATAAGAGCATGCTTAAACATTGGACAATTAATGTCTAATATTTCTACAATTGCTTGATTGTCATTTTGGGGCATTAATAAGAAGTTAATTAAGTCTGATAATGATGTACAGTGCATGTTCACATCAAATACATTACGACCATTTTTCATATATATATATATATATATATATATATATATATATATATATATATATATATATATATATATATATATATATATATATATATATATACATACATATATATATTCTCTGTATGTTCGCCATATGATTTCAACTACGCGATCCTATCGGTTGGGAGGTGTAATTGCATTCTGATACATTAACTATGACAAAATGGCCATCGATCGGATTAAAATTATTTTTATTGAACACTACGGAAGATACGGGTACTTCTGAGGGCCCGTACATGATTGTTACATCCGTGGCGACTAGGCATGAAACGGCTATTTGGAAATAGCCGATCTACAAGTTCGTTGTAGATCGTTGTAGTTCGTCAACGCGTTGCATCGCCACGTGTTGTGAGCTTGTGAATCTGCTATTTTAAAAATAAATAAAAGATACAAATCTTGAAAAAGAAAATGGTGATCTTGGAATATCTTGGAAACATTTTAACATCATCTTGTATGGGGGGTCCCTGGCACACATTATTTTCAGATAGGGGTCCGTGGACAAATACATATTAATTTGGGGGTGATGAAAATGTTTAAGAACCAATACCACCTGTTTAAACGATTTAAAACAACATTAGGAAACAAGGCCAAATTAAGCAACACTTTAAAGAAGCCCATGGTGGCTTATAAGAAGCAGACATGGCAACACTGCACAGCTTCCCGTCTGTGATCTGATCAAGCTAACAGAGATTATTATGCAGAAAATATCAAATAACTAAATTAGTTTCTTTTACAAATGTAATATATCTTGCTTTCTGTTTCTCTCATCTTTTTTATTTATTTCCCTTGTAATTCTTTCTGAAATGGTATGATGATTCATGAAATCTTCAGAGATCAACACACTTGGAACCACTTGTAATGTTATATTTAATATAGGCTAGTTTTAATATAAGATATAATTTATATTATATAAAATGGAGAACATTGTATATAATTATAGTCTATTTATATATATATATATATATATATATATATATATATATATATATATATATATATATATATATATTGAATAGACATTATTTTATAATCTTTATTATTATTGTTCTATAACTGTAACATACATTTTAATTCATTTTAATCTGAAAACTAATACAATGCTAAAATGATATTAATAATAATAATAATGCTCTCTGAAGCAACATGTGAATGTACTGTCTACCACTGTATATAATAGCCTACCATATGGATATACAGTAATATGTATTAAATTACATCATTTGACATTTTCGTATTTTTATTGAGACAAAAAGGTACAGATCTCCAAAGGTATAAAACATCTCAGAAGGAAGAGTAATTCCCCATTATTCCAAAAGGAGCTGAATTAAGTTTCCAGGTGAAGGTATATGGACATAAGCACCCACGTAGGCTGGATTAACATTTAGGGTGGGCAAAATGTTGGGCAAAAAGGCAAAATCTTAATCAGGGTGCTAATTAAACAAGTGTATGTGCTAGAAAGTAACAGGATAGTATAGATAGATGTCAAACGTACTGTATATCTGTGGCAAAAAAATAAAATAAAACAACTTGTACAGATCAATGAATTTCTAGCACTTAGAAAATACTTAATTTCTCTAAATGTGTTTGGAAATGTAAAGTTAACATTAACAAAGGCAGAGCGGTAGAAGTACACACATTCAGTAATTAAGTATAAAAGTAAACATAGTCTGACACAAGAATGGTTTCTGCCCCGCAATTTTTTTGGACTAGAGAGTATGGACAATTCCAACTATCTAAATACAATCAATAGATACAAATAAGAATTTAACCTGAGACTGAGAGAGCAGCCAGCCAGCTTCTAGAGAACATTTAATACTCATTGCACAGCTGAGTTCACTATTTGCTTCCATTATTCTCTCACTGCACTAAATGGCAGCCTATTTAAGAGACCAGGATGCCTTCATGTTCACATTAATTCTGTATGTCGACGTCGTGTATGCTGCCTGTGGGCTGTGGAATGGTTAACTTGACGTGAGTGAAAATAAAGTAACTTACTTTACACCTCTAATCCCCTGAGTAATATATTGTTCCCTCTGAATCCTAGTACATAATAATACAAAAATCTGTATTGCTGTTCCCAAATACAAGTTTACTTTCATGAATCCTACCCAGCATGGTGTGTAGATGCAAGCTTGTATATCTAAAATTGGCGTTAATATTTTTGGTTCCACTAGTAACAAGAGTATTCAATTAAGAAGAAAACAAAAAAGAAAGATTTCAGATATAAGACACCAAAGCTACAAAAATAGTTGGTCACATCTGATCCCAGACACCTTAAGTTGTGGCTAAATAGGACGGAAGACAAGCTGCCGTCTCAGATTGTTCATGGAATCTGGAGACTGTTTGAAACGTTCCCCCTCCAGTTCTCCCTCCAATTTGCACATCATCAGTGGGGAGGATTCTGAGGATCTCGTACCCCCTGGAAGCAAAACACAGAAATGAATAAATGTTAATGGGGTTGAGGAAAACAGCTCAAGAACATGTGCTCACAAGAACTAATGAAAGAGTTCCAGCACTTAGAAAATGGTAACATAACTGTTTTTTAAAGTGAGTGAATGAGTTTAGAATGCTTCATGTGTTCTTTACCAGCTCGTTTAGCACTTGGTGGACGGCGTCATTAATCCCATGTCTGTTCTTCTCATACAGACCTTCTGTCACAGCGATGCATTCTGGGAACAACACAGACACAAAGTTTATTCAGCTGCTCAGACCAAGCCCCTGGGGCTGCGGTGGATTTTTGAAGCTGACCTAGTGTCTAAATCTGACATTGCAAGATTAGTACTACTGCCATTCTTAGCCTGAAACCCTAGTGTGTATCCAGCTTGGAAACAAACCACGCAGTGGGCCTGCTCTGTGAACAAAACCTTCTTGGTCAAATAAAGAAGGAAGATGTGTATGTAATTGTGACAGGGTCAAAGCAGGGGGGTGAAACCAAATTGTAACATTTTTTATTGATGATGAAAAACCTGTATTACGCACTTAAAAACATCATTCTCTTAACTATATTTCTGCACTGCATGTTTTATGGTTGACAATGTATTTCCCCCCGGTCCCCGAGCCACTTGACATTGGACTCCCCTATAGGCTGTGTGACATTGGCCTTGTGACAGCGGACGGCCAATGTCCCCAGGTCACGCTGGTGGCAGAGCGAATGAGGGCGGAGTAGGGTGTGGCCCACCTTATTCAAAAGTGAGCGCGAGCCACTTGGACAGCAGAGAGACAGGCATACAGGGCAGTGTGGAAGTGACAGCCAGAAGGGACGGTTGTGCACAGGAGGAGCAGACATACCACGGAGCAGAGGTGGGGAATACAGTGATCGCGGCACGTACCAAGCCACCAGCAGCGGACGGTGAGCAGACGGCGCAGTAGCAGCAGAGACGGGGAGGACAGACAGACGAACCAAGGAACGGAGGAGAGGTCCAGTGGCGATAACGTTGCGCGCTTCACACCCTCAAAGCCAGACGTACAGTCTGGCGGGCGAGTAAGTGTCCTTCTATGCAACGTTACCTTTATAAACCCACGGTCCTAAACCTCATATGTGAAATATACCTGAACAGATGAACTGGTTCTAGTTTCTATGATTGCAGGCAATACGCACGAAGACAAGAAGAGACAGTGATTCCTGGCCTAAACCCCCGCTCCAGTTAAACCCCATATAAGGACATTCCCACCTTTTGCATTGAACCGTGATGAGTATATGACATATAGCAATTGAATTGGCACTTGGCACTTTACTGCTTCAGTAATAGTTGGCACTTTAACGCTAAATTCATTATTTATTTGCTATAGTTTGCACAAGCCCTGTCTGTTTTTAGCGTTTGGTGATTGTCTGTATTCCTGTATTTTAGTTAGTTAGTGGGCGCATTAGGAGGTTGAGGTTTTAGAATTAGTGTTATATTTTGTTTATGCTTTTCAATATTTTATGGCTTATAGACGCCACTGTATTAGCTTAATAAAATAGATTACCTTTTTATACAAACCTGTTTCCGTCCAGCTTTCTCCAAGGGATATGTGTTGAAGTGTTGTTCTCATTTAAAAGTATTGTACTTACCTGGGTAAACTCGAACCTGTGAATAGCCTAAGAAAGAGTGTTACAGAGGACCCTACCTCTTAAATAAAAAGGTGGCGTAGTCTTGCAGTACCTAACAAACAGTATTATTCTCACAGTAATTACGCACCCCGCACTTTACCGTGCAACTGATATTTTATTGTTGTGAGTTTAATGTGTATTGTTATTTATTTATTATTGAGACAAAGTAAAGAGTGTCAGCATTCTAAAAAGAAGTGGCAAGTTACATGTGACAACCTGGCCACCGTCACATATTTGGCGTAGCGCGGCAGGACTGGGTAGAGAACAACACAAAATCCCTAAGAGAAACTGTATTGAAATTTTGCTGTTTTGCTGCTTTTTGTTTTGTTTTGTTTGGTTGAATCAAGAAAGTAATGATGATGATGCCAGTGTATCCAGGGGCACCGTGGCTACCTAAGTTTTCGGGCATAGAAGGTGAGGAGAAATACAGGGAATGGAGAGAACAGATTAAAGGATTATTGGGCACTCAGGATTTAACAGAGGAGAAAAAAGTTGCTTTTGTAGTACAGACCCTTACTGAGGAAGCTAAGCGACAAATTAGTGTAATTGACAAGGAAGATCGCAATACAGTGGCCAAAGTCTTTAAATGTTTAGACACGTTGTATAAAACATCTGTTTCTGCTTCCCAAGCTCGTGCCTTGTTCTATGGCTGTGCGCAACGCGCAGGCGAAAGTGTGCAGGCTTATATTTTGAGGCTTAGAGAGTTGTTCTGCGGGCTGCGGCGGCTCGACCCAGACACCGCTCCCTCCGATGCCATTCTGCGAGAGCAGTTACTTGTAGGACTGTCTGAAGGCCCTCTGGGTCAAGCCTTAAGAATATATGCCCGTCGAAACCCCACAGAAGACTTCGCCGCCCTAAAAAATGAGGCCTTCCTACTAGACACTGAACATAGAAGAGAAGGGACTGCTGAAATCTTGTGCCATGCTGTTAAACCTGTCTCTATCCCAACACCCTCACAGGAATCTGAATGGAGAGAGAAACTGAAACAGGAGATTATGGAAGACGTCAAATCGCAAATGCAGGGGTTTACGCAGGAGCTCATGAAAGAGATCAGACCGCTCCTTCGACCCAACACCACCGATACACGACCTCGCGGTTCGCCTCCATCTGAACGACGCCGGGAGCCGTACCAACGCAACGAGTGGGATGAGGGAGGTAGGCCGATCTGTAGGAGCTGTAGGCAGTCTGGGCACATTGCTCGCTTTTGTAAATCTGACCCCAATCATTTAAACTAGTACGCCCTGTCGCCGAGGTCCGGGAGACAGGGGTGCAGCGCGCACTCGCCAGATCAAGGGCTAATGAAGTGTTTATTGGGGACTGTCCGACTATTGGGATCACTATGGGAGGAGTCCACTTAAGGGGGTTACTGGATACTGGGTCACAAGTCACATTAATGCAGCAAAGCTTATTTGAGGAAAAATTCTCACACCTAACGTTGGGAAATGGGCCCCTTGTTTTTAAATTACGCGCCGCTAATGGTCTTGACTTACCGTACACTGGCTATGCCATATTGGACCTAGAGCTGGAGGGAATGAAGATCCCAGGGAGAGGAGTTGTAATCGTGAAAGATGAACATTGTACTCAACCGCTGATTATTGGGATGAATGTCGTGAACGCTGTATGGCATGCCCTCTTTAAATGGCCTGGGAGGCCTGTGTTTCCATGTCAGCAGGGAAGGACGCTGTGGAAGGACGCATTCGCCACCTGTAGGAGGGTGGAGGCAGTGACGAACGAAGATGGGTCCATCGGTTATGTGTGGCCGGTCGGCCGGCGGAAGATTCGAATCCCCGCGCAGAGTGAAGTGATGATCTGGGGCCGCGCTTGGAGAGGACCAAATGGAGCGGACTACGAGGCCTTGATGGAAGCCTTGCCGGATGGAAAAGATTTGGGAGTGGCCCGTGCCCTCGTCACGGTGCGCCACGGACGTGTTCCCATACGAGTGTGCAACCCACACGCATATAGTCTGGTCCTGGACCGCCACCAGAAGCTGGGGAGGCTGTACCCGGTGGAAGAAGCGGATGTCCGAGGCGGCAGGGACCTGAGCCTGTCCCTGGGGACCGACGGAGAGGTGGAAGTGGCCGTAATCAGTGTGGAAGATGATGGACCACTGAAGACCCTGCCCGAAGAGATGGAAGTGTTGACGGAGCGTGATGACCTGCCGGAGGCGCAGAAGAGAGAGTTACACGAGATGTTGTGTCGGTGGAAGAAGGTGTTCGCCATCCATGACGAGGATTTCGGACGGACGGACGTCGTGCAACACCAGATACCGACCGGAGACGCGGCACCCATACGAGAGCGACACCGGCCGTTGTCGCCCTCCATGTACCGGGAGATGAAGACCCTCCTGAATGAGATGCTGGAGAAGGGAGTCATCAAGGAGAGTTGCAGTCCGTGGGCGGCACCTATCGTACTGGTCAAGAAGAAAGATGGCAGCTGGAGGTTCTGCGTCGACTACAGGAAACTTAACGCCGTGACGCACAAGGACGCCTTCCCCCTACCCAGGATAGAAGAGACGCTCACCAGCCTGACGAAGGCGCAATGGTTCTCCACGTTAGACCTGGCCAGCGGGTATTGGCAAGTAGGAATGGATCCCCGGGACCGGGAGAAGACCGCCTTTACGACCCCGCTGGGCCTGTTCGAGTTTCAACGCATGCCGTTCGGGCTTTGTAATGCGCCCGCGACGTTCCAGAGGCTGATGCAGCAGTGTCTGAGTGGTCAGGTGACAGAATCCTTGCTGGTATATCTTGATGACATTATAGTATATTCACCTGACTTCTCCTCTCATCTACAGCACCTCGAGCTCGTCTTCCAACGCCTGTGGAGACATGGACTGAAGCTGCGGTTAGACAAATGCAAACTTCTGCGGAGGGAAGTGCAATTTCTGGGCCATGTCGTGGACAAAGAGGGAGTGCGGCCCGATCCGGAGAAAGTGGTGGCAGTGCGGGACTGGACACCACCCTCAACGGTCCGCGAGGTCCGCGCGTTTCTAGGTCTAGCGGGTTACTATAGGCGTTTCGTGTCCTCTTTTGCTGCTATAGCACGACCCTTAAACAACTTATTGATAGGAATCCCAAATGACGTAAAATCCCACCAGTGTAAAGTCGAGTGGACTTCGGAGTGCCAGCGGGCGTTTGATGCGTTAAAGAGTGCCCTCACACAAGCCCCGGTGTTAGCGTATGCGGATTATACACAGCCTTTTGTGGTTTACACTGATGCGAGTGGCCGTGGGTTGGGAGCGGTTCTAGCCCAGGTCCAAGACGGTCACGAACGTGTAATAGCTTATGCAAGCCGCAGTCTCCACCCGACCGAGCAGAATGACGCAAATTATAGCTCGTTCAAATTGGAGCTTTTGGCCCTTAAATGGGCCGTGACCGAGAAGTTTAAAGATTATCTCACTGGCGCTCGATTCACAATATTCACGGACAATAACCCTGTTGCGCATCTCCAAACGGCTAGATTGGGAGCTGTGGAACAACGGTGGGCTGCTCAACTTGCGTCGTTTACTTTCGACATCAAGTATCGACCGGGCAAAAACAACGCCAACGCTGATGCCCTATCGCGGTTCCCAGTGCAGCCTGTAGATGTGGCGGCTGTACAATCGACGCCAGCAGCCCGGGAGGATGAGTGGAGAGAGACGCAGGATCGGGATCCAGATGTGCAGGTGGTGAAGAGGTGCGTGGAACGGGGGAGAGGAAGAATTGGACTCGGGGAGCGCGGCAACTGTTACGCCAGTGGAACAAACTGATTATACGAAATCATGTGTTATATAGGAAGGTGACCGATCCTTATACCAAAGAACAATACTCACAGATCATTTGTCCAGGTTCACGCAGAGAGGAGGTATGGAGAGGAATCCACACGGCCGCGGCGCATGCTGGGTTAGAGAGGACCTTGGCCCAGCTGCGACGTCGGTTCTATTGGCCAGGCATGGAGGGAGCGGTGCGTCAGTTACAACAGGGTTGTGTCGCCTGCAGCCTGCAGAGGAACAGGTCAGAGCCTCGGGCCCCCTTACAACCCTTTGAAGTCTCATATCCACTAGAAGTAATAGCCATTGATTTCCTCACATTAGGTAGGCCTGCTGATGCGTGGCAAAACATTCTGGTAGCTACTGACTTATTCACCCGTTATAGTTGGGCTATTGCCACCCGAGACCAGACTGCGCACACCACTGTCCGTGCGTTATGGACGCATATTATCCAGCCGTTCGGCTGTCCGGCCCGGTTCCACTCAGATCGAGGCCCCAACTTCGAGTCCGAGTTAATGCACCATTTATGTCAGACTTATGGTATTGCAAAAAGTCGCACCACTCCGTACCACCCGGCTGGGAACGGTGGAGTGGAACGATTTAATCAGACATTACTGAACATGTTGCGATCACTAGACACTGATAAACAAGGAAGATGGAATGAGCACTTACCCGAGTTAGTTCATGCTTATAACAACACGATCCATAGTGCTACGGGTTATGCCCCCGCCTACTTAATGTTTGGCCGACATTTGAGGCGCCCTATAGATGTCCAGTTAGGAGTGCAGTCAGCGCAAGAGCGCATGGGAGTGGGTGGCTGGGTACAGGACCACCAACAGAGAATGGCGACAGCTTATAGGACCGCAGGGGAGAGGATGGGAGAAACGGCCAAGAGGAGAAAGCAGGTTTATGACCGTAGGGCCGGTATTACACCCCTATTACCAGGAGAGAGAGTGTGGATTCGAAATAGGAAGAGAGATGGCCAGGGGAAATTGAGTACGTGGTGGGACCCCGAGCCTTACGCAGTGATGGAACAGGTGGGAGCTACGGGGTTGGTGTACCGAGTCAGACCCGAGAAGGGGGGGCGAGAAAAGACCATACATAGAAATGCGTTGAAAGTGTGTGTAGCCCCCAGGTCGCCCCACGAGGACCCCCCAGCTGTAGTGCAGCCCGAGCAGGTAGAAGCAACAACGCCGCAGTATTATGGGTTTCTCTCCGTCCCGAGAGCACCAGATGAGCCACGGCGCTCGGGAAGAGCAAATATAGGCCAGCCACCCCAGAGGTATGGACATGATTAGGGACAGTTGCAGGGACTGGCAACGGAAAAGTGGGGGGGGATGTGACAGGGTCAAAGCAGGGGGGTGAAACCAAATTGTAACATTTTTTATTGATGATGAAAAACCTGTATTACGCACTTAAAAACATCATTCTCTTAACTATATTTCTGCACTGCATGTTTTATGGTTGACAATGTATTTCCCCCCGGTCCCCGAGCCACTTGACATTGGACTCCCCTATAGGCTGTGTGACATTGGCCTTGTGACAGCGGACGGCCAATGTCCCCAGGTCACGCTGGTGGCAGAGCGAATGAGGGCGGAGTAGGGTGTGGCCCACCTTATTCAAAAGTGAGCGCGAGCCACTTGGACAGCAGAGAGACAGGCATACAGGGCAGTGTGGAAGTGACAGCCAGAAGGGACGGTTGTGCACAGGAGGAGCAGACATACCACGGAGCAGAGGTGGGGAATACAGTGATCGCGGCACGTACCAAGCCACCAGCAGCGGACGGTGAGCAGACGGCGCAGTAGCAGCAGAGACGGGGAGGACAGACAGACGAACCAAGGAACGGAGGAGAGGTCCAGTGGCGATAACGTTGCGCGCTTCACACCCTCAAAGCCAGACGTACAGTCTGGCGGGCGAGTAAGTGTCCTTCTATGCAACGTTACCTTTATAAACCCACGGTCCTAAACCTCATATGTGAAATATACCTGAACAGATGAACTGGTTCTAGTTTCTATGATTGCAGGCAATACGCACGAAGACAAGAAGAGACAGTGATTCCTGGCCTAAACCCCCGCTCCAGTTAAACCCCATATAAGGACATTCCCACCTTTTGCATTGAACCGTGATGAGTATATGACATATAGCAATTGAATTGGCACTTGGCACTTTACTGCTTCAGTAATAGTTGGCACTTTAACGCTAAATTCATTATTTATTTGCTATAGTTTGCACAAGCCCTGTCTGTTTTTAGCGTTTGGTGATTGTCTGTATTCCTGTATTTTAGTTAGTTAGTGGGCGCATTAGGAGGTTGAGGTTTTAGAATTAGTGTTATATTTTGTTTATGCTTTTCAATATTTTATGGCTTATAGACGCCACTGTATTAGCTTAATAAAATAGATTACCTTTTTATACAAACCTGTTTCCGTCCAGCTTTCTCCAAGGGATATGTGTTGAAGTGTTGTTCTCATTTAAAAGTATTGTACTTACCTGGGTAAACTCGAACCTGTGAATAGCCTAAGAAAGAGTGTTACAGAGGACCCTACCTCTTAAATAAAAAGGTGGCGTAGTCTTGCAGTACCTAACAAACAGTATTATTCTCACAGTAATTACGCACCCCGCACTTTACCGTGCAACTGATATTTTATTGTTGTGAGTTTAATGTGTATTGTTATTTATTTATTATTGAGACAAAGTAAAGAGTGTCAGCATTCTAAAAAGAAGTGGCAAGTTACATGTGACAACCTGGCCACCGTCACATATTTCCTTGCAGTCCTTTCCTAAACCCATATGGCTACACTTGATACTTTTTTGTTTTGCACCGTGTGTACACACTGTATCTGCTGTTTTTTTGCTACGTGTTTTGCAAGGCTATATGTACATATCTTTGATTATGTAAAAAATTAAAATAAAATATTTGCTCTCCCTCTCCTTGTCAGCCAACAACTTAATGATTGAGCTTGTGCAAAAACAGAATTCACCCACTTCTTTACACTTGTTAACCTGTGATGTGACAATAAAGTTGATTCTTGACGTTTGAAAATAAATAAATCAGTAATTCCACCATTATCTTCTATTCTCATCTCTGTTCTGCTCTGCGGTTTCAATCTTTATTATCCTTACTCCTCAAAACCATGGAACCTTTCAACTCATTCATACTTGTATCTAGAAACATCATTCAAACTGTTTGAGTTTGAATGATGTTTCATTCAAAACTCAAACAGTTTTTGACAGACTTATACTTGTTCAGCTATCTGAGAATTAGATTTCATCCATTGAACTTTTTGACATTGTTTATGCTTTTGGAAATATTTGAGTTTGAATATATTGAGTTGTCCTTCATTATTGTTGTCCTAAATTATTTGTTTTAATGATTTAATCAATATTTTACAAATTGCTGATTCTATATCTAGTCTTTGTACATTTGAGCACAAATGCTATTCATACTGAGCATAGTTTCTTTATATTTGCTTTCAACAGGCCCACACAGTATCCAATAACTGTTTATTTCTACTTTTATCCTGTTCTCCAAACTTCAATACTCTATTATTTCCTCTTACATTCTGTTCTGTTCAGTCCCATTTAATATTTCTCCCATCATTGAGCATTTCACCAGTATCTAGGAGGGAGGTATAAAACCATTCAACTTTCCAACTGATGCTCGGTGCAGGACAGTCTTCTCACCTCCAGAATTTGGTCTTCGGTCGGGATTTTGGTTCCAGCACCTCACCATGAGGTCTACCAGCTCCTCCAGCCCTGGGGCCTCCATACTTTTAACATACTCTAGGGATGGCCTTTCTCCGCCGCAAACATCAAACCGTGTGTAGCTGTGACCAGGGTCTGAGAGAGTGGAGAGGAAGATACATGATTGCATGGGTTGGGAAATAGAGAAGAGAAACCTTAATACACAGAATGTCAACTTGTGTTTCTAATTATTCTTATTGTTGAACTAACATTAAGTCAAAGAATGGAACCTGTGA
>NC_139940.1:55528326-55535826 GCF_963454915.1 Gymnoscopelus microlampas | reverse complement strand
AAAAACTAATCTGACCCTAGATCTGTACTTTGAAACCACAGATCTCATCTTTCCAGTTCCAGGCTTGTATTAGAGTGAGGTCTACGAATGTGTGATGCATTTTTAGGAGTAGTACTACAGTAGGAGTCTCAAAAAAGGTTGTTTCTTACAATAAATATTTTGTGAAATTACATATTTACACCTGTGATGTATATTTCTTTCTTATTGTAACCTGATTGAATCATCAGATGTGTCTATATGTATATGTGTCATTAGAATGCAGTACAGGCCATATGTCAGTCCATTAAACACACAGAGAAAATTAAAACGTAAATCACTGTATTTTAAAGATGTCTGAAATGTTACGTACCTGAAAATGTATTTTCTGTTTATCTAAGAGCTGGATAGACAAGGAGACTCATGTCACTGAACAAACACTTGATAGCAATGATCAGAATATAGTGCTTTAACCTTTTAACAAGAAATGTTTTGTTTTAACCAATTACTTTTTTCCCTATGGTTTAGTCACCCCATTGAGACTTGAATTCATGGATATTCTTATTTTTTATCTCATTCCTAAGCAAATTGTTTTCTTAGGAATGCGACAAAAAAGAAAACATATCCATGAATTCAAGTCTCCATAGGGTGACTAATCGATATACAAAAGTCATTTTGGGGGTGAACTTTCCCTTTAAGTAAAAGTAGCAATACCACAATGTAGAAATATTAAATACTAGTACAAACATATTGGCATCGAAATACTCAAAGTATCAAAAGTAAAAGTAATCATTTTGCACAATAGGTCAAAATCTTTCAAAAGTTGCAGATCTACAAGCTCACAATGTGTCACATCACGACACTGTGAGCTTGAAGATCTGTAATAATAAATCTAAAAAGTAACTTTTTTTTTTTTTTACAATATTGTACAATAGTACAATATTGCCAAAGGTATGAGACAAGAGACCCGTCTATTGTAGCGACAATGTTTAGTTTGTATTTCAGACCAAAAACAATATGAAGCAAAGCCTAAAGTGAAGCTCTACATTTACTTACATTAAATAACTATTGAATGAAATACAAGTTCACTGAGCAGCCTTTATATATATATATATATATATAGACACTCACTTAAATGGCAAAAGGAAGAGGCCAAGACAATTCTTCTTACTTACTTGACTTATCTTGAGTAGGATATCCAACAGCGGCTGGGTAGAAGAAACTAACAGCTTCTCAAAAGTAACTTTTGTAGTAATTCTAACAGCTCACCCGTTCGGTCGAGTCCTCAAGCCTCAATGTATGAACTGAGGTTCATGATGTACTATTTATACTGTATGTGCTGCTCTCTCTGTCTCTTTCATTCAATCATTTACAGTTCTTTGATAAACAGCCTGATCAAAAACCTTTTCAGCTGATTCAGTCATTTACAGTTCTCTGACAATCAGCTTGATCAAAGGGTTATCTCTCTCTCTCTCTCTCTCTCTCTCTCTCTCTCTCTCTCAGTTCAAATATATTCAATTCAATTCAAAGGGCTATATACCAGCACTCACTTAAGTCCCTCAGTACCCCTTCATAAAGACAGACTCAGATTTCATTAAAGAATTACACATTTGTAAAAAAAAAAAAGACTGCAAAACACATTTTTTTTAATACCGAAGTATACATAGTGTCACTCACAATGAGAGGCATTAACCACTTATTTGTCACATCATCAATTCATTGCTCTGAAAAAATAACCCATTTCACTCTATAGTGGTATACTCTGTCTGTTTTAAACACAATACATTCTATAAGAAACAACCAAGTAAAAGTTCTTCATTTAGACCTTTAGGGTGTTCTGTTTGGAGAGAGTGTGTCCACCATGCCTCTCGTTGTAATAGAAGTTTTTCACGATACCCTGGAACCTTAAAGAACAGACTTCATGTCCCACCGCATTAAAATGTCTAGCCACAGGCTAGACATTCATCCTTGTTCCTAATATTACTTTAATGTTCTGAAATTCTAACTTTAAGTTCTCTTTTGGTTTTACCCACATAACAAAGGCCACAAGGGCATTTTAGCAGATAGACCACAAACTTAGTTTTACAGGTAATGATGCTTTTAACATCAATTTGTTTTCCTGAATGTGGATGTAATACATGATTACCTCTGATCATTGCATTGCAATGAACACAGTTAAAACACGGGAAGTTACCCATAGGCAAATTGGACATAAAATGTTGCGGTGGAACATGACAGTTTGCCCACACTAAAGAGTCCCTAACATTTTTGGCACGTTTGTGCTCAAAGATGGGGGGCTCCTTGAAAACATGACCCACGTTAGGATCACTCGATAACACATACCAATATGTTTTAACAGAATTCTTAATGTCAATGCACAAAGGGGGAATAGGTTGTGGACAAAACTATCTTGGACTCCCCTGCACAAGCAGGCTTAGGAGTTAATAAGCTAGACCTCTCTTTCTCTCCAGCTCTCTGTACATTAACACTCAGCAATTTGTCACTGTAACCTTTAGTTTTGAAACGATCGCACAAGTCCTTCGCTTGTCTTTCGAAAGCACTGTCAGTAAAACAGATTATTTTTGTCCTCAATAGTTGACTGTAGGTAGTAGAAGGTAGTAGATGCCATAATTCAAATGAAATGGCAAATTTGAAAATTCAATTGAAATAAGAGAAATGCTTTTTAATCTTCAGGAAAGGAACACATTTTTTTAGACAAAAATATATGTAAAATGCAATAGTGTGGGTGCCTGTATGCTCAGTATTTTTGCTTTATATTATATCTGTATAGGTGACACGCTGCCCCTCCTTTTCACTGCTAAATTATTACATAATGGTAGTGATTCCTTGTACTGTATGTACACAACAACGTAGTTACAGGGTCAATTTTAAACATTTTAATTTTTTTTTTTTTTTTTTCTCCTTGGTTTTCTGTTTCATTTTGTTTTTCTAGCTAATTGTTTTCAGCTAATTCATTCTCTGACACACACTTTTGTGAGTGTCAAGAGGAGGAAATATGGTGAATATTTGATTTAAATTTGATTTATAATTTCTAATGTGCTTTGTCTTGTGTGTTTCACTTTAGAGCTTTTAGGTGGTGAATGTGAGCCATTCATGGACCCCCCAATACCTTGTGACATACAGGGCTAAAACTTTAATTTTATATTTTGTTCCAAACTGTTTTAAATTCTGTTTCTAACTGCAGTCAACTGTACCTCCATGTCGAACAGTACATTTGATTTCCATTTAGTTTACAGATTTCAACCAATTTGGAATTTGGAATTCTGGACTTTTACTTGTAACAGAGTGTTTCTACATTGTAGTATTGATACTTTTACTTAAGTAAAAATACTTT
The DNA here is from genome assembly GCF_963454915.1 of Gymnoscopelus microlampas. Classification (NCBI taxonomy): domain Eukaryota; kingdom Metazoa; phylum Chordata; class Actinopteri; order Myctophiformes; family Myctophidae; genus Gymnoscopelus; species Gymnoscopelus microlampas. The sequence goes on along the minus strand of NC_139940.1, from coordinate 55,532,495 downwards.
GTCCACCACTGTTCATTTCAGTCTGTGGTGAATGGTACTGGGTTATGAGGGTCAACAATGCTCAGACCAGGCTGCTGAATCTCAGTATTTTCATTTAATGACACTTTAGGTAATAAAAAAACGGATTAAAACTGTTTTTTTATTATTATTTGTTTTTATAATGCTGTACAGAACCCACATGGTAAAAAGAAAATAAGTTGTACAGGAATACAGTGATCAGCTTTAGGCCTAGTTAAGCTTATTTGATAAATACAAGTTTTTTTTAGAGTAAAGTCCATTAATTAGCATTTTAAATGCACATTATCCTGTCAAGCTAAAGCTATCTGTGCTAAAGCTACCTGAAAGCATGCCAACAAAGAAAAAGATAAATGGATCATCTTTGACCACATTCAGACTCTAATGATAATCTGATGGATATTGGCTAACTGTGTGTGTGTGTGTGTGTGTGTGTGTGTGTGTGTGTGTGTGTGTGTGTGTGTGCGTGCGTGCGTGCGTGCCTGCCTGCCTGCCTGCCTGCCTGCATGCCTTCTAAATCCTGACCTAAGTTTTCTGAAAAACGTCAAATATTTATTCAAACATTTCAAAACATGTATTTTGCTATTCTTGAAAAACGCGGGCAAAAATCCTTGATTATGCGGGCTAAAACTCTTGATTATGCGGGCTAAAACTCTTGATTATGCGGGATTGAAAGGTATAGTTACAGTACGTTTAGAGGTTCCCTGTCTAAATGGGTCACAGCAAAAGGAAGGGCTGCCTGGGTTCAATCTCAGTGGCTCAAAAAAAAAGTGCTGTAAGACAGATGTCCTCCATGCCGATCTGCAATCAGGAAGTATTTCTTGATTTTAAGACCATATCACGTACGTTTTTCCCCAAATAAAGTGTAAAGTGATGTAAGATGTATATAGGTTCAGAAGTGTACCGTTCCATTCCAATTTGGAATCTGGACTTTTACTTGTAACAGAGTGTTTCTACATTGAAGTATTGATACTTTTACTTAAGTAAAAATACTTTGTCCACCACTGTTCATTTCAGTCTGTGGTGAATGGTATTGTGGTTATGAGGGTCAACAATGCTCAGACCAGGCTGCTGATTGTCATTGTCATATTCAGTGGTAGAAGAAGTAGGCATACTCATATTTAGCCTGTTGAATTGTATGTGCATATCCCATAGAGTTATATATCCTAGCTCTGGTCTATAGGAGTTAGGAGTTCTCCTCAACCGCTATGTAACTGTGAGTGTATTTTACCCCATTTGAACGGGTGTACAATGTTTACAAAAGTGTTGGTATCAAAATGTGCTTAAAGTACCAAAAGTAAAAGTACTAAAATGTTTGAAAATAGCAGATCTACGATGCGACGCGTTGTGAGCTTGTAGATCAGCCATTTTCAAATAGTATGTGACGTTGCAGCCAAACTGACATTGACATGCTGTGGTAATGTAGAGGTGCCTGTATTTTCATTTAATGACACTTTAGGTCATAAAAACACAGTGCTTTTTATTATTATTTGTTTTTATAATGCTGTACAGAACCCACATGGTAGAAGGAAAATAAGAAAATAAGTACAGGAATACAGTGATCAGCTTTAGGCCTACAGTTAAGCTTATTTGATAAATGAAAGGTCTTTGGAGTAAAGTCCATTAATTAGCATTTTAAATGCACATTATCCTGTCAAACTAAAGCTATCTGTGTTTACCTGAAAGCATGCCAACAAAGAAAAAGATAAATGGATCATCTTTGACCACATTCAGACTCTGATGATAATCTGGTGGGTATTGGCTAACTGTGTGTGTGTGTGTGTGTGTGTGTGTGTGTGTGTGTGTGTGTGTGTGCGTGCGTGCGTGCGTGCGTGCGTGCGTGCGTGCATTATGCAGGCTAAAACTCTTGATTATGCGGGATTGAAAGGCATAGTTACGTATAGAGGTTCCGTGTCTAAATGGGTTACAGCAAAAGGAAGGGCTTCCTGGGTTCAATCACAGTGGCTCAAAAAAAGGTGAACAGGTATACCATGGTGTAAAGTAACTAAGTGCATTTACTCAAGCACTGTATGTAAGTACAGTTTTGAGGTATTTTTACTCTACCAGATTATTTCCAATCTTCAGTACTTTTACTTCTACTCCACTACATCTCAGAGGCTAATATTGTACTTTTACTCCACTACAATTATTTGAAAACTTTAGTTACTAGTTACTTTGTAGATTTTGATTATTTTTACGAAACATACATGAACCACTTCAGCCCTATATACAGTACATTTGGGCCATTTGAAAATAGCTGATCTACAAGCTCACGCTGCGTCACGTTGCGACACATTGTGAGCTTGTAGATCTGCTATTTTCAAAAGATTTCATACCATTTGTAAACTTGTGAAATGGGACATTCTGCATATACTGAGTACTTTCTACTTTTGGTACTTTAAGGAGGACATTTTGATACCATTTGCACTTTTACTCAAGTATATTTTGAATTCCGGACTTTTTACTACTTAATGTGAGTACTTTTTCCACCACTGCATAGAACCAAAGGAACAAAGTTCTGCTTGTGGTGAGGCAGACTGTAGGGAAACAAGTCCTGAGGCAGTCCGTCTTCAGGTGATAAAAACTTAATATAGATTTATTTACAGATGAGTTTTTTCCCTACAGTCTGCCTCACCACAAGCAGAACTTTGGGTTCCTTTGCCACACCTGACTTAACCTTTTGAGGGGAAAAAAATAAGAATTCATTCATTCATAAAATCATAATTACTGAGTCACCCCCAACGGTGGTGGGCCGGTCCGGTCACAAAACGCCCGGGCCACTTTCTGTTCCCAGTCCGCCGCTGACAGCAAAGTTTTATCCATAAACAGTTTTTTCAAGGAGCACCCAGCTGCGGACTGGCAGACGAGACCTGGTGTGTGAGCGCTGATATGTGAGTGCTGCTGTGTGAGGGATCGGAAGTGTTTTTTGGGGGGGGGTTTTCACGCGTGCACAAGCGTTCACACAAAAAAAAATCCCTGTATTTATTTAACCATTTTACTCTAAATAATAATGTTAAAATTGATCGCATTCATGTAAAAAATTCAAATGGTTTTGTAAACTGTGCAATGGCTGTACTGATGTACAGTATATAACGGCAGTATATAAAGGGTTTTATTGTTCCAGTTGTATCCCCTGAAATATTTTATTTGCAGACTGAGCTCTGCTGCTCCACATTGTTTTGCTTCGCTATATGTCTTCATTTTCTGTCTTTATTCTCGTTTTGTGTGTGCGCGAGCGTGCGTGTGTGTGTGTCTGTGTATGTGTGCTGCTCTCCCGTTTGCTGCTCTCTCAGCCCTGTCCAATGTTTCTTCTCATGTATATTCATGATGGACATTCCTTTAGCCTTACTTGTTTATGATTAATACCATGAAAGGTCTACATGTTAGACATGTGAACATTAGAAGCGCTCAGGTCCTGGACCTGGTGAGACGAAGGAGGAGCCCGACCAGGAGACAACCCACAGAGCCTAGTCCCTCCACGTGCCAGAGCCTCCCCGAGTCCCGGCAGAGTAGTTCCGGAGAAGCGGACTGAGTGGCCCTGTCTTTCCCTAAGAGGACTGACCGTGGGTAGCTACTGGGACGTAAGTCGGGGCTTGATCAACCCCGGCTGGGTCACCTGGGCGAGGGTGTACGTTGTTGCGAGACCCGAAACACCCGATGACCCCAGGCTACAACCTGGTGTAATTACAGTATCTGAGACATGGTTAATCCAATTCAAACTTTATTCCAGACACTCAGGGGGTCCATAGAGCATATATAAAAGAACAGCATACAAATACAATAGACTACAAATAAAATAAACAAAAACAGCACATAAAACAACCATACCATACAAGGACATATAGGCCGGCTCTCCAGTGTTTCCGCAGCCTGGACGAGTACCGGAGACAGCTTTTCCCAGGATTAAATATATCCTCAATAATACTGTTCCGGGACTCATCCAGTCGGGACATGAAACCATACATGGAGTGTCTTAAGAGAGCCTCGTAAGTGTGGATACCACAGGTCACAAATAAGTGACTGGCACTATGCCATTTAGGGACCTTAAGTAAAATCCTCAGGGCATCATTGTATGCCACCTTAAACCTCCGCATACTACCCTTCTTGTATGAGCACCATAAGAAGGCTGTATACATAGTGCAAAATGCTTTAAA
>NC_139940.1:55503326-55525826 GCF_963454915.1 Gymnoscopelus microlampas | reverse complement strand
TTATAAGAGATTGGAGCGTCAGGTTTATATCCTTAACCCAGCCAGGTTGTAGCCTACTGTATATAACTCCCTATGACATAACTCCTTTACCATAGGACAAGCTACTGTAAGTTTGTAGACCTCACTTTCCATGAAAAGATGGGACGCAAAAGCACTGTATATTTTGAAAATAGCAGATCTACAAGCTCACAACGCGTTGTGATGCGACGCTGGCTTGTGACCTGGTAGATTTGCTATTTTCAATGCAGCCAGATCTACAATCTTATCTGAATGACTGTTAAAGCAGTTTGTTTAAATTACTTTATAATGTTATATTTTTACAGGGATTATTTATTAGTGTATATATACATTTAGGGGTGGATTATGTGTCTAGATGCCTGTCAGACAGTCAGACAATGCTGCTCCGCAGGTCTAGGATGGAATAAACGGGTGCAGCCAACGTCAACAACTGGTCTCGACCAGACGTGAGATCTCAGCGTACGGTAGGATGAAGCCCACGTCAGGATATATTGATAAATGCCGAAAGGTGCGGTGATCTCGCCGTACGCCCATTATTTGGGCTGCACCGCGTTGATAAATGAAGGCCAATGTGTCTAGGTGTGCCTCTATCAAGCAGTTTCTGAAACAGTTTGAAGTGGTTAATCCTGTCAAATGCTCGAGATGCATCAATGAAGCAGAGGAAAACAGTGGAATTGTGGCTACTGTAGCTGGCAATCAGTTCTTTAAGTGCAAAGATGCATAAGTCTGTGCCGTGTTTCTTTTTAAATCCAAACTGGTTATCTGCAGTCAGGACAAACACTTCCAGACGCACAAGCAGGATTCTCTCCAAAACTTTGGAGAGGATGCTGGCCAGAGCGATAGGTCTATAGTTGTCAATGCTGTTTAGTTTACCTGCCTTGTCTATAAGGACAGGTACTAATTGTACAGAAGTGATTGCTTCTGGGAGGACACCATGACCCATCACACCTGTGAAGCACAAGGCCAGTAAAGGGCAGATTTGGTCAGTGTTGGGAAAGTTCACTTAAAATATGAACTAGTTCAAAGTTCAGTTCACAAATTTTAAAATGAACTAGTTCAAAGTTCAGTTCATAATTCAAAATTTTGAACTAAAGTTCATGGTTCAAAAAATGAACTAGTTCAGTTCTTTTTCGTTCTTTTTTTTCAATATATATTAGTGCTGTCAGGCGATTAAAATTTTTAATCGCGATTAATCGCATGATTTGTGTAGTTAATCGCGCGATTAATCGCTTATTAATCGCATATTTTTAATGTCTCAAACTTGAATGATTAACTGAAAAGCAGTGCATTGTATTGTATTGTATATGGAGCAGGATGCATCCGAATCTATTATTTATTATTATTACTATACTTTTATTTTTTATCCAATACATTATAAAACCAATGTTATTTATTTAATTTTCTTATACATTATATCCTCTCTGGTGTACATACACAAAGCACCCTATATTTATTATTTCCAGTGGTGTAAAGTAACTAAGTACATTTATTCAAGTACTGTACTTAAGTACAATTTTGAGGTACTTTTACTTTACTAGAGTATTAGCAGTTTTCAGTACTTACTTACTTCTACTCTACATCTCAGAGGCAAATATTGTACTTACTTTTAATTATTTGAAAACTGAAGTTACTAGTTACTATGTAGATTTTGCAAATACATGAATCACTTCAGCCCTATTTAAGTTTTGGCTATTGGAAAATAGCCGATCTACAAGCTCACAACCTATACCTCTATGCTCACAACAGGTCACGGTGCGACACAGTGAGCTTGTAGATCTGCTATTTTCTAAAGATTTTCATTCATCTTGGTGGGAGGCCTACTTTTCTTGGACGCTTTTTTTCTCTCTGCCAAAAATAGCAGATCTACAAGCTCACAACGCGTCGCGCTGCAACACGTTGTGAGCTTGTAGATTGGCTATTTTTGGCTTATGTTCCCCCCATCTGGGGTTCATGTGGTTAATACTAATGTAATGCATAATAATGTAATGGTGTTTTAATTTTTCATTCATCTTGGCGGGGTGGCTGGGGGCTTGTCAAAGTGAGTGTATGACACTGTTAACATCAAAAGCCAGGTGCAGAAGTCCACTTTTAATGTCAAAATAAAGTCGGGTCGGACGTCCAGACTAAAATACGTTCATTCAGAGGTTCGGGGGCCGGGGCTACCGTCCTAAAGTCGGCTGTAGGCTACGGTGCACGACGCATCAGCCACGGTCCGGACATGTTGTTGTAACATCCCAAACTCATTTCGCCGTTCCGCGGTGTTTACTTTATTAATTCAGCCCAGCTTCAAGTTAATTTTGTCGGCAGTGAAGCCAAGGAAACAACACCGATACTTTGGAAGAGACACAAGTCAACTTCCAAATGCTTGTGGCCGGGAAATGAGCTTCGCAGAGCGGATAAAGTGTCAGCTCTTCGCCCTGGCCGAGTAGAGTGGCCGTAACTGTCTGTGCTGTTCACTAGCTGTCGCTGCAATGAGACTGTTCACTCGGAGTCGGTCTCCGCGCTGCGCAAATGAATGTGAGACGCCGCCTTGCTTTTCTCTTTTTTTGGCTGATGGTGCGTTCAAGACGCCTCGGAAACACAGAATAGGATGAAATACAACATGACAAACCGATGTAACCATGGAATTTTGGGACACTCTTGAACGAAGTTTGAACGAATAGAGAACGCCGTTCACAAACGCCAGAATGAACGCGTTCACAATAACGTTCATCTAGCGGATATACAGTACGTTCAGTTCACGTTCGCCCAAAATACGAACGAGTTCATGAACGATCGTTCATTGAACGCGTTCAGGCACAACACTGGATTTGGTTGCTTGCAAATTTGAGGTGTTCTGCTGTGATGTGATCCATGCCACATGCCTTGTTGTTGTCTAACAACCACCTCATCAGACCTGATCAATACACTTTCAGATAGTTCAACATGATTACTGCCACAGTGCCACTTTTTACACAGTTAAATAGGTTGTGATAGTGTTTTCGCCATACCTCAGCTATTTCAACCGGGCCACATGCGCCCTCTATGTTGGAGTGTAGAGATGTTTTTCTATTGTTCATTACTTTGACCTCTTTCCAAAAATAATAAAGGTCTTTACTCTGTAGCTTAGTAGCCAGAGAGTCTGCTCTCAGAGTGTTCTCCTGTCTTTTTACAGATCTAACAGCACATTTAAATTTAGCATTGGTGAGTTTCTTATCCTCAAACACTGAACCTTGTCGGGGCCTACCGGATTCATTCCAGCGTTTGAATGCTGCCCTGGCAGCCACATGATACTCAGCCACAAACGTATGCCAACCAGGCTTAATGTTGTGCACCTTTCTTTTCCCTTTTTTACATAGCTGCCTACCAGAGGCAATCACAATGCTATCATACATGACACAAATTCGGATGCCATGCTGCACATTTTTGCAGTTCAGGTTATTACAGTATAGTGCCTCCTTAGGCAGGTCAATGTTATCAAGCAGGTTATCAGTAGCAGCAGTGTAACAGTCAATATCCTCACTGGTTAATTTTGACCAGTCTATCCTCCCTGAGTTAATGCCAGGATCAATGTTGATAGAGGTGGGGAGATTGACAATATTAATATTCATTACCATAGGCATATGATCTGAAATGGCCAGCCCATAACACACCACTATGTTGTCTATACAGGCATGAGCATCAGCTGTGCTTAAACAATGCTCAAGCCATGATTGATTGATGTACTTTATTTAGTAAGACATGGGAACATCAGTATACATGGAAGTACAAATTCACAATACAAGGTCTACTAAACTGGAAGTCTCATTAAGCACTGAGCTTGTTTAAGATGAGATCCCTATGCACACAACTCATGATGACATATAAGAGACAGACAGATATACACACTACTATACAGAATGTCATACAATCAGCTTACAGGTTACTGGTATGAAGAGTGAAAAATATGTACAAGAGAAGAAGATGAAAGGGGGGGGGGGGTAGGTTAAGGACAGGGGCCATTTTCGAATTCCATGACGTTGTGTGCCATGCATCACTAATAAAAGTAAAAGTATTGTCAGGCAACATAAATTTACTCGAAAGGGTTACATTTGAATCTTTACAGAACTGAGACAGGTGCTTAGAAAACATAGCATTGTTATCTGATATACTGTATCAGCATTAAAATCACCAATAGCAAACACACATGTGGAGTCATTGTCCTGAATGAAGGACTGCATAAATGCTAGTCTATTCAGAAATTCATCTTCAGATTGTACTGACTCATATGGCATGTAAACATTCATAAGTATAAATGACTTGCCATCACAGGTTATTTCTATCGCTATGGCCCAATCAACATTAAATGTCTTCATGACAGGTACGTGAGATTTTGAGGTAGAGACCCCACAACAGCACGAATATTGGATCCCATAACTCCAGACTTGCGCGGCTCAAAGTAGCGCCGTACTAGTGCACCCTCTGGCCAGATATCAGGACTGTACATTTCACTGACCTCATTGCATTCTGCTGTGACTTTAAATGAGCCAAATCTACTGTTCTTTGTCTCAATCTTGTGACAAGAGACATCACGTCCAAGTTGACTTTTAAGATAATATAGAGCGTCAGGGTGACATTTGGTGGCAAACACACTTACTAACTTGGTCTTAATTATTTTGATGGTACTCACAGCTCCCGTACCTATCAGCTCTGAATAATATATCATTTTCCAGATGAACAGTATTGTCAGAGATATTGTTAGTTAACAACAATCGACAATCGACATGGACCAGCGACCGAGTTGGCTGGACCAGGTCAACGGCCTCCCATGTCAGCTGGACGGGTGAAGAAGACCGGTGCTTCGGCTGCAATCGTAAACGTAGCGGGGAGCTCCGTAGGACGGGTGAGGAAACCTGCTGCTACGGCTATTATTGGGACTCTAGGGCAGGAGGAGTGGCCACTTACGTTTCCTCAAATTTGTCTTCTGAGATTATTACACCAAAGGAGAAACCTATGCATTTTGAATCTTTATTGATTTAAATATGTTTCCATGAAAATAAACATCTGACTATAGGAAATATTTACAGACCTCCTGAAGCTCCCTCTGACTCCATAAAATGTATTCTGTCCACTATCAACTCCTTGGAGCATTCAAATGAAGCCTTAATTCTTGGTGACTTTAATCGGAACTGGCTTGATCGGTCATGTTCCAAAGATTGTAACTTTATTAGCAGTGCAAACTGACTTCGATTCTGTTCAGAGATGGTTTCATCTCATCAAATTGTTGCTGAACAAAAAAAAGTCTGTCAGTATGCTCTTTTCTATAAGACCAAATTCCCTTTCCTTATCTTTTAACTTTTGTTCTCTGTTGATACCCTTCCCACTTAACCCTATACCCTTCTTCTTTTTCTCTCTCCCCACTCTTCTTTCTACGGAATTTAACGTTGCGATGGGAGTGTTGTACAAAAACGAATTTCACCCACTTTTTTACCTTGTAAACCTGTGATGTGACAATAAACCTGATTCTGATTCTTTTCAGATAGAACACCATTGGAGATGCATGAGCATGTATATACTGTTTTGCTTAATATTTAATGTCTGTACTCTGATTTAGCCTGCTGCTCTATGTTACTGCATGTGCATGTCTGTATCTGTATTATGGTTTTCCTGTAATAATGGGGTTTGTCTCCATATGAATTTTGCTACTAGCTTTGGGAGAGCTCTTGTCTTGTCTGTCTGCATGAATGTCGTATTGTTTGTATATTGTATGTCCTGTTCATTTGTGCTACGGACCCCCTCGAAAATGAGATGGTGCATCTGAAGGGGTTTATTCTTCTAATAAAGGTACTATATAAACGTCAGTAATCAAAGTTTTTTTTTGGAAGGATCAAGACGTGAATGCCTTGTTTGGCTTTCCGCCCCGCCCCCATCCTCAGTGCAGTTGTAAACAGAGCAGCAACGTGAGAGAGGAGAGAGATTGTGAGATTCCTGAGAAGGAGAGATTCATTGATGTTTGCGTCATGTTATCTTCATCAAATATGGACCCCAAGCCCATTGCTGCTGCAGTCAAAGTAAGTTACACAACGCTGATTCTTCTCAACACATGGGGTTCTCAGGAATGCTTTAGAACAGCTATGATTAAAAGTTAATCATTTAGCAGCTCTCAGGTCTGTGGTCTAATCAATACATTATGCACTGAAGCTGTGTGTGTCCTTAAAAGTAGAGTTGAGACTCACAAACCTAGATAACACAACAAACAGTCCACAGTCCACACAACTGATATAATATTGAGTTATTTGTTTGTTCCTAAGTATTATGTTACAAAGCATTGTATTCTCAGCAGCCTGTATCAAGCTCTACACATTTAGCTCATAACATGACACAATTGGTAGGCTGAATGGTATATGGCTGAATGCAGTGGTGTGAAGTAACTGGTACTGTACTTAAGTACAATTTTGAGGTACTTTTACTTTACAGGAGTACTTCCAATGTTCAGTACTTTTACTTCTACTCAACTACATCTTAGAGGCAAATATTTTACTTTTACTCCACTACACTTATTTGAAAACTTTAGTTACTTGTTACTTTGTAGAGTTGTATTATTATTACAGAACATACATTACCCACGTAGGCCCTATATACATTTCGGCGATTTGAAAATAGCAGATCAATAGTACAACCCACCTCACTCCTTCTATCACCTGTCTCTTAGTCATCCTCAATAACCATTACATCATTTTAAAACGTCTTTCTCCCCCCAGTCTCCTGACCTCTGAGTCACTGGGTTACGTCAGTGTCTCTCCAATGTGAAGGTGACAATGCTCAAGGTTACTATGACCCAGACCCCATGGCCTTGCACTGTGTCATGCTCAAAATACCCACCATCTTGAACTGGATTTATAGTCTGTCCGAAAGTAGCCGATCTACAATCCAAGAATCAACTTGGGAACAGGAGGGTGCATATGTAGCATCCTCAGAATGACAAGGCTTGTTTCTGGTGTCACATATTTTGTTTTTATATAGTTTTTCTGAAATGCAGAAAAATACAACACATGCATCAGTACAGCACAATGTCTCCTTCTCATGTGACTGCCTGGTTCACAACAAGATATATTTAAAGAAGGTAGGGTCATCTACGTAATTTTCGCTATCATGCAATTCCTGCCAGCAGATTCGTCGCACCATGGGAGCCAGACTGCAGCCGTGAGTTCAGTGGAATGCATTGGAGTTAATGAGAGCCCGGTGGATCAGCTCATGAACAAAATATATTTCTGAATGACTGAGACCTTTGTAAAGTAATTGCTCCTGGAAAATAAAAGAAGACATATCACACATTGTTTTCTGCTGTGTTGCTTTTCGATGTGTCCACTGTATAAGTTTATTGAGCTGTCTAAAGAGCACAAAGTAGGCGATACTGCCGAGACAGAAACCAGTGTTGCCATGTCCACTTATTATAAGCGACTTTGGGCTTATTTTTCTGTGAAGTTGCTTGTAAATATTGGTAGTTGCGGGTTGCGGTCTTATGGGCTTTTTTCTAAAGTGTAGTTGATTATTTGGACTTGGGCTTCACAATTTTAAAATGATTTTAACCAGTGGTTCTTAATTATGTTTATGTCATGGACCCTCAAATTAATATGTATTTGTCCCTAACCCCCATCTGAAAGTACCAGATTTGTGTTGTTTCAAAAATCCTCAATATTTCACATTTACTTCAAGATTTTTTTTTAAATAGCAGATCTACAAGCTCACAACGCGTTGTGAGCTTGTAGATCGGCTATTTTCAATGTATACAGTAAAGGTTTAAAGTGCTCATAATGGCCTAGTGCAAGTCTTCAACAGAGGTCCGCAACGCCTAGGGGATCCACGAGGTACTGCAGGGGGTCCGTGAAATTGTTGCTTGATTAGACAATAAAAATAAAAATAAATGATATATACATATATATATATATACAAATATTTGATATATATATATGTTTTTAAATATCCATTTGTCTTCATATATCTTTTTAAAACATTTTCCACATTTATGTATTAAATAAATGATGATATCTATTAATGATTCTGTCCATTTTGAATAGCTTGTATACATGATTATTGTGCAATTGACAGATTGTTGTTCTCGGTTAATAAGGTATGTTTATAAATGGCAGTGCGGCCACCCTACTCACTGTACCCTGTACATGTATGTTAAATATAAAAGCATGAATATATTAATCTGTCTATTATTTTTAATAGTATTGATGCACAATAACATGTATGTTTATGAAACACAATTGTATACATAATTATACAATATATCCCCCCCCCCCCCCCCCCGCTTCTTTTGGGCTTGTTTTCCTAGACATAGTTGCTTATTTCCCTCTCACAATCTGGCGACACTGCCAGAGAGGATTTTTGTACAGTCTATGGACGATACATTCCACTGTTTAGATGCCTCAATAAAATGATACAGCGTGCTAAAAAAAATCTGAATAAAAACCTGTGATATGTCTTCTTTTATATTCCTGAGCCGATTATCTGACAAAGGACATAATGGTTCAGAAATAGTGTTTGTTCACAAGCTGGTCCAGCTGTCTGCCATAGACTTCATAGTATTTCACCAAACTTCCTGTTCCAGTTTTGCCTCCCATGAGCATCAATGGCGTCTGCTATGCGAGCAATGGCGTCGGCCCGCCCCCTAGGCTGTCCCTTCCTTGTTTTCTAATATCCTTGGTTCACAATGGCTAGACATTACCACATCCTGCTGTTAGTCCCTTTCAAAATAAAACGCAGTTGAGCTTCAGAACCAGACACAACTCCATTGAGACACCCTGCCATCTCCTGATGCAAAGTGGTACTGCACTACATACTAGTGTTGCATGAACTTGTGTTGCTTGAACTGTATAGGACGACAATAAAACATACAATGTGGGGTCGATAATAAACACTCAACATTAAGAACATGGCTATGGCATGTGGCCAGATATGTTTCATATCGCCACACATACATCTCGCTGCTTGGCGACAGTGCTAGTAGATGTGGTTTGTTGTGGTATTATGGTCTCTCATCACAAACATAAAACCTGCTAGTCTCTTATAGTTGAGTGAGTTGACTTTGTCAACTTTTAATGTTACTGAAATAACACACATTGTGTTGCTTTTGACATAGGCCTACTACTGTATACGTTTACTATTCTTACTGTTATTCTACTCTTGTTGAATATTGGTATTGGCATATTGACTATTGCTAAGCTAATTTGATGACAAAATAAGACATTATTTTAGGAGTCCTTGTGACTCTTGTATTGAGGGAAACATGTTGTTGATAAGATGTGATGGTATGTTGTATGTAGGGAATAGAAAAGCACTGGACTGGATATTTAACTTTTGTGTGACTGTTGGTATATGGAATAATGATTTTCAGTGATTATTTTGCCGATGTGGAAATGAATAATGCTGTAACTGTTGAATGCATATGGATTGCTCCTGTGAACTGTACAGTAGAAGTGAGTGTTGTAGTGACTGTAGGCCTACAGTGTGTGGTATATGTTTGTATATTTGTTCTTTTTTTGACAAGAAACATCTCAGACAAAATGGACTATTGTTATGGTCTGAAGCACTGTCAGTGCCACAAGGCATGTGTGTGAGTGCAGGCGGCACGCACGTTGGTGTTCATGTAGCCTAGTGTAGCCTCTCCAGCCAGGCTGTCTGGAAGAGCCCTGAAAGACTTTTACCCAGGCAGATTGTCCTGTGATCCTATGATGCAGTTGGCTGTGTTTATGCCCTTGACTGTGTGTGTATGTGCTGCTCTGGGACTGCTATTCCACACTGCTGGTGGAGCTTGGTACCAGCGTATGCTGTGGGTGTGGTTGATTTTTAAGCGTCGGGGTCAGAACGAGAGAGAGCGCCTCCTAGGGGCCAACTTACAGTACCACGCCTTCATCTCCTACAGTCAGAAGGACAGCTACTGGATGGACTACCAGCTTATACCAAACGGGGAGAGCACTTCAGTCTCTGCGTGCACGAGCGTGACTTTGTCCCCGGCCGCCGGATCATCAACAACATGGTCAACTGCATGGAGAGGAGCTACTGTACAAGACCATCTTTGTGCTGTCTCAGAACTTTGTGAAGAGTAAATATGTGCAATTACGAGCTGTTCTTTTCTCAGCACCGGGCCCTGAGCGAGAGACAGGACTCAATGGTGTTTGTGATGCTGGAAATCCTGAAAAGTAACAGTTTTGGACATAGAGGTTTCCACCCGACAGAGACGATTATATCGTTAAAGTCCGTCAGAAACCTGCTAACTCCATTTTTCCACGTTTGCATGTTTTTCCATAAATCCGTGCTATTGAACATTAGGCAAAAATAATGTAAAACATCACAATTACATTAATAATACTTTTGTCTAAAAGGTCCGTCCAAAAAAGTCCTTGCGGACTTGTTTCTTTTGGGGTCCTTGATATTCATTTCATAGACACATATAGAAGCAACCAAACAGTTCAAAAATCAACATAAAAATACAGAGAAGAATAACATTATGTACAAAAAAAGCTAAAAAAAAAAAGCTAAAAAGCATGAAAACAAAACAAAAAATATGTACAAAAAAAACGGGGGGTCGACTGTCTACCGGGAAACTGGTACTACCTCCTCTTTTGGCCTCCAGAAAGATGAGTTTTTAGGGCTGTTTTAAATGAGCCCAGCAAACTGCATTTTTTGAGGGATGGGGTTAGACTATTCCATACTTTGGTGGCCGCGCTGTAGAAGGAGAATTTGCCCATGTTTGTTTTATGGGTGGGTGGTACCAGATTGTTGTTTACGCTCCCTCTAGTTTCGTGACTGTGGGTGTCACTAACGTTAGCTGGAGTTAGCTGGTTTAGCTGACTCCAGCCTCCACCGCCTTTTGACCTCCAACCTCATTGTGAGCTTGGAGGTCCATTCAGATGTTCTTAATAATGATCAACAAAACCTCCTAACTCCACTTTTTGTTTTGTTTTTGTCATTTCCTGAATAATGAACATTTTGAAGTTAGCTGGTTTCTGCCGGACAGCAGAGATATAATATAAAACTACTAGGGAAGGCACCACAGCAGTTCATCAGGACAGGATTATTTTGATAACAAACCTATAATTTCAGGTCTGAACAGTAAGCACACTTGGGGCTGCATGGTGATACAGACCTGGATTCATTCTAGTGGAAAAGACAGAAAATGGCTTCATAAACGGGAATGGTTCTGATGAGTTTTCATAGGCTTTCATTACAGAGTTAACCCAGGAGTAAATGGGGTTTTATTTAGAAATCTGCTACAGAAGTGGTTCCCAACCTCTTTATGGATATGGGCCCACTTGAAAATCTCGAAAAGCGTTCGTGGCCCACCCATCGGACCACCGCATCGGACCACCGCACACGGCATCCATTTGGTTGCTGGTGGGCCGTGTGCATTTTCAGAGCGTTTTAATGATCAATCAATTGATGGAGTTACGGCTTGGATCAATACTTCAAGTTCCTATTTATTGGTATCACAATGAAAACACTAGGAGTCGTTTTGACAATTATTTGGGGGCCCACAGGTTGGGAATTGCTGTGCTACTGTTAACCACATGAACCCTAGTGTCCCTATTGTTGGGCAAACGTTTGACAAAAACAACCGATCTACAAGCTCACAACGTGTCTCTAGCTTGTAGATCGGTTTTATTTTTGGCAAAGTGTTGAACGAAACAGGGCCCTGAATACAATTGCGTTTCATATAAACTTTTGCTGCTCTTTTTTCCTTCTACACCTATAACTCTTTGGCAAAAAAAGCGTTGTGAGCTTGTAGATCTGCTATTTTTGGCTAAAGTTCTCCTCAGAAAAGGGATGCTAAGGTTCAAGTGGTTAATGTAAAAACACACATAAGATTTGGCGGACCCCCTGTAGTAACTCTGAGGACCCTTTAGGGGCCCCGGACCCCCTATTGAAGACCCCTGGTTTAAGTGGTTAAAAAGCAGCACACACTGTCATCCAGACAGCTCGTTAGAGCAAGTAATCCAGACTCAGTAGAGTCATTAAGATCATAATCGTTTCAGCCACCGTTTTACAATAGCAATGAACTCTTGGTAAGAATGTCCACGTGTATTTTAGGATCAACAGGACAATGATGATCCACAGAACAGAACTCATCATCACATACTCATGTATTTATTTTAACGTTTCACTAGAGGATAAGCCCCTCGAGATGCAGCATCTCATTTTCCTAAAAGCCCCTGGAAACTCAAAGCACACAGCAAAGTGTAATGCTCTGTGGGGTAGGCCATATTCCTAAGGGATATTCCATATTGTTTCAGGGTTTCTCTGGTTTCAGTTCATTCAACCTCCTCTTGTGTGTTGGCTAGTGAGACGCGTCCTAGCGAGACCTGACAGAATGGGTTTCATTTGGTGGCGGTCTGCACATGCATACTGGTTCTTATCAGTGTGACGTCGTCTGTTAAGGGGTCTATTGATCAAGCACTGAGTAGTGTTGGTATCAGAGCCAGACAACAGAGCTATGTCTATGGCTGGCTGAAGTCATTTTCTAGTTACAATTTAATGAATGGGTTGCTCTAGTGGTCCTTGAAGCTATAGTCCCTTGAGGTTATTTAGAACACAAGCAATTCAAAGTGCTTTATATAAGGTATAAAGGCATTACAAGATATGAAGGACATTTAAAATAGTTTTAAACCCTCTCTAATGCTGAGGCAGTGTTGTTCCTTCTCACCCAACCAAACCAATGTGGTTTGAACCTACTGACATTGCCATCGTAGGAGCCCCAAAAGCTTCACAGTGAAGTAAAGTGTCATGATTAAAAAGCTAAAGTGTGTTTAAATCACAGAAAACATGGAGATTTGGCGCATAAGGCTGGTGCTAGAGGAAAGGGGTCATGGGGTCAGTCAATGTTCCTGGGAGTATGAATACAAGTGGCATGGCAATCAGCCCATTCTTTTTTACATATCTTATGTGCATATTTTGCAAACTTGAGTCACACAGAATGTGAATATTATGTGGCGATAAAGTGACAATTTGTATTCAGGACAAGGACGTGATGTTACTTGTGTCGTTCCTATAAGGGCGTGACCTATCCAGTTTCACTTTATCCTTTTGATGGTGGTAGTGGAAGCTATGTCATCCCGGTTTGGATCAGAAACCCGAAAATGGTATTGAACCCACTGATGTACATGTACTCAATGTTTCTGTATCTGCTGCAATATCTGCTGTAGACCCAGAGCGGATCTGCAACCTGCAAAGTGAAACGCATTCTACAGGTTCTTCAGAAGAAGAGGGTGTGGACTGTGGAAGTAAGTGATTATTTATCATATTCTTGTCTTGTGTGTGTCACAATGACATAATCTGTTAACAAATTACAGGCTACAAAGTGTCAACGTGAATCATGTCCAATCTCTTGCAATGAATCTCTCGCATACAGTGTGCAACTTTGTAGATTCTGTCATACAGAAAATCAAATCAATCAGTTTTACTGTCAATGTAAAATAAAATGCTGGACACATACTGTAGAGTATGAGGGGGGGATACATGTTATGCATGTTTTTCATCTATTGTATTTGGTTGAGTTGTTTTTCTCTTCACACATTGGACAAGAACAAAGAGGGAAATGTATTTTATTCAAGAGGTTAAATGTTGATACCAGCTCACTGCAGGCATGTTTCTCACATTATTTAATTTCAAAGAACCCTAAGGGTCCCTGAAACCCACTTTAAGGACCACTGCTCTATCTCAACATTTATAGTGAATATACTGGAAAACTGGCAGAAAAAGACTTGCTCACTGCATAAAAATGAAGGAAAACTCCTTAGACAGACTTAAGAAAATATATTTTATTTTATATAATGCTCATAGTGTGCTCAGTGCTCATAGTGATTTAAAAAAGCAAACGTTTCAGTCCTAGGACCTTCTTCAGTGCTATAAGGCTCATAGTGCTTTTTTAAATCACTATGAGCACCGAACACACAAGCATTATATAAAATAAAATATATTTTCTTAAGTCTGTCTAAGGAATTTCCCTTCATTTTTATGCAGTGAGCGAGTCTTTTTCTGCCAGTTTTCTTTGTTTTTGAGACCAACCCTAACCAAATCACAAAGAATGACGCAACAGTGTTCCCTGTTCTTTAGTTAATAAACTGTACATGTTCCTGGAAATGTAAAATGTATTTGATGTGCATGCCCCCTCTGAAGCACTATTAGCACTACTTATAAGCACTAATTATTATTTTAAGACAGTTCCACATGGGATTTATTCTTCTACACAATGATTACAGTCAGTTTAATTCTCAAAAACAAATAACATGAACACAATGTTCATTGTATGGCTTATTGGTTCTCCTCGTTCAGAAGAAGCAGAACTTTGTTAAAGGGCAAGACCACTTTGGTAGAGGTCTGGGTTGTGTAGTTACCTCGCCATGATGTAACTCCAAAGGTGGACAATAAATACAAAATAATTGCTCCATCGATTAGAAAATGATAATTCGAATAGCGGGATAATGCATGGGGAGGTGGTCATTATTGAAATTTGAAGCCCGACAGGGACATAATCACCACTTTAGCCCCATTTTATACCTAGGCCATTTGAAACTAGCCGATCTACAAGCCGATCTGTTGACTCACACTTTTCAGATGCTCCCGCGTCGTACAGTCTGTACAACAGAAACAGTGAAAACGTTTCGCGGGGGGGGGAGGATGTCCCGCTTCCCCCTGCTTCCGTTTCGTCTTGGCAGTTGCATACATTTTAAGCATATGTACGTAGCTGGCTGCTAATC
This sequence comes from Gymnoscopelus microlampas, assembly GCF_963454915.1. NCBI lineage: Eukaryota > Metazoa > Chordata > Actinopteri > Myctophiformes > Myctophidae > Gymnoscopelus > Gymnoscopelus microlampas. The sequence continues at coordinate 55,511,088 of NC_139940.1, read as the reverse complement.
AGAAATGGAAAATCAAAAGATTTATTTTCGTGAACGAACATTAAGAACAGATGACAGCTTCCGCTGGAATCGCGTACCAGTGTTGATTTCGTCGACTAAAACTATGAGGAAAAATGTTTGTCGACTACCTTTTTTCACTGCTGAAAACTAAATAAAAACTAAGCTATGATGACTAAAACTAAGATTAAATATATTGACAATTGTCAACAAATTAAAACTAGACTAAAATGTTAGTGAGGGATCTAGTGTAGAAGAGATCCAGTAGAACTAAAAGACAAGTCATTTTATGGTTGGTTGCGCTAGGGTGTGCATGGTTGAAAATAGCAGATCTACAAGCTCACCCAGCTATTTTCAGCATGCAACCAAGTGTAAAATCAGTCATTATGACACCATCACCATCAAGGCACCGCCAAAATACATTTTAGTCGACTAAATCAACTGTAGATTTAGTCGACTATAATCTTATGATATTTAGTCGACTGAAACTAGTCTAACAGTAAAACATTTCAGATGACTAAAATATGACTAAAACTAAATGAAAAAAGAAAAGGATGAATGGATGAACGGATGGATGGATGGATGGATGGATGGATGGATGGATGCAGTGTTGATTTCGTCGAATAAAACTATGACGAAAAATGTTGTTCAACTACCTTTTTTTCCCTGACAAAAACTAAATAAAAATCTCCATATTCTAACTTTGTGTTTTTTCTAAAATGAACACCCAAGTTGATCATACTACAGCATCAAAAGCATCATAAGTAGCAGAACCACAAGCTTGAGACGCGGCGCAAAGCGCAGCGTTTTGAGCTTGTAGAAAAATTGTACAAAAATGTTATAGCTTCCCAAGTTGCAGCATTTAACCACTTAAGCCCTATATATACTTTGTTGTTTGACAAACAGCCGAAAATAGAGTATATGCGCATGCTTAAAGTGAATGGCACATCGAGTGGCAAATCGAGTGGCAAAGTGAGTTTAACATTGTTTAATGCAATCAGATATGACTTTTCTGTTTGGATGCATGGGCTGTCAAGGCCAGAAAGTATTTTTTTGACACTCAGTAGGCATTCCTGCATAACTTTCGGGTTTGATGATATGTCACACGCACATCCTCTATAGCCGATCTACAAGCTCACAATGGGTCCCAGTGCAACATGTTCAAAACATTTTTAAATACAATTTTCATCCATAATAATGACATGCCCAAAATAGGGATTCCAGGTTTAATGTGGATACAAATATAATATGTCATGTTAAGTATCAATAGTATCATTATAATCTATACCTGGAAAACAGAGCAGAACCTTTTTTTATAAAGTTTTAGCTCAGCAATTTAATTACTGCTGCATTTATAGTCATCCACCACCATCAACCTCCATTTGAACCCATTCAATCCAGGAACGCATCTGTGTCATTTTAACATTTCTTTGGCTATTCAAAAATATCAGATCTACAAGCTCATAGCGCGGCACCGAGTGCCGCGCTATGAGCTTGTAGATCTGATATTTTTGCAAAGTAATACGTGGAAATCTGTGCAAATCCTTGAAGATACATATACATTTTTAACTCAAATCTTTGCTTCTGGGGGTCCCTGGAACAAAATATTTTGAGATGAGGGGGTCCACGGAGAAATACATGTCATTTTGGGGGTCCTTGACATGAAACATCTTTGAGAACCACTGATTATAGCAACATGAGTTAAAAAATCACACCCAATGTGAAGAGATTGGTGCCTCTCATGAGTTCATTTCATTAAGCTAGTATTAGCCTAAGACTGCTCTAAAATAACTTTATATTGGCAGAAATATCTTTTAAACTGGAGCCACAAACCACCAGGAAACAAAGGTTGCAATCAAATATCCAGTTTATTTAGCCGGACAATGATGTATAGTGTCGACATTGGGTTTCATGATGATTGCCATGGTTCTAAACAAAGACACAAAGAAACAAGTTATAATATCATGCCAGATAAAATATGAAACACAAATATGGCCTTTAAATCATATTATACATGAAGGTATTGTATATCATCAAAATAATAATTGGCCAAGTATTTACTTCATAATATTAAACACGTCTAAATATCCTTATAACTCAAGTTCATCAATTCTTAACCCATTAAGACCTGGAACTGTGTTATTTTTAGATTTGAGCTAAAAAAAGCATTATTTTACACTTTGGGTATTTTCAAAAATAGCAGATCTACAAGCTCATGAGTGCCGCGCTACGAGCTTGTAGATCTGATTTTTTTTTTTTAATCGTGAAAATGTGTGCAAATCCTCTGAATATATATATTTTTTTAAAGCGAACATTTTTAACTCAAATCTTTGCCTCTGGGGGGGTCCCCTGCAACAAAATATTTTGATGGGGGTCCGCAGCCAAAAACATGAAAAAGATTGAGCACCACTGATATAGAAACATACGTTTTTCAGAATACTGTTGAGATTCAGGAGACATGTAGAATCGGCTTCATGTCTCAATGGGTTAAATATAACCCACATCACTAGAAGTCAAACACAGGAACTTACATTATAGCAGCTTTAACAGACGCATGGCAAACATCAGTACATCAGCAGCGCGCACACACACACACACACACACACACACACACAGGCCGGCTGCATGTGTTTGGAGCATAGAGTTAAAAATAATAGAGAGGGCACCGGATATCGCCTCCCGTCCACTTGCATTGAGTTGCTCACACAGCGCATGAAGCGAATTCACCCCTTCTTCCGGGTTGTAAAGTGTGATGGGCGTAGCCTATTTGGGGCCACTGTGATCCGTTCTGCGTCACAGAAGTGACGCGTTTTACGTCACAGAGGTGCGCGTCCCTGTGCGCAAGCTTGTGCGCAAGCTCGTGAGTCAAGCCCATTGGTCGAAACCGTTTTTGCGCGTACATTTGCAGTGGCCCCATCCGTTTTAAGCTGCAGTACCTACGAATGGCCAGCATGTCCATTTCGCTTCAATGCAAGCACTGGGTTCTGGGGGCTTGGTTTGGAGACAAAGGACAAGGGGAGAACAGGAATCCAGTCCTGCTTTTATAGTGGGAGGAAGTGAGGTCACCACCACAGGTACCACTGAACCCCGTTGTGGCGCCTCCTTGTGGAGCGGAGGGGGAGATGAAGCTTGCAGTTTCTGACAGCCTCCCCCTGGATTTGTGCAGCAAATACGTTCATTTGGTTTCTTCAGTGATTTCAGGGAGTGGGATTCATCTGGAAACAGGGCGTATGTATTCTCCACCTTGAATACTGACTTAGCACTGTAAACTTTTCTATCCTTTCCAGGGTAGGTTGTGTGTGTGTGTGTGTGTGTGTGTGTGTGTGTGTGTGTGTGTGTGTGTGTGTGTGTGTGCGTGCGTGCGTGCGTGCGTGCGTGCGTGCGTGCGTGCGTGTGTGTGTGCCTGCCTGCCTGTATTGAATCCAATACTTTTGTACTTTTACTCAAGTAACATTTTGAACACAGGCCTTTTACTTGTAACAGAGTATTGTTATATTGTGGTTATTCTACTTTTATTTTAGCAAAATATGTGAATACTTCCACCACTGGTAAAATGTGGGTCATGACGCAAGATACAGGTCACTGTGTCATAGCATCACAAATCTCCTGACTCATACACGTGTGTCGTGCGTCATCATTTCTATGACGACTTTATGGCTCTTTTACTTTGAGACATTTTTATTATTGTTTCTTACAGTACAGTGGTCCCCAACCGTATTAGACAAAATACATTATAGTCACTCAAGTCCTATTTTAGAAATAGTGAAAATAGCTGATCTACAAGATCACAACACGTCGCTATGTGCTGCGTTGTGAGCTTGTAGATCTGTTTATGGACTTTTTTTTTACTATTATTCTGAAATTATTTTTAAACATTTTCTGTTTTCATTTTTGAAATGTTTACGTTAAAACATGTGTAGTGTTTAAAAAACACTATAGCTCTATTACAGCCATTCTCAAACTGTGCAAGGACCCCCAAATGAATATGTTTTTGACCGTGGACCCCCATCAGAAAATATGTTGTGCCAGGGACCCCCATACAAGATTTGTGTAGTTCAAAATCTGCACTTTTTTCAAGATGGTGAGGATGTACTTAACCCATTAAGACCAGGAACGCATCCGTGTCATTTTAAGACTATTACAAAATAGCAGATCTACCAGCTCATAGCGCTGCACTGAGTGCCGCGCTATGAGCTTGTAGATCTGCTATTTTCTTCTTCTTTTTTTAACTCAAATCTTTGCTTCTGGGGGTCCCTGGTACAAAATATTTTCAGATGGGGGTCCGCGGACAAATACATATCATTTTGGGGGTCCTTGACATGAAAAAGTTTAAGAACCACTGATAAATAGCAACATAAGTTAATATATATTTTTTTAAATAAAGATTTAGAAGACCTTTGTAGAATCCCCATGAAGCAAAGATTTGAGTTACAAATGTTCGCTTTAAAATATTCAAATGTTCATGATTTTTCAAAATAGCAGATCTACAAGCTCACAGCGCGGCACTCGGTGCCGCTCTGTGAGCTTGGCACTCTTCTGGTGAAAAAGTTAAAAAAGCCTTTATTAGATGGATATTTCATGATAGAAATACATTAAAAACAGTGCATGGTGACAGGGATACAACCCACGCATATATATATATATACAAATATATATTGCTGTTGCTAATGCCATGGCATTTGCTGTGAACCTTCCTTCTCCCTGAATGGGGAACTCAGCCGGTTTTGGTAACCATATGGCCTTTCCTCTAGTCTAGTAGACTAGAGCCACCCTCAGGCAGTGGTGGGCAAAGTACAGTATATACTGTACTCAAATAAATACTCAAGTATTCAAAATGACAAATTACAAAGTACATTTTCAGAATTTGCCCGAAACTGTCAGATATGTTCACAAATAGTGACACTGGCACATCTACCAGTTCACATTGTTCCTTAATTGTTCCTTTGTTGTACCTGTCAGGCTGGCATCAAACACAGGAACACAGGCATTTAGAAACAGTGCGTCATGGCTTATCACCCACAACTAACATCTGCCAAAGTGGAAGGGAAAAGGTGTAACTGGCCTTAACCCTTTAAGACCTGAAGCCCATTCTACAAATGTCTTCTAAATCCCAACAGTATTCTGAAGAAAAACGTATGTTTCTATATCAGTGGTGCTCAAACTTCTTCATGTCAAAGACCCTCAAAATGATATGTATTTGACCGCGGACCCCCATCTCAAAATATTTACTTCCAGAGACCCCCCAGAAGCAAAGATTTGAGTTAAAATGTTCGTCTTAAAAAATTATATATTCAAAGATTTGCTAAAAAAAAAAAAAAAGTGTTTTAAAAAATAGCAGATCTACAAGCTCATAGCTCATATGAGCTTGTATATCTGCTATTTTTAAATAGCCAAAGTGTAAAATAATGCTTTTTAGCTAAAAAAAAAAGGTGTCTAAATGGGTTAACCATGTTGCCTTGGTTGCTTGAATTCAATGCTTCACGGGGTGTGTGATAAATTCATAGAAAATAAGCCATTTTTTGGGTGAACTACTCCTTTAAGCAAATCACCAGGGGCCAGTTGTACCACCTCACACTAAGTTCAAACTTAGCCTAGTTATAGCTTAACAACATTCAATCAGGTAAAGTATCTCTGTCATCTTAGATTTATTTGGCTATTCAAAAATAGCAGATCTACAAGCGAGCTTGTAGATCTGCTATTTTTGTTTTTATCGTGAAAGTTAGTGCAAATCTTTGAATATATATTTAAAACATATATATACATTTAAAGATTTGCACAAATGTTCACATAATAAACAAAAAATAGCAGATCTACAAGCTCATAGCTATAAGCTATAACTAGGCTAAGTTTGAACCTAGTGTGAGGTGGTGCAATTGGCCCCTGGGGACCAGTGGTGGAAAGTAACTAAGTACATTTACTGAAGTACTGCATTTAAGTACAATTTTGAGGTATTTGTATCATGACAAAACACTATGAATATTAATACACAAGAACAATATCAGACTTTTAAGAATCCATTTATTAAACAATGAAACATCTACAGATGATCATACAATAACATGTGAAGAATGAGATGAATATGGAATGAATATGCAAATAAAAACAACAATAACATAATGATGTAATAATGAATCAATAGATGAACAATGAATGATTTGAATGTCATTAATGAATGAATGCAGACATTTAGTAGATGTTTGAATCCACACTGATTTACACAGTTCAACATGAGAGCAGTGGTGGAAAGTAACTAAGTATATTTACTCAAGTTGTACTGTACTCAAGTACACATTTTAGGATTTTTTACTTTAGTGGAGTATTTACATTTTTCAGTACTTTTACTTCTTACATCTCAGTGGAAAATATTGTACTTTTACTCCACTACAATTATATGAAAACGTTAGTTACTAGTTACTTTGTAGATTTAGAGTATTATTACAAAACATACATTCACCACTTCAGCTCTATTTAAAAAAATTAAAAATAAAGACTTTTACACATTTTAGGTGGGACATTCTGCATTTACTTTTGGTACATTTACTCAAGTATACTTTTATATTTTGAAGCCAATACTTTTATACTTTTACTTAAGTCAATTTTGGATTCTGGACTTTTACTTGTAACAGAGTATTTCTATACTGCAGTATTGATACTTTTACTTAAGTAAAGAATTGGAGTACTTTTTCCACCACTGCAGTAGTGATACTTTTACTTAAGTAAACAAATGAAATACTTTACCCACCACAGCATGAGAGTAAAGTAATCAACCAACAACATGCTCATAGCAGTAGGAGAGGAAAGAGTTAAACATATCAACCCTAGAGTCACTAACATGTGGAGTAACCATGGTGACCTGATGTCCTCCTCACATAGAGACTCTATCTCTGCTCACACAGACGTACTGAGGAGGAGGAGGAGCGGTATAACCTGAACCCAGCATAGAGCGGTTCAGAGAATGTGTTGGTGAAGGTGTAGGTGAACAGGTGAGTCAGTGTGTCTGAGCAGACCTCATAAAAGGACAGAGTCCCTAAAGGACAGTCCAGATACACTGCTACTCTGTTAGAGCCAGAGGAACGGACAGGGAGGACAGTGCTCTTACTATTGTGTCTGACACTGTAACTGTTATCATAACAGAACAGACTCCAGGACTTATCATTCCATCCAAGCCCACAGTCATCACCACCTCCTTTCCTACTGATTCCTCCGTAAGTCACTGCTATATAAACATATCCATTCCTCTCTACCTCCCAGTAACAGGGTCCAGTCAGACCCTCTGTACACAGAACCTGATCCCATACATCAAACCTGTCAGGATGATCAGGATGAGGAGGACCTCTCCCCCGTGTCGCCACCATGTTGTTCTCAGACAGAGAGAGGGTCTTGTATGCTGTGTTTGTGTTCAGTGTGAGATGAGAGAAATCTGATGAGAAAATAACACAATAAACATTAAACACATCATTCACTGAGTGACACACACACACACACACACACACACACACACACACACACACACACACACACACACACACACACACACACACACACACACAGAGCCTTCTATCAGCTAGCATGCTAGCTAATGCAACGTAGGTTGCGATGTAAACAGCTCGGGGTAATTCTTTTGCCACAGCACATTTTAATGAAGACACAGTGAGTGAGGTCATTTAGCCTGTGTGTGTGTGTGTGTGTGTGTGTGTGTGTGTGTGTGTGTGTGTGTGTGTGTGTGTGTGTGTGTGTGTGTGTGTGTGTGTGTGTGTGTGTGTGT